>NC_137203.1:16355320-16422820 GCF_960531495.2 Zeus faber | reverse complement strand
ATCCCTCCTCCTCCTGTCATCTCCATTTCTCATGTGGACGATCACCTTGCTGCTCCTCTTCTCGCAGGCGGCGGATTGCCGCTCTGATGAGCTTCCGCTCCTCAAACTCGCTGGCACCACGGAGCTGCACGCACACGCACACACACACACACACACACACACACACACACACACACACACACACACACACACACAGGTTGGTACGAATACTCATGAGGATAAAACCACGGCTGCACGGGAGAAGATGAAGGATGTTCCATGCTGATCGTTGTCTTTGGTTAAAACACTCACCAGTTTGTTGAGCTCATCCATGTCCTGGATGCTTTGCAATTTCCCTGACAGGATGTCTAAAGCTTCGCGGGTGTCTGACCTGTCGGGAGGCAGGCAGGCAGACAGACAGACAGACAGACAGACAGACCACATGGCAGTTATTGTATTGAAGTGGTAAATAAAAGGTTGCTTCAATGTCTTCATGCTCAGACATACAATGATGAATTACTCAACGTTGAGCTAAACACCAACCCAAGCAAGATTCGCAACACACTTTCTGCAAAACCTAAAACACACAGTATCAAACACACTTTATTAATTCTCGACATCATCCATTCTCAAAAGATAAGTCCTCCTCCTCGCTGAAAGGAATATGAGTCGGAATATTTTTATTCCTCGTCAAACATTCAGCGCAATTCCCAGGTGTGGTTCTCAGATGTTTGATTAATGCGTGCCCAGATAGCGCTACAGAACAGCCCTCCACCTAAAAAGTTTAGTTTGAGTGGTCACTATGTTCACTTTGATTCTCCATTACAGACACTAATAGCGTTGGTGAGAATCTGCTTTTGTTTCTTTGTGATAGCCGTCGTGTTGCTGATACATGATCTAGGTGTTTTTAATGACCCACCACAGCCCCTTTTCCTGTTTTAAGGAAGCCTCACGGCTGAAAGCAGGAAGTGGACTTGGCTGCAGGTATAGCACTTTGTATAACAAATTTGTGTTTGTCTCACAAGCAAACACATGGACAAAAACTAAGATTTCTGTTTAACCAAGGTTTATATTTCACGACAGGATCAGAGAGAAAAAACGTGCTGTGTGGCTGCATAAACCCCCTCACCCTTACATTTCTATGAAGAGCAGTTTCCTGAAGTGTGGGAGCACGGCAAGAGACAACCAATACACCAGACACTTTTATTACCCAATGGAAAAGCTTTGCAGAGGGATGAAAATTACCAAAAGGAGTCTGGAAAAAGTGATAACATACCAGGAGTGAGGGGGTGGAGATGCATTGTGTCTGAAAAAGGTTGTTTTGATCCACCATTTTTCTTCCATTTCACTGCTTTTTATTTTGGTTTCCATTACTTACATATATGCTATAGGTACCTATTCTATCCATTATCCTCCCTTGCTCGCTTCATTGACATAAAAGGATTTGTGCAAAGGATGAAGCGGAATAGTTCACATTCCACGAGCGAGGAGCTGAGGATAACTCAGCCTCCAGAGTTTAGCTTAAGTGCACGCGTCTTTGTGCGTGTGCGTGCGCCCCCTGAACATGTGCGCACGTGCCTACGTTTTTCTGTGTGCACTTTCTATGGCAACTCAAAAGAGTTATCCCTCACATTTCCGTAGCCGGAGTCCTCGAATGAGAACGGCAAATGGAAACAATTAAGCTGTGGCAGCGGCCTTAATGAGATCCAGTAGCAAGGGAGGGAGAGAGCAGGGTGTCCTCGCATCCCAGAGTTGTCAAGACCTCACTCTATCCCCGACCAGATGCGGGGGCCGTGGCCCCGGTCTTGGTGCTGTGCCAGTCATTAATTAGGAGCCACAGTGGTTGCCGATCAACCATGGTCCTCGAGCTCATTGGCTTACACGTTGTAACTTTCATCTATTCAAAGAAGCAACTCGACACCACGAAAGCTCGAGGGTATACATCAGAAACCACAATGCGGTTTCATCTTTTAGTGTTTGCTTGTCCTATTTTAGAATTAGATCACCCAACAAATATTCATCAAGTTTAATGACAAGACGGTGACATTGAGAGTACGCTGTAAGTCAAGAGAGCTTTCAGTGTATTGTAATGACAACTGAAAGGCGCGTTTCTCCCGAAGCCTGTGTGCTGCACTATAATTGCTTGATAGATGTGGTGCATGGTGGTGTGACTAGGAGAGGAAATAGAGAAGTGTGTTTTAATTGTACATTTTGAAGTACACAAACATTTTTTAAGAAAATAACCCAGTGGATTTGCTGACACGACTTCTCCAGATTTCCAGGACTTTAACCTCATTTCCCTTGGGAGTCGGCGAAACTGCATCTGGGTCTATGTTTGTTGTTTTAACATCTCTAGTGCACCTGGACTGGGCAGTTTGTCATTATGTTGTATTATGGGACTTTTGTGCTTTAGTGTGTATATTTGTGTGTGTATTTCCATTTACATCCACATCTACTCAATTTCAGTTGACGATTAATTGTCATTCAAATAATTGCAATTCACAGTTTAATTATTATTATTATTATTTTTTTTTTTTAATCGGTTCTTTACATGCCTTCATCATAGTGGCATAAATGTAAACTTGCAATAATACATGGAGACCCATTTATTGGGTCAACATGGATGGAAACTTATGATTGTGGAACCTAATGATTTTACAAAAAGATTGGCCTCTGCTCAAATAATTGCAATCAGGCAGTTATGTGATAATTGTGACAGCTCTCGTGTTACTGTGTACAAACTCACCTGTGTTGGTTTTCCTTGTCCTCCTGCTGGTTGAGGCGTGTGGGACGGAACCGCTTGGTCGCCAGCGAGGCCTCCATGTCCTCGATCTCCCTCCTCCTCAGCTCCCGGATGGCTGAACGGATCAGTCTCCTCTCGTCCAGATCCAAGGTTCCGTCGAGCTGCACATACAGCAAAAAGAAAAACAAAAGAAAGAAAGTGGAGGAGAGAAAGGAGTCAATGCCAGTCAGACGTTCCTGTGTGCAGACGCAGCGGGACACCACAGAACCAGACATGCGGCATTGCAGAGCGGAGTTAACCTCCACACTCAAATCCACATTCATGAATAAAAAACCCACGAGGATGGTTGCATCTGAGTAAACAGCAACATCAAATGACGGGGAAGGTCACGAGCACACCGCGGCGTAACTTAAGACACGGCTCAAGTCAACAGCCACCCCCCTGTTTGGCTCTGTCGAATTTGTCTCAGGCGCTTCATGAGAAACCAGCCTGCCGGCCACTCCGCCCTGCGCTGCCTTGTCTTGCACGGTAGCCCATGTTTCGTCCTCTGTAATTAACACTGCTTTACGAGAACATTGGAACACCCATTTACAACACAGAGCAGACTTATGGCCACTCTGCCCCACCAAACATACATAGCTGTCCAGCCATGCAGCCATGGTTTCGGTAAGAAATATGTTAGAAGGGTTATGGAGACTATAGTCATTAAGGTTCGTAACTGGGGCGTGTGCTGTTCGGAGGTATGATCTATAGTGTTGTGCTGGCGCAGTCTTTAGTGTCCATAAGAGAGCGGTGTCGATAGCCTTAAAGTTTTGCATTGACATCTGATTTGAGTTCAATGAAGGGCAAAGGAAAGACCAGAGAAACAACGGGAAACAGATCAGCATCTGTGGTTGGGTTTTATGCTCTACTTGTGAGGCACATTTGATCTACAGGAAAGCTCTCCAACTCCATCTGTTGTCTAAGTACTATCATTTCCACTTGTATTTCAGCCAAGACACTTAGCCGTAGATTAAACAGTTTATTTAATTCAACCATATGCTAGATTGATAAGCATAGAATCATGTTTTGGGCGTAAAGGCTCTGCTCCAGTGGCCGCTTCGGTCATAACCGGGAAAGTCTTACCAATGCAACCCAAGGAGACACAGAACAGAGCTGAGCCACCTCTTGCTTCAACCTCCATCTTGGCGGTTAAGGCAGGAGTGGTGGTGGGAGATTTTACGCAGTCGGGCATAGCAGTGTTGAAGGCAGCATTTGAGTACGTTAAATGAAGGAGCTGCGATAGATACTACGGACATTCCGCTGACGATGAGCATGACTCCATGCCCCATCTGAATTCACACTTTAAGCTACATTTCTTTACGTCTGAACAGTAACCACGCCGCTATGGAAGGCTGTTGACTGAGGCTGATCTGATGAAGTGGGCCAACTTGGAACACTCAGAACCACTGAGCCGTTTGCCCTATCAGGTGAGCCAAAAAGTTGTGTGTATTTCTCACAGAGCAATTAAGGTGTGTCCGTGCAGCCCCATTTATGTGTGCCTACAGTACCTATTTGCGAAAATGTGTGTTCTCCGTGTTAAATGAGTTGTGTAGAGAGGCACGGTACCTAAATCAGCTGGCTGCTTGCATGTGAGTGACAGGCCTGTGCATGGGAGGGTGGAGGGGGCCCTCTCCTGTCATGTGGAAGACAGAATTCTCGCTGGGCTCTGCTACTGACAGCGGAAACCTGTCAGCGCACGCAGAGATGAGCAGAGCCTTCATCTCCAGCTGACAGAACCCATAGACCTCAAAATCACAAGCTCTCTAATGGTTTTCTTGCTACCCCAAGGTAAAACTTGCGAGACAGACTCCATTGTGCATCATCTGGCTTTCTGGTTGTGGAATTTGGATCCGGGGCTAAGCCGGTCCGGTCCGAGGCGATAACATTGAAAAAGGGAGCGAGACAGTGAAAATGAGCTCACGTGGTTCATTGAAATCTGAGCCCAGCCTAAAGCGGCTGTCCTCCATACCGTGTTTATTTGTTCTGAATCGTGGATGCATTTTGAAAATGGTTTTGGGCTGAATGCAAAAGTGAAAAGTCATAAGGTAAGAAGAGAAGGTGCTACAAGGGAGGATATGCGGTGGAGGAAGAAGGAAGGGAGGGGATGTATCGTGGTTGACCGATGACGGAAAGGGGGGGGGAAAGAGCGCAACTAAAGACAAACGAGACTTGACCATGCCTAAAAATGGGCAGATGAGAACAGGGTGGGCAAGGAACAAGACTCACACAGGTCATTCCTCACATTCCTGCTGACTCACAGGGAGAGAGAGAGTCCTAAAATCCAACAAACACAGCCTCCGTCTGAACCAGTGATGTGACACATGGGCAGAGATGTGTGAAAGGAGAGGATATTAATACACAGTTGTTTAGTTTTTTTTCTATATCAACACATTATTCTCTGGCACGCACGCATGCACGCACGCACGCACGCACGCACACACGCACACACGCACACACGCACACACACACACACACACACACACACACACACACGAGTTGTCTTTTACCGCATGGTCAAGCTTACCACCAAGTTAAAGGAATGATGTGATTACATGTCCAGTGTGCTGCCAAGTTTTCAGATGAATGTTATGTATTCACTGTTCAGATACAAGAGAAGAACTGCCCAAAGCCAAAGGATTTTCTACAAAATAACATTCACTATAGCCTGACATTTTTCAGGACCACATTCTAGGACTGTGGGACAACACAAGTGCAGTCTAGACGCAAGTAGAAATGTGGACGAATAGTACGGAGCAAAGATTGGTTGACGTGTTTCCGAGCAAAAGCACATCAAAGAACCGACACAACAAAGAATCCCATAATTTAAAACCCTATCTTAAGGCAATAAAAACTGTTGTTTTGGGATAAACAGACCAGTCAGTCGTCACAGCTTTGCCCGCCTCTGTTCTGATTGGCTGTGACACACACTTGTGAAGATACAACTTGCAAATTGGCAGAATGTCAGCAGTTGAAACTGACTTTTGCTTCAAGCTATTTGAGTAAAACACACCTTGAACCTGGGCACTTGCCAAACAAAACACAACATAACCGTTAAAGAACCAGGGACGGAAACACACCCATGTCGACACAAAGTCCACTTGACAAAACACCCCCCAGATGAAGGTAGCCAATACAAAGAGTTAAGTATGTCAGGCGGAGGGAAAGGAGGGAGGAGGGAAAATGAGTTGAAAGAAGGTATAGAATTTAAAATAATCCAGAGTTCAGTTGCACGGTGACGCCACCTCAAACCGAACGGCTTGCCCTCGCAGGCGTTTTTTGAAATCGGCAGGAGGCTTCTGGGTAACCAACCGTCAGTGAAGTTAAATTAAAATCCCTGCGAGCCAAACGTCAGCCGTGAAGGCCGCTCTCACAATAACACCCCTGTGCGGCGGCGGCCGTTGGGCCTCTCAGCGCCATTGTACTGTGGCGTCCGCAGAATTCCCAGACCGAGATGACAAAAAGAAAGGAAAACAGACCCTTTTTTTTTTTACGACCGCGTCGACAGACAGAGGTAGTACGCGTGTCGGTGTATCAAACGTCTACGAGGCTCGTTTCACTGGAAGATGAAACCGTCATCACAACGTCCCTGAGCTTCCAGCGGCCTGAGTCACAGCGCCGGCCCCCGTCACAATGCAGTCTGGTGTACTGTACTGCGCCGAGCCAGAGTCCGAGTCCCACCTGGCCGGGGGTGACTCACCGCGGTGACGTGACTCAGTACGCAGAAACAGGATGGTGGAGGCGGTTCTGCTGGATGGGGTGGAGAACAGACAGCGAGGGAGATTGACAGATGTTCAAATGCAGTCTAGGTTACTTCCATTTAAAAGATGAAATACTATACTATAACAATGAAAATGGAGATGTACGTTTAAAAAAGTATATATAGCTGCGTGATTACATGACCGCTGTCCATCTTTTTCCTGTTGGTTTTGTCTGGTTTACTGTTTGGCCATTTCTGTTTTTTTTTCTTTCGGCATAAAATGTACAATATTTGTTAAAGGGGACCTATTGTGCAAAACTTTTTCAGTGCTTGTGCACATACAGTTGGGTCTCTGATGGGCACAAACTGTCAAACAAAATGTCCTGAAACGAGCGGTTCAGCTTTGCTGCCCTAATATACATCACCGCAGTAATATACGTCACTTCAGTAGAATTAGAGCTGCACGCCATCTGAGCGCCACCGGACCCGAGAACACCGAAACTAAGAGCTTAGGAAGGGAAGTGCTCTGCTGTTGGCTGCAGAGACCAGCATAAATCTTTTAAAAGAAAGAGGAATTCATAACAACTGTCCGTGACAAAACTGCAGACAAGGTAAATATAAGTATTTAAAAAATAATTCTGCTGTGTGTTTCTTTCTGTGTGTGTCCACTAGGGGTATCACGATTCTCCAAATCCACATTTCAATTTGCCTTTCGATTTTAAGGTCATAACTCGATCTTTGATTTAAACATACGTATGTATTTATTTTAGTACTGACAGCTATGCCACTGTTCGACTATCAAGTCCTGATTTGTAAAGAAAAACAACTTTCTAAATAAGTAACTTATTAGATTCAAGATTCAAGATTTTTATTTGTCACATACATATACATACTTCCATACATATATGCAGTGAAATGTAATGCAACGCACCCGGTGATAGCACACAAGAAGTCCTAGGAAAAAGTACTAAAATAAAATAAAAAGTAGAAAATTCCTTTCTAATAGACCGACTAACTGACTCCTAAAACGTAATACAGTAAGTGGAATACTTATAGAATAAGATAAAAAATATATAGAATAAAATACAATAAAAAATAAATTGAAATAATTAGAATATTAGAATATTATTAGAATATTATTAGAATATTCAAAATGATATAAAATAACTAAAATATGAGAATATTTAAACAACACACTTAAACAGTTGACAGCTTTAGCAAAACTAGACTTCAGAATGATAAATAATAAGTTCCTTATTCCACTACTTGTAAGTTACTCACCAAAATAAGCACAGAAAAACAGATGCTATTTCTTTGCCAGAGGGGAATGCTGATAAAAGGAAAATTACTACCTGCAGCTCCGATCAGAGCGATCTTTTCTCCATACAAAGCAAATAAAAACGCTAGACGCTACTCCGTTTCCTTCTGCTGCTCTGCTTAAGAGCAGATCGCAGATCGCTCCTGAAAAAAATCCCGCCCGTGTTCTCACGGTCTGGTGGCAAAGCCCCCCACATCTTTGGAATTACTGGACATTCTGGTCAAAAGCGTACTCTCCCTTGTACACACAGTGAAACGCCGGAGGAGAGGGAGATGTGTCGGTGCGTCGTGCGTCTCCGCTGACGCAGACTTGGCACACCGTTACCGGGAATGTTTCTCTCTAAATTGCATTCACTGTGCAACAAACAGGATGAACTAATTTTAAACATTGGGGTTTTTGTTTTTTTTGTTTGTTAGAATGGCTCGAATGCATAAATTGATTGGTATTTTCAGCAAAAATCTTAAGAGACCATAAATTAACTTGGTGAAAAGGAGCATAATAGATCCTCTTTAATTAAACATGCAGGTGGAGGGCAAGGCATCAGTGATTGTTCTACGTTTATAATTGTAATGAATGTGAGGCTAATGGTGATAAAGTTTAAAAAAAGAAAATGGATACCTAGGGAATTTCAAAATATTTGCGTCCGTCATAAAACGGGGCTTGTTGAATATTACCTGGAAAACTGGGTAACCAACGTACAGGAATCCTCCCAAATTACAGGGCGCACTGCAGCAATGCGCAGCAAGAGCAACAAAACAAAACAGCGATCTTAATATTTTATGAGCCGTCCTGTGAGGGCATGTAGCTCTCTGACTCACTTCCTGCTGAGAAACTTTGCCAAAGAGCAAACCACAAACTTGAATGCAGACATCAGAATTAAATAGCTCAATCAATCACTGTCAATTAGAGGGTGTTTATGGCTCACCAGAATGCACCGGTAATGCCGTGCAGCTGGGGAGAGCCTCCTGCAAACTAAAGAACAGTGACCTTCAATGACCTTCAGTGACCCGCGAGTGACCTACATACACTACGGGCAAAACATTATTTCCAAATGTTCTTTGTTTGGTTTTTTAATAGTTTAGTTCTGTCCTACTAAATATGTGACTATCGGCAAGTAGATGCAGGACTCCAGACTAACTTTTTACTATGGCTGCCCCCGAAAGTCGACGACTCGAATCATCAGTCGGAAACCCGTCAATCAACTGAGTTCCAGAGTTGAGCAGTCGGTTTTTTTTTTTCCCCTCTTTTTCCCCAGGCAGTGTGCATCACTATAACAGGATAAAACAGATAGAAGCTTACAAAATTCACAGAGATAACATTTCAATGGGTAATTATAAATGGGGAATCATAGAAGGGAATCATATTTTGTCCGTGTCCGGACACAGACGCAAACATGGCTCGCCGTGCCCCGTTCCTCCAGATAAAAAACTAAAAACAGTGTAAGGGCGGGGCACGGGAGAAGAGGGCACGACTCTAGACTCGTTACGATTTGGTTTCTGCGCATAATGCATGTAGAGGGGTTGATCGGGGACAGTCAGGGAGAAAGCGTCCCCATTATGCACAATTTCGTTCCATACCGCACTTGTTTCATTCCATTAGGAGATGTGGAATAAAATAACCTACTATATAGAATAAAAACCGTCTGTTTTGGCGCGCCGATCGTGGGCACCGGCTGCCGCGCGCATTGTTGGTACCATTGGAAAGGGAGACCAGTGCGAAAAATGCACCCCAATCGCTCCTGGCTGCCGAGCTTGCCGACAGGAAGAGCACCCCCAAAAACAATTTCAGGTCAGGATTAGCCATTTAAGGAACCGAGACAGGGCACTGCAGCGTTTTTCTTAACAACAAAATAATCAATAGTTGTTATAGTTCTGTTCATTTTGGATAAGGCTACTTTTTAAGGTTGTGATGTCACTCACAATTTCTCTTGTGCGCAAGGAATGTTGGAGGGAGTACAGGGCCCGTTCTCACACACACAGAAACATGCATGGCATATGTGCAAAATGTACATAAAATCCTGCTGTACGCTGACAAAATAATCTACAGAAAATAAGCCATGTTTATAATATTTGTTCAAAGGCAAATATCTGGCTTTTATTATTTTTTGAGTCAGACCTGCTAAATTCCAGGCGCATTGGTGCAACCAATGAAAATGTTTAGTCACACTTGACAGATTTGGAGCCCTGAGATATGTTAAGCATTCAGACAAGCGTGATCCACAGTTAGGCTATATATCACGTCCAAATACATGGAGTGTCAACGCTAAAAAAAGCAAAGTCGGTAGCCTCATCCGCCATCTTGGGTGTGCTAAAATTCTGCAGCGGCATTGCGTTGCGTCCTGCCTCTGCATGCTCTACCCAGGCTCCACCCCTTATCTAAACCAAACAGAGTATTTCCAGTAGGTGTAGACGTGTCTGACACGGACAATCTCCGGTTGTGTGCTACATGTGTGAAAGGGTAACTCCGGACAATGTCCGGACTTGATTATCTGGACATTGTCTGGAGTTCATGTGTGAAAGCAGCTTAGGTCTACTGCTTCAACTTCAGCCACATTGTGTATTCTGAGCTGTTGAGCCATGCCAGGCATGTTTCTGTGTGTGGACTGTCTATCAGCGTTTGTCATTTTGTGCTGAGAGTTGAAATGTTGGATGTTACCATGTGGTCCTACATCACGGTCACTTAGGCTAAGGAGCGTTTTGAACCTCCAGCCTGACATTACCTGCTCAGGGCTCGACATTATCGGTTGCCAGGTTTTTTTTTTTTTTTCGTCTGAGAGAATGACAGCATCCGTGATCAATTAACTAGTGGACTCGTTCTCTGATATTACATTAGACGTGGACACCCTCCGGGTCCACTTCTGTTTGAAAGAGCTCCAAAGCAATGCTGTGTTCACAGGGTCAGAAAACTGTAATGCGTGACGCAACCTGGAAAGACCTTTTTTCACCATACATGTGATTGCATCCCTGTACAGTTAATTAAAACAAAAAATGAAACTGGGTGTGAAAAAACATTTTAGTTAGAAGTAGACAGAAAAAACTAAAATTAACTGAAACTATATTGTGTACCTAGAAAGCTAATTAAAATAAAATAAAAAAATACAGGAAATGTCTTTAGTTTTAGTCATTTTTCTAGTCAAATTTGTCAACATACAGTAGTTACAAAAAAATAACCAGCTCTTATCTTTGTAGACGGACAGCATTATTGAGGAGCATGGCTCAGACCTCATCTGGTGGAGTGCTACTTTTAAATGGAAAGATGCAAACGCAGATGCAATATCTTAATTGCTCAAACTATAAGATGGCTAAAAATAGCAACCATATTTTCAGTTTCGGCAACCAAAACCTGATGCCTGGTTGCCAACCCGGCAAACACACACGGGTGTTTGGATGTTATCAGCCCCTCCTCTTTCTGCTCCTCTTACCTCCAGCCATGTGACTGAGGCCAGCCGTCCTCAGGAAAAGGGTTCTGACCTCTTTGACATCAAGAGGGGCTAAGCATGAAACTGTCTCAATTCCATCCTTAGCAATTTCATGCCAGTGCTCTGTAAACTTTTAAAAGTGTCATGTCTGTCTTAACACAGGCTGATAAAAAGAAAAAACACAGAGATACCGAAAGAAAGTAAGTGCGAGGGGGGAAGTAAGTGTGTGTGTGTGTGTGTGTGTGTGTGTGTGTGTGTTTGTGTGAAAATTAGGGGGTTAGGGTAATAATTTCCAGAGTGGACTGTGAGGTCAGAGTTCAGCCAGGCAGCAGATCGGATCAGTGATTTAAATTTCGGCGTCAGGCACCACAAGTGAGTTTGGCCTTATAAGGACTGTGGATACTCCTCAAAGTAGAGCTCGAACGGATTACCAGCTGCTGCTAAGGAGGCCTAACTTGTACAGATGCTCAAAAGTACATAAATAATCACACAACCATGGAGTTGAAGACTGTGACGAAAGAGATTGTGTAGCTGAGCAATGTTATCCTTCATCACCGCAAAACCTTTCTATAACTTACACTGAAGAAGACCCTCTCTCATCAAAGTTCGGGCTTGTTCATATTGCAAAGAGGTCATATCATCATATATTTCTTATTTACAAAGATATAATTCTGTTTTTCAAAATTGCACTCCTAATAAGGATTTTGCACCCCTTCCCAAACACTCCATACATTTTCATTTTGTTTTGCAATGTGCAATTCTTTATTTTAGTTGTGATATGTAAGGCATATTCGTATACCTTCAAATACAAAAACGGTCTCAAACATGACAGAAAATAAAATACTGTTATCACTCTGCACATACCACACCAATCTAAATATGAATATAATCCCCGGGTTTCACTTACTAGCCTCCAGCATGGAATCAAAACAAAACAACAATACAATGACCCAAATCCAAGGTTAGATTGCAGTTTGCAACGATGCTAACTGCAGGTCCATTGTCTGCGGCGGAGGACTCGTGAGACGTGAGCGGGAGTGCAAACAAAAGTGAGAAACAGGGCCAAAGGAGGAAAAGGGAGCCAGGCAGAGAACGTTCTCTCCTTTTTTCTGCACCATATGAGCACAAAGTGGTTTTGGCTACGTGGGAGGGATTTGTTCTCCGTCAATAAGAACACAGTGTTGGGATGTTAAGAAGATGGACAGGGGGGGGGAGTGCAACGGACCCGACCTGGGAATCCAATGTCGCCCTTTATACTTCAAAGTCCAGGCATAAAGAAACAACAGATCGAGGAATGCATGTGGGTCAGAGGGGGGTCCGGGGCATCGACAAAGTACCGGAGGACGGACTGTAATGACGCATTGAAGACAGATCCAAACACACGCTAATCACTCCCAACTGAGCCCACACCAGGAGCACGCTATGGGCCCACTGGAGGCTGACGGCCGCTACGCTCTTACATTATTGCTTTGGACTCCACGTGCTGACGGATTATCACCGCGAGAGACCGCATGTGCAGGGTCAATGCCCTTCGTCTATGGCTCAGCGCTGTAGTGAAGCTCATTTAGCAATCGCCTCCAGCAAGAGTCCAATCTTTGAGTCGTTGCCGTTATTCACCCGAATTACTTATCGACTGTTGAATGCATCAAAGACAATTTGGAAGCTCTAAAATACAGTGGCTGACTTGTCAATGTCAGACTTTGAATGGAGGTCTCTGTGTGCAGTTTGACTCTCTCTCTCCCTCTCTCCCTCCACAGGCTAGGCCGGCAGGTCAGGTCATAGGGTAAGCAAAAAATCCAGGTCAATCACTGCGTACTCAGGACAATTTTGATGCACATTTGGAGGCCTCAACACAGGATTGCGTCTGGGACAATCACATATTCATATCAAATGAGGTAGGATAAAGTGTTCTCTCCAACGCCTTTAGGAATAGGGTTTCTCTTTTTCGTTTTTAGCTTTCTTTCCACCCACTCAGCCCCTACCAAGCTGGTGTTTACAGTAAATAAAATCCAACCTTGAAAAGAAGTGGAGGGTGAGAAAGTACATAGCCCGAGTTGCAACTTGATCACTGACAAAGCAAATCCTTTGCAATTAAAACCCAAATTCTATTCTATGATCCAATGTGGGTTTT
Organism: Zeus faber; assembly: GCF_960531495.2. NCBI lineage: Eukaryota > Metazoa > Chordata > Actinopteri > Zeiformes > Zeidae > Zeus > Zeus faber. The sequence continues at coordinate 16,409,492 of NC_137203.1, read as the reverse complement.
TTTGGACTCTCCAAACGGTTAAACTAGGTCCCCTTTGTTTTGTGCCACATCATCAATCTCCCATCTTCCTGTCTCTGTTTACATTTTCTTTGTTGTTCAGACTTCCATTACAGCAACCATGGATCATTTTCAGCCTCCTTTTCCCCCCCCCGAAAGAACAGGGCTGGGTAGCATACAGTCATCTTTTTCAGAAAATATAACGTTTCCTATCTTAAATGATAGATATGTGAAAAATGTACACATCAGAAAGAAACTGTCAACATGGAACATCCAAACAGAACCAGATAAGATATCATCACAATGGCCTGTTCCTGCACACTTTCAGGCACTGTCCGTCACAAAAAGCCAGGTCATGACATGGTACAAGAGGAGCCTTCTCCAAATATGGGACAATACTGCTCGCTAAAAGTGAAGCTTTGCACGATTGGCTCTTTAGGTTTAATATGAGGGGTGAAAGAGAAAGTCCTATTGGATATACACTGGGAGGGGAAGGCATGTTTCGAGGCTCCAGAGCCAGACCGCTTTCTTCCACTAGATCTTCCGGGGGCCAGAAACACCAGCTTCACCATGACCACCACAGCAACACGCAGCAGGAAGCACGTGGGGCAATACTGAGCTCGACAAATCAGCTGTTTCTCTCCAAGTGCTCTCACTTTAAACAAAGCAGGCTGGAAATCAAAACATCAACATCCGCTGGACAGTTTCTGTGGATCTCAGGAAATTATTCTTCCCTGAGGGATTCACAAGAGGAAGGCTCAAGCCACAGTCCTCCTCCCGCTGTATAAACCGTGCTGCTCCTCTCTGGAGAAAACAACGGCCATTGTTCCCCGAAGACAAAAGCATAGCCATATTGTCTGCACACCGGAACCATGCAATTTATTTCTTCATACTTTAGCAGTCGTGTGGGTGTGTTGGTGCAGCACCCAAACATATCTAGTCCTGTCACAGAAACAAAGAGTGCTGGTAGATTAACGTGCCGGTTCCTGCACAGTGCACACTGAGCTCCTATACAAACCGGGCCACACCTGATTAACATTCCAGATTCAACATAAATACTGCTAATGCATGTAACAGTAATGATAATGAAAGTGGGGCTAGTAGAGGTACATTGGTATTTCTGCATTGGCAAAAAAAAAAAAAAAAAAAAAAAAAAAATGACATAAGTAATAGATGTTTAGGAATACTTTGCCTATTTTCAACCTTGTTTATTTTTATTAGTTGAAAAAGTGGTGTGTGTATATAAAGTAACATCCAAAATACTTCTCAATATTATCTGTATTGCTGTAGCTCAAGGGATCGCAAGGGACATCTGAACTGGAAAAAAACAAAATTGCCTGTTCACTGTAGTACACACCTTAGTCATCTTACTCTAAAACATAATTTGAGAAAGTAAAAAATGAAATGACTGAGTGTATGCACAGAGGATATTATGGATCGAGTATGTGTTTTGCTACATCCTGGCAGAGTCAAAAAGTCAACCATAATTGTATGAGTGCGAGTTCAGCGTCGAAGACATCCAACAAAAGAAAAGCCCAACTGCAAACAGCAGCAAAATAGCAGAACTAATGAGATACTACCCGACCACACAAAAGTGTCCATAGTTCTGTTGTATTGTTTTACTACACAGTCACAGCTGTGTAGTCACCAGAGCATAGCTACATAACTGCTTAACTCAGCGTCTTAATGCTCGTCATGTGCATGTTTCTCTTGTGTTTTGTCCACCCCACTGTACTTTGTCCATATATTTTGTATATATATTGAATTTCATATAGTGAACGACTGTTATGGGATTTGCAATGGCCGATTCTGATAGAGAGCAGGGTGGCCAATGCCCGATATATAATGCAGATTTCATTTTGTATTTGATAAAACAATTTAATAATAACAAATGAGACAATACACATACAACTTAAATGAACATTTATTGAACATTAACATGTAATTGTCTGCATTCTCTGCAGTGCACTTATTTTATATTAAAAAATTTATCAACTAAATAAATGTCCACAGATAATGAAAAACTAAACTTCGTAAAAAAAAAAATAAAATTTTTTTTTAAAAACCCCTATGAAAAATAAATGATTATAAACGATAAACATTTTTTTCAAATAAACAGTGTCCTAACGGGAAACAGAGTCTGCCCATTGCAAAAGTGCAGGATTTACAATTCACAAGTAAGTATTTACACAAAAACATCCAGTTTTTACAAAATGAAGTCCGATAGAAACGGAAAGCAACGGGGAAATGGTGTGACGCGGCTCAGGACACACAGGGTTTATGTTTGTAACAGGATGGAATGGGACAGTCCCTTAACTCAGTTGTTTTCATCGTTTTGTTTCATACAAGTTAGGAAACAATAAAAGCACAGGAAAAGCGATACAGGAACACACGCAGTGTGCAGCGCTGCCTGGAGGAGAAAGAAAAACTCTGCTTGAATTCTCTGAGTTAGCGTTAGATTTTGCCTTAAATGAGAAGTATTTCCAAACAGCACTCCAGCTGTTTTAGTTCAAAACCGGTCGCGGAGGCTCTGCACTTGCCATCGTTCATGAGCTAACACCATAACAGACCAGCGAGTGAGGGAGAGGAGGCTGGGCTATGTGGGCACTGCAGCGGTGTGTGTGTGTGTGTGTGTGTGTGTGTGTGTGTGTGTGTGTGTGTGTGTGTGTGTGTGTGTGTGTGAGAACTCGCTAATATTCTCATTCGATATGTAAATAGAGAGCAAACATCGGCCGAATGCCCAGGAACTCAAAATGTGCAAGTATCGACCCAATTAATCAGCCGACCAATGAATCAGTCAACCGCTATTTTTATATTTATCGTTGAACAGTACTTTGGTTGACATTTCTCCCCCCCCCCAATGTGATTCTTAATACATTTGATGATATTTGACTATACTCTGGCATGCAGCTGTGAGGGTTTGCCATAATGTAAGCTCTCGCACAATGCATAGTAAGTGTAGTTACTGTAGGACAGGCTTTATGATCAATAGTTTGATTGAATAGTAAAGACTACAAACTAGGAGCACTTAGTGGATATCCACATTATTAGCAATGAGGTATTTAATCTTATAACCCGAAGAATGTCAAAGTTGTGCATTATAGGGAGGTGAGATTGGGAACACTTCACACCCAAAGCGCTGCCTGTCCATCAAATACACCAGTGAAGAGGAAAAACACTTCACCAGCACACCTTCAATTCTTTTTCCAGAGGTTTGCGTCTGGCAGGGTGTTGCTCGAGAGAGAGAGGTAACACAGACGACAGTCAGAGAAGCCCTGGCTGCTGGATCACTTACAGAGATACAGGCCAGAGCTATCCAATGTGACAAAAAGATTAGCTCACTCATCTACAAAAAAAACAAAAACCCATTTGACCAGCACATGAATATATTCCTCCATCCTCAGTCCTCCATCTCAAATTGCATCAAGCCACACAAATCATACTGATGACAGGAGGGTTTCACATGAGCAGTGCCTGGGATCCAGCAGGTCCCTTGCCAATATCTTATTAGGAGAAGAAGAAATATGCATAAGTTGACCAGGCTGCTGCCACAAGACAAATACCAAAATGGGAAACTAATCTGGTGATTTTTCCATCATTCACACAAGTATGTACACGATCATAACTGTCCCTAGTGTCCAATAGCAAAATGCACCATGAGCGAAATTTCTCATGCAGATACATTTCTCAGCAGCACAAACGTTGACAATGATGCGATCCAAATATTACAACTCAAATTGAATTTGAAAATGACCAATTGTGTTCTACTCACTAAACACCATTGTTCAAACCCATAAAACAACTTTTAATAAGAACTGAAATAGACCTTGTTGAAGTTCACATGTAGGTCACAGCATTTTCTTCTCATAAACTTGGGGCCAAAGTCACTGGATATTTTTAGCATAATGTAGTGGCAGGCCATTCCTGTTTTTTTAAAATAAGCAATGTCTTCCATGCGACGTCTTATCTCCCTCTTCCATATTGTTGCATGATATTCAGTGTGAGAGGAAGACGTCGACAGGGCAGTGGCCTAGCTGCTCTTGATGGATAAACCACTTACAATATGAGTTTCACTTGGGCCATTTGTAACCCTGGGGAAATGTAAAACTGTAAAGGAAGTCCAATTTAGTTTTTACAGAACCATTCCTCCTTACACCATTTGAACCCGAAGGAGATAATCACAGGGGGGAATGTTCAAAAATGAACATGCCATAGGGGGAAATAACTCAAAGAATAATGACAGAGCCTGGCAGAATAACTTAGACATGCACTCTGGACCCTGAGTTAGCATGGCCTTTCTTGCTTTGGTTAAGGAAAGCGTTTGCAATAAACCACTAAAGAAGCTGCGAGGTCAAAGGCGGCAAGATCAACCCAGCACTGGTGCCTCACATTGCAATAACTCCCGACTGAGCAGGTGTTTGATGGAAACACAAAAACTTTGAATCTTCTCTTAAGGAGACACCGTGTCCATGTATGTTTGAGTGAGTGAGCGAGTGAGTGAGTAAGCGGGGTAGGTATAGATGTGCTACCATCTACGCTGTTGCAAGCTGGAGCTGGCTTGTAACTAGCTAGTAACTAAAAGCTAGTAACTTTTAGTAGTAAACTCGGTAACGGCCAGGCTTACAACAGTTAATTGTCAACATCCTGATTTGATGTAGAAATGTGATGAGAATAACAAACACAAAACACGTAAAATAACCATTTCAATAAAAAGCTATTGTCCTTGATAGTCCTTATAGATACTAGACAATATTAAAGAAAATCAACATATGCCCACAGCATCTGAAAATACCCAGAGGGCCAGACGGCAGTTATATAAGTTTTTGTAATTTTTCCAATTTATTTCCCTCCAGATGATGAGACTGACATTTTCCGTCATCTCCCGGGGCCAAGGAGACCTGGGGAGTGATGTGAAAGCGTACAAAACAAGCCCCCTTCTTTATGCCAAACTGTAACCGTTAAGCCCTTGTCAACACACAAAAGGCCAAGAGAACCATGACATGGGGCCCAGGGGTCCCATATATATTGCGGGTGTCCAGAAAGACATAGTGGAACTGCTCTATTTTGAACACGTGCGAATGCCTCTCGGTCGCCTGGGAGAAAGGACACTGAGCCAGGAGACTTGTTACGGATCATTACGCTTGACAGTCCGCAAGCAAGACGAGACTAAAGGGCCTGGAAAAGGGCTCCTCCAACAGTCATGTCTATTCAATCCGGACAAAGCAATCCTGAGAGGCAATTCCTATACACGCAAATTCCCAATAAAGTAATAAAGTAATTGCCCATAATACACATACTGTATATTATGGGCAAAAAAAGTAAGGACTCAAGGATCTGGAGAGGAAAGATTTATCTTCCCCATGTATTTTTCCAACAAATGAGTAAACTAAAAGGCCAGTAAAATCGAGGCACGGCGGCAAGACTGACAGGCGGCAAAAGTTGCCTCTGATCTGGCCGAGCAGGTGCACGCTGGCTGCAGATACAGGTGTTACCAAAGGCAGCCTCCAAAATACAGCTCAGTCCAGAACACCTGTGGACCTCACAAGTTCAGCACATTACCATACTGTCCTTCCCGAACTCCAAGTTGGTTAAAAACAGAGTGGGACTTTAGCTGTATTTGCACTGGAAACTGTATTCCACACAGACTTGGTTGACAATAATTCTGCTTTTGTGTGGTTTAAGATCATAAACCCTGAATCACCCTTCATGTGAATGAGCCATTTCCATTGAGCAGCTCCACGCTAGCAGAGCATCTAAGAAACTGGGACACAAACCGACAATGTCGCATATGTAAAAGTAACGGTGGCCAAATGGAAAATGCTTGTACTGGTCACCACGGAGGGAAAATGAATGAGCAATAAAGAAGCCGGTAAGCAGCCAGTGCTCTGAATAAAAGGCTATTCATGGGATTAGTGCCATTATAAACGGCCATACGTTCCCCTCGGTTTAAGTCATTAAGAACAGACATGTGCGTGTGTCTGTTTGACTTAACCTGTTTGACAACCTGTCTCTGCTACTCGTTGCATATAGCCACCCTTTTCTGACACTCTGACACCAAGCGCAAGCCTTTGTTCCTTCAGAAATAGCCTAAATTGCATCACGGTCCTCAACTTAAAAGACAGGGCTTGTTCCCTTCACTCTGGTGTGGAAAATTACAATATAAGTCACCTAAAAAGAAAACAACAACAACCAACCTAGTCATTAAATTTGTGGGATCTCGGTGACCCCAGTTGGTGGTCAGATTTATAAATAAACAAAGAGAGAGAGAGAGAGAGAGAGAGAGAGAGAGAGAGAGAGAGAGAGAGAGAGAGAGAGAGAGAGAGAGAGAGAGAGAGAGAGAGAGAGAGAGAGAGAGAGAGAGAGAGAGAGAGAGAGAGAGAGAGAGAGAGAGAGAGAGAGAGAGAGAGAGAGAGAGAAGCGTTTAGGGAGCTGGTGAGTTCACACAACTTGTGATTATGGAACGGAGTAAACATAGCATCTATTTGCTATCATGAACATTACAGGAAACATCATGAACATATTCCATGTGGACAACAAATGATAGTCATGTGAAGTTGATATACCAGTCTTGAAAGTGTCAACATCTTAGCGCTCCCTCTATGACTGCAGGTAATGACAAAAGAAATTCTTGCAAGATTGCACAGCTGATGGTTGTGCAACATTGTGCGCTTGTTAATTTTCAACTCTAGTCTGTAAAATGCAAAACATCTTGTGAGAGACGAGGGGCAATTGCAACAAGCATACGTTGTTATACTTGATGCTCAACTCCACCGCAAAATGCTTCGGCGGTGCCATTTTAGGATTTTCCGTGTCGCTATTTGGTTAAAATTGAATTTAATTGAATTTTAACCGAGTAGAATTTTGAGAGATCTTTTTATATGCCTCCTGTTGTTTGCTCTTTCGATCCATATTCTTTGTCTCTTACTGTTACGTAAGTGTAGAATTTTCACGCGTAAAACTGTAGCTGCAGACATCATAAATTCTCTATTGATATTATATCCACCGAGAAATTCACAAACCAATATCACGGGCTCATGATCCCAGACCATTGAATTTTATTTTTGCTGTAAATGGGTCGTTTTCGGCTGAGCTATTCATTTGCTGACATTTGTGAGCAAATGAATCACCGATCCCCAAAAAATGAAATAGACCAAACGGTTTAAACAAAATATTATCTAAGCCACCGGCGTCCAATGTAAATAGATTCACTTCATCAACCTCCCTGATCTTACAGAAACAAAATTATATTTTGGGAACGGCCCACTCTCAGCAAACAAATTGTCACTTTCCCAAGGAAAGTAACAGAGTCCCAAAGTCCCAGAGAAAGCGACTGATGAGGATAATGACCTGATAAATTACATTCCAAATACACTCCCACCATAGTAGATGCAAACTGATAGGGGATTAGACGTAAACACTGAAACTAATCCAAAATCCCAGTTCTGCAACCAACTCAACAAGAACTACTGCATAACATTACATAATAATTAATGTTATGTTTAGTTGGTTAATAATTAATATTAATTCATTTATATTGGAAGTCAAAACAACAAACAAGTTGTAAACTGGTGTTTGTTGCTATAATGCAACCAATATTAATTAAGATTGCTGAACGGTCTTGACATACAATATTTGGTTGCTTATTGTGTATAAGGACAATTAAGAATACCTTGACTAATAAACATTTTGACGGAATCCAGTGTAGGGCACAGGAAAGAGGCAAAGAATATAAATAATTGATAACTACTGGGTTTATGGGCTAATATATAGGGTATAATTAAACGCCATAACACAACGTTGTTATATTTAAGAATACAAGATTTAGGTGTGTTAGTACGTGGAAGAGATTAAATTGCAAGCATGTCTGGAAAAGAGCTCAGTTCAGACACTGACTCATTTTGTGTGTGGATATTTGTCACTTATTATCACATTTGTCGTTCAGACAGAGCAGAGCGTGTCTGCCAGGTGTTGCAAAATTCGAGGCAAGCAATCGTTTATATAGTGACTTGCTGCTGCTTAACCATTGAGCAATTAGTGACATGTGACTCTTTTTATTGTCGAGTAGTCTGCCCTGAATATTCGTTGATGAGTAGCCTGTGTGTACAACCTATTCCGTCGGTTTGTCACATTGGCTTATACTGTATGTACAAAATGAACAAATAAATCACTCAAGGAGAGAACTCTCATTTACGATAACGCAATATTTGAGGTGTCAGACATTCAGACAAAAACTTAACATAATTTCTCTTCAACACCCCCCCTCCCAATATTCTTCAACCCCTCATCCATGACCGACACCGACTCAAACCATTCACTTTGTGGTTTGACATAAACACCTATGCTGAAGAAATGCGCTGGTTTAGGATTATCATATCATTGACCTAATTCATTTTTCCCGTGCATATTATCGCATTTTGTTAATACATTTTCTGTTTTCGATTTTCTTTGTATTTCATATTTTAATGATCATTTTCATTTTACTGTTTTAACTGAGTTTTTGTCTTACTATTATTATATTTGAAAAAATAATTTGGACAGTTAAAGCTTCTATTTTTATGCTGATGGTCCAAAGCTCACCAAAACAAACTTGTATTTCTGTGCTATTTGTATACATACACACACACACACACACACACGCACTTGAACGTTTTATATTATATTTTAATTCTATCTGAATTATATTATAATATTTATTCAATTGTTTTCGGCTTCTTTTTTTATGCTAATGGTCCAAAGCTCACCAAAACAAACTTGCATTTTCTTTGTATTTTTTTAAGCTGTGACACACACACACACACACACACACACACACACACACTTATAATTTTTAAATTCTATTTTTACATCACCATTATTCAATTTATTATTATTTTTTTCCGGACTGTTAAGCTTCTTTGTTATGCTAATGGACCAAACCTCACCAAAACAAAGTGCCAGTACATGTGATGCACCTGGCGGAATAAACGGCTTCTGATTCTGATGTCAACTTTCACTATTTTTCGCCCAAATCTGTGTGAAAATTCCCCGTTAGAACAATGACGACATTGAAGAACTGGGAAAACTGGGCCAACGTGATCAAAACGGTCATGATACCATCCTCTGACGGTGAACATGAACTACAAATCATTTTGTTGGGGACCCACCGGGACCTGTATGAGGACCCGCGGGGGTCCGCATCCCAGCGCCCGGGGCGGGATACTCACCAGGGCCCGGAGGGAGGACTCGTCCAGGGTTGAATATCTCTCCACGGACATTGTTTCTCTCTCTCTCTCGCCCGGCGTCAGGTGTGGGGGGCGGAGGGGGCGGAGGGGGGCCTCGGATTCACTCTGCGAGGACTCTGCGGCGCGTTCCGCCGAACCCGGTCAGGCCCCAACTTCTTCCGAGACGAGGCGGCGACAACTGGCTTTCCCCGCAGGCAACAAGGTCATCATCCGAGGCTCTAACCGTCTCGAAGGGTCTGCGGCGTGTGGACGCACATGGAGGGGCTGTCGGCTTTTTGAATCCGCGTCGCCCACGCCAGGTTGTCCCGAGGTCCCGCCCCTGGGATTCAAAACCACGCTCCGGGTGATCCACCCGACGAGCGCCCCCCCGCGGCGGAGCGCGGGACGGGGGAAAAAAATGAAACCGCCAACTGCCTAAATCTCTCTCCGAATGTCAACATCCATTGCTTCATCTATATTTTACAAGAGCTAATTTGGGTGATGATGACGCAATGACTACAATGTAATAATACGGCTTTTTTTTTTTTACCAACTTAGATTTGTAACACAGGAAAGACACTTAAAAATGTGACACCTGATCATCAACAAATAGACATGGGATTTGTTTTAGCAGCATTCTTTATAGCATTCTTATAACTACTCAGGTCAGAAGGATGGATTCGTTGCCGTTTCTATTCAAACGTTTCACAAGTGCATAAAACAAATAGCTCTCAGAGTTGTGTCTACAGTCGTAGTTCAGCATTACCAGTATGAAGCCATTTATAAACACCCAATAATACCAGGCAACTTTCTAATAAACAAATGGTTTCTTTTATAGCACATACTACATAAGTCTTCTTGCAAATGTAATCAATGATGATTTAGTTTCACTACTTAAAGGCTACAACTTTATACAGCATCAATGCAATATCATAATAAAAGATTAAAAAAAAAAAAAAAAAAAAAAAAAAGTTCTTTAGAGCACAAACTTACTGTGTGGCTTGTTCTTAGTCCTATATGAGGAAAGCATGAAAACCAAGATACACCAATAAGCCACAACATTAAAACCACTGGCATGTAAAGTGAATAACATTGATCATCTTGTTTCAATGGCACCTGTCAAGAGGGGGGATATATCACGCAGCAAGTGAACAGTCAGATCTTGAAGTTGATTTGTTGGAAGCAGGAAAAATGGGCAAGCGTAAGTCAAGAAGTACTCCACGGAAAGGACAACCGGTGAACCGGCGACAGGGTCATGGGCACCCAAAGCTCATTAATGCCCGTGGGGAGCAAAGTCTAGCCCCTCTGGTCGGATCCCACAGAAGAGCTACTGTAGCGCAAATTGGTGAAAAAGTTAATGCTGCTATGATAGAAAGGTGTCAGAACACACAGTGCATCACAGCTTGCTGCGTATGGGGCTGTGGAAGGGGGCCTGGTCTGATGAATCACACGTACATGAGTACGGGTGCGCCGTTTATCTGGGGAAGAGATGGCACCAGGATGTACGCCGGCGGAGGCAGTGTGATGCTCTGGACAATGTTCTGTTGGGAAACCTTGAGTCCTGGCATTCATCTGGATGTTTGACACGTACCACCTACATAAACATTGCTGCAGACCAAGTACACTTCATGCCAACGGTATTCCCTGATGGCAGTGGCCTATTTCAGGAGGATTATGTGCCCTGCCACACCGCAAAAACTGTTCAGGAATGGTTGGAGGAACATGACGAAGAGTTCAAGTTGCTGATTTGGCCTCCAAATTCCCCAGATCTCGATCGGGTCGAGCATCTGTGGGATGTGCTGGAACAACAAGCCCGGTCCATGGAGGCCCCACCTCTTACCTTTCAGGACTTAAAGGATCTGCTGCTAACGTCTTGGTGCCAGATACCACAGGACACCTTCAGAGGTCTCGTTGAGTCCCTGCCTCGACGGGTCAGAGCTGTTTTGGCTGCACGAAGGGGACCTACACAATATTAGGCAGGTGGTTTTAATGTTGTGGCTGATCGATGTATATGAAGTCGGTCCCTTATGCAAAGGTTTTCATATCAAAGTGCGTTAGGTTACATAGAAAACCAGAAAAGTACACCAATACAAACCCTTATATAGATTAGATCAATCAGGTAAATGACCCTTGCACATATACAGGTGCATGTTTTCATCCAATAATATTGTGGCAAAAAAATAATAATCTGAGTTTAAGAAATTACTCAACAAATAAAATGTAAGAAAATCCGTAATTAAAATGAATGTCTTGGTGTAAGACAAAACAAACATTGAAATCAAACCGTTAAAAATAGCCCGAGAGATCGTGGTCGCCACATTCAATTTCAGTGCAAAAGCTGAACTGATTGGTGGAAAGAACTATAAAGACACCTACATGGACAGGCACTGAGTGGTGAACCCAACAGTGAAATGTAGCCATAACAAAAGACGGGGTTTTTAGAGCGTATTTCCATTCCAGCGTTCTGCCGTCACTCCTCTTGCTGCTCTTCATTCCGCTTCTTTGGCAACTGCAGGTTCGAAAACACGGGATAAAATGTCAACCTCCTGGCATGAGGCAGTGTGTACACAGAATGAGATTAATTCTCAGTTCGGGCACTCAGCCTGTGCGTTACCTCACAGACAAAGCGGTGAAGGGGACATATTTATGACCCTAAAGTACAACAGTAAGAGTTGGTGAGAGAACAGTGGTACCTTTTTCACCGGACTCCTTCCCTTTCTCTGCCCGTCCCGGTTTTCTGGTGTTTGGATTCTGAGACACACAGGATTCAAGTTTTAAATATCATCCAATATTTAAAAGGATTAGGTAATTATTTAATAAATAAGGAAGCCCAAGACCTTTGCTTGGGCAACAGTAAGTAAAATAGACAGGAGGTTTTATGTTATATATTGCGTTTAAATTCAACAAGGCAGAAATTAATATCTGATTTAATCAGAATCAATACTGAAATCGAAATTTTTTTAATGATTACATTTTCAGCACTGAATAATAATCAGTTCCGGAAAGTGCAGTCATCTTACTCCTTCAATGACGCTGCCCCAAACTGACAAGAGTCTGAAAAGGAGGAGTGCGCTCCCTCCATCTCTCCACCCTGCTGGGCCCTGCCTTCCACATGAGCAGCACAGTTGGACATGTTGTTTTCGGGTGGCAGTCCTTTGTAGCCCCTCGGTCTGTCCTTCATGACCTGCACTGGAGGGAGCTCCCTGTCGAATCTGAACAGCTCATCCACGGGGTCGGCTGGAGATGGAATATTACATATCATTACATTATTACTTACGCTTTGTTTTTAATTTTTTTTTATTATTAGCATGGTTGGGTGGGTGAGAGATTTGAATGGAAGTTTTTAAACTAACTCCATGAACCAGAACAGTATATCTATTATTGCAGGCAGAGAGAGAGAGGGATATAGCTATACAAAAGAATAGTAATAAAAAAAAAAAAGTTTAAAAAAAAATTACCCTGGTGCCACATTCTCCTCTGAAAACCAGGAGAGGTTTGTCCTATGCTGTCCTCTGTCGGAAAAAACGTTTTCTTAAAAGACGTATTTTTTATATTATTCGCTGGTTTGGCGGTGCAGGGCCGGAGGTCACACTTATCCTAAAGGAAAGAAAAGACACGGAATGAGATAACCTACTGCTCTTAGATGTTGTGTACCTACATACACAACACAGCGTTCCACTTCCCCTTGAACTGGGAGTGATGACTGTTTGCTTGTCCAGATAAGATCAGAAATGATAATGAAAGAACAAAACAACCGCCAACACAGTTTCAGTATGTAGGTGTACAACATTTCATTGTGGATTTCATGGTGATCAGGTGATCGGGTAATTACATGTCTGTCTTCCCAGAAATAGCAAGACTTTGGTATTTGGTGTTGTCTGGCAGCATTTTTTGGGTAGTCCAGGTTACTCACGAAAACTGCCTACCAAATATTTTACCCGTTTATAGCCCATCTACAAGAACCCGAACTTCCATTGCCATTCCAGGTCATGTAAAGGATATATTAACTATTTTCAGACATTTATCTATTATGAACCATTTATAAACACCTTGACCACTATATGTAAAGAATAATATCACAACCTTAATTAGACAAGGAGCGTACCTGATGGTGGAAGACAACGGACTCCTCCAGGGCCACGCCACAGAATTCACAGGGAATGACCAGATCGCCCTCTAGTGGACTGGCTGGTGGGCTGTCGGAGGGCGGGGAGATGCAGCGAGGGAAAATGGGAAGGTTGGAGGTAATGGAGTCCGGGTGGATGTGCATCAACCCCCCGGCGCTCCTGGTCAGCGGCTCCATGTCGAATGGAGACGGTCGCTTGCTGAAGGAGGCGAAAGCCGAGGCCGGACTACAACCCGTCTGAAGCAAAGACGGGGAGAGACGAGGGGAAGGTTCGATGCCGTTTGAAAATGTGATTAAATTCACACAATTAGGTCAGACACTATTATATCAAGAATACAGCACTCACATTACATTAACAAAACAAAATGGTTACAATGACACTGATCAATGCAGACACTGTACCAAACAATACAACAGCCACAATTGTGCAACACCCTCCGAACATAGACTTCAGAACACAAAACCGAGGCCTGCAAAGTTTGTTCCTCTACTACAAATGATGACCAAACAACATTTGATGACATTACCAGAACAACTGAGGCCCGTGACAGAAACACAACTGTTCTGCTCATTAATTGAGAGTGTTAAGAATGCATAGTCCAACCTGGTGCAAAATGAGGTCTTCTTCAGGAAACAGCTCCTCGCAAAATTCACAAGGTAGCATGGTATCTGCAAGAAAACATTTGAAGCCGATTATGGATTCTGAACCGCAGCACAACGCCGATGATTTATTTTCTTACTTCATTTATTGTACAAACTGGCTAGAGAATGATTCAACATCAGGTTTTGTTCCCGTATGAACTTGCCTGCCTGATCATCATCCTGGACTCTGCTCATAGCAGCGGAGAGCTGGCGGGCGCTGTTGGATGGAGGAAGCGAGGGGATGGAGGACTTTGAGGTCCTTCCAAGTTTTTGGTCCCATACATCTGTCCACATGGCCTCACCTTGGTCTTGGTCTGTTTCCACTTCACTTTGCAGACTCAGGGCCAACAGAAAGTCAAGGCTAGATGAATCCTCCTCCTCTGAAGGATACCCATGTCGCAAAGTTCTGTTGCTGGAACTGCCGCCCAGATTTTCCTCCGGTTCCTGACCTAAATGGAAATTCAAACGCATTTCTTATGAATACATCCCAGGCAATTGGGTGCTCATATATTGCAAGAAAATGAGATTTATTATATATAATAAATCATTAGTTTAAGTTCAAGAGATTATTTGTCACATACACACAGTCATACATATATGCAGTGAAATGTCATGGCACCCAGTGATTACACACAATAAGCTCTGAAAATACTAGAAATACTAGTTACACTTTTTTAGGTACAGCTGTTAAATCCAATGTAATCCAATACTCAGCTCTGCCATGAATTCTACTTTGATGAAGTTTATTGTGTTTAGTATTTGTTGACATAGCGTGGGAAATGTGTACATTCAATGATATGTTTATGACTGAGGTCATAGTTACATGTGGTGTTGTAGTAAAATACATTATATTGAGGTGTTTCTATTTTTTGTCCTCCCCATTGACATACATAAGGGGGCTAGAATATTAGAAACACACCTCTGAATATATTGCAGCTCAGCACAACACCACCACCACCAACTATGACCTTGATGCTAAAACATATCATTGAATTAACACCTCTTCTGACAGCGCTAAAAAAAACTGAACATTATAGGCTACATAAAGCAAAATGTATGGCTGAGCTGATGTATTGGACTGCATTGTACAGGTGTACCTAATAAAATGCACACTGAGTGTGTGTGTGTGTGTATATTTAAATAATTTTTTTTAATTATTTTAGTGACATGCCTTGACCAGTCATGAATTCACTTACTGTGTCCAAGTGATGGATTCCTTGGGGTGTAGTGGTTCCTGTCTCCCAGGCTGAGAGGTTCCCAGGTACTGTCACTAGCTCTGGCATCCAGTGATTGAGGAAAGGCCCTTCGCCCCCCTGAATTCATGTTGCTATTCTTGGGGACTCCGGCTTGGGCCTTCAGAAGGTTCCGGATGGAGTTGACTTCAAACCACGTGCCGGGAGACTGTGGTTCTGCTGGACTGAAGCCAGCTCGGTTGTTGTTCCTCTCTTGGGGTGGGGTCAGGCTTCCACACAAGGCCGGGTGGACAGCTTGTTCCCTTAACATCACATTGCACTTGCAAACTAGACAGGGCTCGGTGCGTGTGCCACAATAATCTTCATGCTCTTTGGACTGACTGAAAACAATCTCCAGTTCGCAGAACTGGCAAGGAACGAGCCGCTGGGTGCATTCGTAGCTCTGAAATAGGACAGAAAGCTATACAATCAACAAAAAGCACAACTCATTTCAAATCAAGGCTGCCTAAATGAATAGTTCGAAAAAATACCTGGTGGACAGCAAAATGATTCTTCTCAATCTTCAAGCCACACTTGCATTGTATCTAAAGAGAAAGTGAGAGAGCAGTCAGAGAAACCGTTTGAGGCTTCAGTTCTTCTGACAGGGCCCATAAGGCCTGTGTACTACAAATGGCGACTCTGACCAGTTTTTAAATGTTGTGTGGTATTACTTTTTAAAATGTTATTCTGTGATTTATCATATTAAACATTGAAATGCCATCTGCTCTTTTTCAAACTACATTTACAGACACATAATAACTCATATATATATATATATATATATATATATATATATATATATGCACACACACACACACACACATATATACACACACACACACACACACACACACACACTACTCACTATATACACATTACGTATTACACTAATCACAAAAAGTTAGGGATATTTGGCTTTTGGGTGAAATTTATGGAAAATGTAAAAAGTTGACGCTACAGTGATATTATATCATGAAAGTAGGGCATTTAAGTAGAAGCAAGCAATGGTGATTTCCTCATCTCAAACAATTTATTGAAACAAAAGCCAACAACAGTGGTGAGTATACCACACCAAAAAATGTCAATGTCTCAATAACTTGTCATGTGCCCTTGAGCATCAATTACAGCTTGACAACCACGTCTCATGCTGTTCACAAGTCGACTTATTATCTGCTGAGGCCTGGCCCCCCACTCTTCTTGAAGGGTGGTCCTCAGGTCATTGAGGTTCTGGGGTACAGAGTAACGAGCCTCTACACGGCGACTCAGCTGATCCCATAGGTTTTCTATGGGATTCAGGTCTGGAGAAAGTGCAGGCCACTCAATATGAGGTGCCCCAGTCTCCAGCATCCGTTCCCTGATGATGCGACCTCGATGAGCTGGAGCATTATCCTCCATGAAGATGAAATCAGGCCTGTGTTGTTCATGCGGGGGCACAATGACTGGATTAATGATGTTATTCAGGTAGTATGAGCTTGTCACTGTACCATTCACAAAGTGTAGGGCAGTTCTGTATTGACTAGGTCTCATGATGTCAAAATGCGAACAGCATGATGAAGAGGACTGTTTAAATACCAATTCTAATTGAACCAGGAAATGCATTGGTCAATTCATGGATCAAACACCTGTTGTGTGAATTTTTCCGTTCAGCTCCTTGTTAGAGAACAGCAAGTTGTGCAAAAAGTACTGAAACATTGAACAGTTGGACATGTGCATTCAAAAGTTTAGAGAAGGTCAAATTTAGTTCACCTGTAAAGGTTATCGTGCATTTTAGGTTCATCCTGAAATTTCACCCAAAAGCCGAATATCCCTAACTTTTGTGAGTAGTGTATATCATAATAGAGTAATAGACATTTTTGGAGTTATTTAAGTTGATATGTTTCAGAAAAGTGAGCTGCGTTATGACCATCTGGAGCTGCCTCATGGAAAGTGGACTGCAGGTTTCGTAGGTGTTCTCGGATGAGGCAGAACGAGGCCCATGACACTGACTGTACCTGTGCGTGCTCCTGGTCCTTGTGCCTGTTGAGATCGGACCGGGGCACCGGCTCCTGGCACACGTCACACAGAGCGATGTTCCTCCGACAGTGGATCTCATGTGTGGTGAAGTTAGCCTCGGGAACGTTGTGCTTGCTGTTGGAAGAAACAATATCAGAAGCAGGCTATAATACATACACACACACACACACACACACACACACACACACACACACACACACACACACACGGCGTCCAATGACTGAAATGACAAATACATACAGTAAATGGTAAAATAAGGAATGGGAAAACAGACGTTTTAGAAAAAAAAGATATACACCAATTAGGATCTGTAATATACCTATAATGTTCTAAACAAAAAAATGATGTTGCTTTTTTTTTTCTATTCATCCGTTGAATCTTAAGTATTACTGCATATTGTCAAAAAAAATATTTTTATTGTCATTACTTTATTATTGCCCTTTGTTCTGGTGTGTGCGGCTGCAATACTGCAATTTCCCCTCCGGGGACCAATAAAGTATTTCTATATGTTTTATTGCTAAAAATATAATCCATAATTACCAGTTGCCACAGATCTGAGTGCTTTCATCGCCCATAGCGTCACCTAACGAAAGGAAACGTCGTTTAGTTGAGGTCATTCCAAAACACTGACAATGGCAAGGAAAACAATGGGTGGGTTTGGTCTGGTCAGCGTTCTTCCCTTCGGACACTGCCCAAGCAACAAGACGTCGCTTGAATCTTCGGGGAGGGGGGGGGAATGTTTTCCGTGTTTGTCTTCCAGCTCGACACACGGCCGCACGGCAGTTTCACTTTCGAATCAGCACGGGAGTTGCGGGTCCAACGGCGGTGCTTTCGTGTTACTCACCCTTCTCGTACGTAGTTCACAAAGTTGGTTGTCCGGGCGAAGGAAAAAAAAAAAACGCTCCCCCCGACCCTCCGGTCAAGTCTTCATCCGGACCGCGAGAGCTCGACACAGATTGGTAAACCGGAGGCGTGTGGGTTTTGTAGCCGCTACGAAAGTCGAATCACGGCTCGCTGCTCCGGCTAATGGATAAAAACTTGTAGCTGTGCCGTGGCCACTTCCGGCTTGCCGGCGTC
This sequence comes from Zeus faber, assembly GCF_960531495.2. Lineage (NCBI taxonomy): Eukaryota > Metazoa > Chordata > Actinopteri > Zeiformes > Zeidae > Zeus > Zeus faber. Next base: position 16,391,205 of record NC_137203.1, on the reverse strand, counting down.
ACTTCCACCCGATTGGTAGAGCGGAGTCCACTTCGTGTGCGTTCGGAAAAGCAACTCGGGTGACAACGACGCACCGTTTGACAATGGCTGGTTTCGGAAATTCCGACTTTGGAAGTGCTTCGTTCGGCAAGCTTGCTGCGTTCTACAGGCGAAACAAAACGCCACTGAAATTAATATAGAAACTTCAGGGCAGTTCGAGATTCCGATTTTGGACTCCCAATTGTAATGGCCATTCCCTTGCACTTTCGCCCGGTAGGAGGTCGTTTTTTGCCGACGTCAAAGAATGCAGCATAAACCAGTGAGAATAAAATTCAAATAACGCCAGCGTTTTATTTTGATGTTTATTTGTTTCAATCTATCAATACTGTCATTTCAGACATGATTTTTTATTATTATGGTAAGGCACAGTTTTGTTCAGATAAAACACTGATCATATTTACAGCAAATATTGTTGATGCAGTTCAAAACTTCTTACATCTCAGTCAAGATTACCAACCAGTGATATCACCATCATTCTAAATATATAAAAATCTATTAATTCTTTTGAAAGCCCTTATTCCTTATCCAATTCCGAGGTACACAAATAACTTTACAAGAAAAATATGAAATGTAACAACCTATTTTTATGTGAAGCGCATGTGGACAAAGTCAGTTTCTAAAAACATGGCAAGACTATAATAAAAGGGTTTGTAGGTTTTCCAAATAAAGATCACTGTAAACATTATCAAGCTCCAGACAAAACAAACATGTGAATTCAACGGTAATTGTTAACTGATTGGCCTGAGATCAATCATTATTGCCAGATACAATGAGCCTCAACAATGGATTGCGTTTGTAAATTTAGATTTACTCAATGCCAAATCAAATACGCATCTTAAAACTAATTTGCACGTTTCCAAACGTAGCACATGATGAAATGTGCATGTTGAGGCAACTCATTACATTCTGGTTCAGGGGAGCATTGGGCTATCCAAAGAATAATGAATGTGAATATTTTCACTTGTCAACTATTTGAAAGTAATTACCCATGATTGTCTGATATCTATTTAGGATCAAAACAAACTAGAAAAACATTGCCTCTTTTTCAAAAGTATGGAACACTGAAATGTATGTTGGTGACTTTAAAACTTCTGGAAGAAAGACATCTATTCATGTCACTGATCCTTTGCACAGGCACAATAGCTATTTTCTCTGACATAGGGAAACGTAACTAATAATTACGTGACATTTTCCAGCATTTAAAAGAACAAAATACCAAAACACTAAATATATACTCATCATCCCAGAAATGAATTGAATGAAATGACAGTAAACCAAAAATAAGACAAAACAAATCACATTAGACTTTGCTACTATTCCTTTTAGCAATGTTTTACCATGACAAGACCTTGTTGTTGTGGATAATACAACTTATAAAAGTTGTCAACATTGTCATGTTTTTCCATCATCACCAAGTGTTTAAGTGATTCTAAAGCATATTTAAAAAGTCACCCTATTGCCTTAAAACATCTTCTATACTATTTCAATAACCCTTTATTTAAAAAAAAAAAAAAAAAAAAAAAAAAAAAAAAAAAAATTGAGAAAAAGCAGGGAAAACATGTGCAAAACAAAATATTGCATGACCAAATTCAAACAGCCAAAATGAAGATGGGTTGTTTCTATGGGATATCTTCCTTAGAAGATTTAAGTCACCTTACAGTAGTCTATTCATTGTATGTTATGCTATTTGAGTGTAGCCTCAGGACGGGCTCACAAGACACTGCCAGCTCATGATAGGCAGCCTTGAAATATTCATAAAAAGTAAGCCTTTTACATCTGCCTTAAATTCAGATTAAAAACTCGTGCTGTGCTCTCATACATATGACTAATGTGGCATCTCATATTTTCGCCCCATATTCCTCATCACTCTCTACATTTCAGAAATAAAGCAAATATGACTTGGATTATTTGGTCATCCTAATTGCAATAATCAGACCTTAACTCAAAATATAAACCAACTATCAAATACATTTTTATTTTATTTTTTTTTTAAAGATGTGAAATTGGTTTGACAACTATAACACTATACACCAACTTTTAAAAGATAAAATGCTGCGTTTTGTTTTTAACTCACCAATTCCCTTGGTCCAATGTAAAAAGATAAGTATGTCCCTATTACCAACTTTTCAGCCACAAACCTGCAAACAATATTTTTTTACTCTACTACACATCCAGGTTCAGAAAGTAAAAATGCTCCCCAATCAACCATCTGGATTTGCTGATTAGCTCAACCCAAACCCATAGGTACAACCCATAAGTGAAATTGGCCGTCTTATTGCATCAGTGGAGCGAAAAAACATGGCAAATGGAATTTTACTTTCTAAACCTGGAATTGCCCATCACTGCACTCTGGGGTTTGAGCTAGAGTGACTCGAGTGAAACAGAGTGAGACAAAGAAACGATAAACACAAGGGAGAAAGGGAGCAGTACAGTACAGTTGTACAGGCCATGTAAGTGAAAAAACAAGGCACAGAGTTAAGAAGTTGAGAGGTAGCAGTCAGAGAGAGAGAGAGAGAGAGAGAGAGAGAGAGAGAGAGAGAGAGAGAGAGAGAGAGAGAGAGAGAGAGAGAGAGAGAGAGAGAGAGAGAGAGAGAGAGAGAGAGAGAGAAGCAAACAGTTAAAAAATAAGATAAAAAAGAAAGAGAAAAACATGATGTGCAGGGGAGCGTTTATCTGTCCTTGGAGCCAAGCTTCTCGATCAGGTCCTGCAGAGGAGCGAGCTCGCGTCGGTCAATAAGATTGAATTCCTAAGAGACAGGACACACAAGCTGTGAATCGAAATGCATTCCCTTCAAACCAACTACAATCATTTTTAAGTGTAAAATCCCTTAATAAAGAAATGAATGCAAAACAAAAAAGAAAGCATTTTTGTAAAAAAAAAAAAAAAAAAAAAAAAAAAAAAAAAAGTCCAGAAATTGGGACGGCTAACAAAAGAGAATTTGTAGTTGTGGTAGAGCTTTTCAGTATATCATGGTCGACGACTCAATTCTGTCAATGAGCAAAGTAAGAACCAATAAGAGCAAAGCAGCGCACTGCAGTTCATCTGTGGGAGAGCACGTCTTCAGACGAGCGATACGGTATGTATTAACATTCGTGCCATGTTGTGTCCCTGCTGTGTTTTGTAACATCATTCGCAATGCAATGCTTTAGTTGCCCTGGTATGGCAACAATAAAAGTAGTAAAATAATGGGGCACAGCGACAAAACATCCTTATTGTTGTCTGCGATTCCTGTTTCTGTTGAAATGCTGCAACAAAATCAGATTTCCTCAAATTACCAGCGGAAACGGTCATGTGTCGGCAAGCAGTGACAAGTACTGTAGGGCTGCCCCCAAACAGTCGACCAAACGTTAGTCGACAAGAAGAGTCAACCAAGTTTTTCCATTGGGAGGTTGGTTTCAGGAGGAGGGGAAAAAATAAAAAATAAATAAAACTCCATTTGGGAGCTGTGACATGTTAAAATTACCTTTAAAACCTATATGGCTGGACCCGTGTATGAAACACTAGAGGGCTTTTAATTTGAAACAAAATTTTCACAAAAATAAATGTTCAGTGGTCTTGCTAGTTGTTCCGACACATTCAGAAGAAGAAGAATTACAGCTTTTGATGAGCAGCTTTTGCCGGTAATTAACAGGCGGCTCGCTTCATGCGTGCAGTGCTTGTAAATAAAATTTATATTTTAAAGGCTGGTTATTGTGTTGCTTTTGCTAATAAATTAACAAGACAAATTAACTATTAACATGTCATGCTACAACTTTTTTGCTGCTTGATACTAAAGGAAAACCCGCGCGGTTCTCATTTTCCAGGACTAATCTACAAGAGAAGTCTGTGTGATATAACATCAATTACTCTGATTTAAGGGTTCTTTTCCCAAATTTCCAAGAGCCGTGGATTCGATAAGACACGTGCATTTCGATTCCGCTTATCGGTTCCTAACTTTTGCAGATTTCAGTCGCGCTCCCAACTCGCTCACCTTATAATCCATCCAATGAGGAATGTCCTGAAGCGCCACGTTCCCCCACGTTTGTTTACATCGGTCCCACGTGCAGATAACATACAGCACCGTGGCGTAAAATATTGCCGTAAAGCTTCTGATGCGCGACATAGCGATAGAAACGGTATCGCGGTGCGTACACTTCTGTTTACATCCTTGACCATGGCTGACCGCAGCCAACACTCGAATGTTTGGCTTGACTAAATATTATTGTTATTTTTTTAATACAATAATACTTATTCTAATAGTTTGGTTTGTAATTGTTTTTGTTGACCATTCCTTATAAGACAGTAATATTTATTTATATAAACTAAGGGAAATATAAACCTTCCTGTTACAGCCGACAGTTTACTTATTATAGCCTAAATATGCCAAGAATATAGACAGACAGACATATACTGTAGACAGACAGATATAAACTCTAGACAGACAGACAAACAGATAGATAGATATATACTGTAGACAGACGGACAGACAAACAGATAAATAACAAAAGAATATATTGAAATGTCAGTTCTTTCCCCCCAATACAGCTCTAAACGAGTCCCTTTGCTGGTTGATAGATATTCAGTATAGGGATGACTAGTCCACTCGTCTAAAAGTCCGAAAACTATTGCGTATATTATAAAAAAATATTGTGTATATTATAAGAGCCGCTCCCCAGGCAGAGTTCACCATCTTTCGGCTATATCCCACCCGTTCAAGCTCCACCTCCCCGATGGACCGGGTGGAGGTGGGCCGGATGTGCACTTGAGCCTCGGGGGGGCTGATGGGGATCCCAGCGCAGCCAGTAACTGAGTGCGCGGCCCCAGGAAATGCCCCCGATGAGGGGTCCCTAATGAGGGGTCCCTAATGAGGGGTCCCTAATGAGGGGACGCAGACAGCAGGAAAACGATTTTCCGTATGCCACAATTCTGTGCATATTATATCAATATGTAATTTTAATGTGTGCATTAATTAAAACAATAATACGGCCTTAAAAGATTAACCGGTGTAATTAACAGGCAGCTTGCTTTGTGCGTGCAGCTCTTCTAAGTTAAATTTAATTATAAAGGCTGGTTATTCGATTTTGTATTTATCTGAAATGTAGCACAGTGTTAACAATGTTAGTTATAACATTCTTGCACAGCCCTGGAACTCAAACCATTTTCTGAACCCTCAAAAATACCATATAAATATATATTTAAATGATTAAATTTATATCATAAATGTGAGCCAATTAGTCGACTAATGGCTTGAACTAATTACTAACAGCAGACTAGGAAAATCTTTTAGTCGGGGGTAGCCCAAAGATTTTGTGAAACATAAATACTGTCCTGACAGCAAAGCAGAGATGATCCGGAGGAAGGTGTAAAGAGCTTCAGTCAGTCACAACTATCGTTCATTTTGTCTAATGGTAAAACATAGAATAAATCCACCTGGAATGTTGTTAGAATATACTTATATTTAAACTTCGACCCGAATAAGGGAACCCCACGACGTTCCCCGCCACCCAGAACTGCGACAGTCTCACCTGAACGAAGAAAATGAAGTGCTTAAAAGAGGTGTTCAGGTGAGCCTCCTCCTGCAGCTGCATCACAGAGTCAAAATGCTGGTGGTAGATGTGGGCGTAAACCCTGAAGAGGCGTTTCAGGATGGTCTTCGCCACGGACATGAAGTTCTTGGGAAAGGGAACGCCTGAAGGGAAACAACAACGCTGGTCATAATACAGAAGCACCCGGCGTAGGAAAATGCTTTTGATATAAAGACCCTTGTGTGTCATTAAGTATTGTGAGGGGGAAAAAAAAAAAAAAAAGTATACAAAATCATAACTAGTACATTTGTCCATTGTTGAAGAGAGGAGAATCCTGAACATCCTGTTATTACTCCCACACACACCATTTTTTTTGGCCATTTCTCTGCATCCCTTTCAGGACAAAAAAAATAAAAACTTACCAATCTTGGAAGGAAAAAGTGTCTCATCATCCAGTTGGTCCTGCACCCAAGTCATAAGGTAGTCGATGTACTTGGGAGCGGAGCATTTGATCGGTTTCTTAATATTGGTGCCATCAGCCCAGTGGTATTCATACCTTGAGGAAAAAAACAACGAAACAAAAAGACGCAAAAAAGGTTAATTGCAGAACACTTCATTTACTCAACCCAAACCCAACACTGCGTCCAATTATCTCCAACCACGACATCCAGCCAAGACGTATCAGTTACTAATACTCTACTACACAATACACAATGTTCTACAGCTCAAGCAGAGCACTGGCATCCATTTCAAATTTGTTTGCGCTATTCTAACTGTTGCCAAGGGGCAGGCACTCAAATCAGAATTCTGTGCAAAGTCACACTGTTAAAGTGAAGCGTATGTGTTTGTTAACAACTGGTGCTTGAAGGCTTCTCCAATCTTGACATCCTGTTGTCCTTGTCCCAACCTAGTCATGTTTTGCAGCTTGTTTTGGCATGCAAACTCTATAGTTTTGGACGATTTAATGCTTGTACCACCCATGTTTTCCCACTTTTACTTATAAGCATATGATAACAATAACGTTTAATTGTGTTGTTTAAATTTAAAAATACATTTATATATTTTATTTTTAAATTTAAACAACACAATTGTTTGAAAGGCACACAACCTCCCCCTTCTTAATTACAGGAACACTGACATCTCAAAAGAATAATGTAAGAGTTAAAGTTACTGGATGTATTGTTGTAGTATAGTCAGAATTAGAGCAAATGGATAAAAGTAACCAGAGAAATCACTCTTACAAAGTGAAATTACAATTTTAGAGCAACATTTCTACAAAAAAAACAATACTAAAAAAATGTTTAAGCACTTGGTCCAGGCTTTTTGATGTTCATCATTCTAAGTTTAGAGCAACATTTATTTTTCTGTTTAGAGGCAGGAAATAGCTGATATTTCAATCTATTTCATTCCTACACTGTATGCCATTAATCGTCATTTAAATCCAGTTGGTGCCAGTTTTGCAGACTGAAGTGTAATCCAAGGTGTTGCTTCGTGCTAGATAGATAAAAGGCATTGATAACCCAAACTGATTCACTGACACCACAGCCATGGCTATTAACATTAGAAGTTACTGAGGACTGTGAGCTATTATATTACATTTTGAAAAGTTGATTTCTTTCTTTCCCAATAATAGCAGAAGCTCTTTGCTCAGAGGGGCAGTTATACTGACTTCAGTTTACAATCTCCTTGAAAACTTATTTCAGCCCCTGAGACAACATTGTTTACCACCAAAGGCAGAACGTATTGTGGAGAACATCTTTTCCCTTAAAAGAAAAACAATGAAATGATTTAAATGTGTAACTTACTTATCTAAAAATGATTGTGCTAAAACGTTGAACAAATCCAGTGCTCCTGGATTGACAGAGGATGTAACGGGTCTACCTATAACACGCAATCCTCCTTTCATGGTACAAATGTAATGTCTGTTCGAAGTATTTTGCTGCATGCAATAACAATTAGCGGAGCTAAAAAAGAGCAGCGGTGGGGAGATAAAGTGTCTCCTTTCGTGTTCTTGATTGTGGGATTGTCAACAGGAAGTAGAGCCGGGTCTCTTCCTTTCGATTACTAAGCAGAGAGACGGCCTAAGAAGAGAGCAAGCAGAGGAAGTGCAAACGCTCGTTTCTAAATAGCTTCTACAGAGAGTGGAAAAACACAAATGCCTTTTCCCTTTTCCTATTCTTCAGCAAAGAAGTCTAACTCATGTGAAAATGCAATGGCTTGCTTCCATGTCTGGAAAGTATAGCACAAGCAGATGTAACCACCATTTGTTATTGCAAAGCATGAGGTTAACATTTCTCAATAGCTTTGATAGATTCGTTTTCATTAGCATTGTTCTTGTCAAGATGATTATGGCAAATAGAAGTTGGATTGTACAGATTTCATGTTGTCATTACATTTTGAGTTGTGGGCTTTCATTAAATTTTCATGATTTATGGTTTAGTCCAGTGGGATTTAATGTCCGTTTCATATAATATATATATATATGCTAAATTGGACTGGAGCTCAAATATGTGTGGTGGTAACGCTTGCAATAGACCACAAACACACTAAGTCAACACAAAATAAAGTAGGGTTACAAAGGGAATTGAAAATAAGCAACAGAAAACAGAGCCTTTTACTGTAATGCATTGCCATATACCCTCAATGGACCCATCCGTACATCAGCAAACACTACAGTTAAACACAGGCTCACCATGTTGTTCAACCGCCTTTGTGAATACCAACTTAAATGCAATTCATTTTCTGATGTTTCTAAAGGGTACTTCCTTGAGGCGGCTTCATGTGACGTTGTTCCTTCTTTGAAACACACAAGAGACCACATTTCCACATCATGTGAAACTCATATTTTGTATGCCTTTAAATAGAAGCAGATTAAAGCAACAACATATGCAGTCTCTGTCTAATAAGGTGGACGCAACAAAACAAGAAATAAGAATCGAATAGAAAAGCACTGGCATCCAACTACGTGATCCAACTACAGTATATAACCATATTATTAGCATAAAAGCATTGCAAAAAATTTGCTGCCCGCTGCTCCTGGCCGACCCCTAGAGGAAGGACAAGCCAGGATGGGTTAAAAGCAGAAAATCAGTTTCACCGGCCACCATTCGAAGAAGCGTCTGTGTGTGTGTGTGTGTGTGTGTGTGTGTGTGTGTGTGTTGATCGCCGTCGCCACATGAGTGCATGTGTTGTGCGGTGTGACAAATAAAGAATCTTCTTCTTCTTTGTGTTATTTTGAAAGTCATAAGGAGGACCAGCTGCTTTGGAATTAGTCTCTGCCTGACAACCAACTGAGAGTTTAGAACCTTACAGCATGCTGCCATACCGTTATTGTTTAAATGTGACTTATAAAGCTACAGCTGTGCACTAACAAACTCTACAATACAGGTATTGGGCTGAAAATGTTGTATTTGGTTACTGTGATTATAGTGATAAACCACAATAACCAAGCACCGTAGAATGGTTAATTATTATTGGATGAAGTAAACTGAAACGGCCACCATGGACAGAATATTTACAGTACCTTGGTCCGGCAGACATCACAGAGCAGCTTGTCTCAGTACAAAACTCTGTTATGGTGCCATAGAGCATGTTAATTTGATTGAAGAAATCCACAGCTGAAAAGAAGAAACAGAAAGCTCATTGATACAAAAACAGAAAAAGAAGTTGGGAGAAAAAGCAACGACAACTATGTAACCATGAGGACTGAAGACCAGAGAACAAACACTCGTCCTTATCGCAGATACTGTGGATTCTTCAGAAAGAAATGCGACCACCAGTCCCCATGAGGACGATGTGAGGGTTCTATATAGAGAATCAGTTTGAGGTTTATGGCTCGGTGACTGACTGTTCACAGCGATCCACTCGTTCAGGTCCTCCCCCTCAGGCAGCATGACAGCCTGCCTCAGGTTGCCGCTGCCCAGCGTGGCCTCGGCGTGCTTCAGCAGCTCGTACTGGTGGGAGCCCTCGGGGATGTTCTTCTTGGGCTTGAAGGTCTTGGATGAGCGACTACCGCTGCAAAGGAACGGCAGTAGTGTCAAGCAGAGAACATAATTACATGGAGTAGGTTTGTATGAGTAGTGGCCGCACCTATTCTGCCGAAAAGCCTGGCTAGACGCATTCTGTAGATCGAGCTGGTGGAAACCAGCCACTTATGAATATAATAGACTAAAAATGTGTGTGTGTGTGTGTGTGTGTGTGTGTGTGTGTGTGTATATATATATATATATACACACACACACACACACACACACACACACACACACAAACTTAGATTATTTCCTATTTTTATTCAGTTAATTATTTTAGTGTGTTTTTTGATACATAGCTTTTCAGTTATTTCTAAAGTATTTTTTTAGGTTTAAATGCCAATTTCTCTATTTTTTGTATAGTTTCATTGCATAGTGCCAATTTTTTTATTATTTTTATGTGAGCTGCTTGTAGCACCGCAATTTCTATCCGTCTGTCTGTCTGTCTGCTGTAGGAAGACGTTGTTTAAACCGTTTTGCAAGTGTTTGACCCCATTCACTGTGCAGGAAATTAAGATTTTCTGCAGACAACACACGGTAGCGACGCCGAGAAACTGCAAGAAACTAAAAGGAAAGCAGTGACTACGATCAGAATTGGTTAGCCACGATCACACTACATAAACCACAACCTAAGATCGGCGGCAAGCTAACGACAACGTCAACATTAGCCAACTGTCGCTAACTAGTGGAGTGGCGTTGGTTAAAGTGGCAAGTGAATGAAAAGGGAAGTCTGACCAACTAGAATCCACTGGACGTGCGTCAAGCATTCGAGTGGAAGCACTTTTAACGCTGTGTCAAAAGTTTTTGCTGGGGGTGTGGGGGGTGGGGGGCTCAGTTATCTATGCTAGGCTGACGTTAGCTTAGCAAAGATAAAGCTAACTGTATTACTGGAGCCGTTTAACTTGTTTACCACTACCTTCCCCTCCCCGGGGCTGCGTACGAAGATACCCTCGCCGAATGTTTCGCTACTTACAATAGGAAGCTCATCGTGGCAAACTCGGTCGTCGGGGGGTCGAAGAAAGCGACAACAAAGTGCAGTTCCTCAAAACCAAGTTTCCGACGAGCTGTCCAGCGCAGAGCTCTTGCCAGCGCAGCTCCTCTGCTAGCCCATATGTTAGCAGGCAGCGGTGACGCAAGAGTGTCGACGACGCGTTCGTCGCGAATTGATATTTCAAACGAGCGGTCGGCCCTGAATCCGAAAACGGCTCCGACCGTCGGACCCTCCCCTCCGATTGCCGTCGTGGTGCAGGTGTCTAGATTACATGGCGTTACGTTCGTTACATTACAACACATTAATTTACAATGCATTTCAATACGCTACATCAATTCCGCCTTGTTTTCGTTTGACGGAGTCGGTGTGAAGCCCAATCTCGGACTCGGGAGCGGAAAACAATGACCTCCGCGCTCCTGAGTGTCACTGCTTTCCAAAAAAAAAAACCCAAATCATTTTGACGGGAATGTCATTATTTTCGTGGGCCACGCTTTGCCTTCTCTGCTCAAGTACACACGTTTGAGAGCAGCGGGCCCCGGGGGATCGCTATAATAAACAACGTTGACACAGTCAAACGATTCTCGTGGGGAAATTCCATTCGCGACTGAGAGCCGACGTCGGAAAAGCGAACGAATCTTTATTTTATTTTATTTTTATTATTTTTTATTTTTTACCGGACGACTCGTCGAGAACCGAATCTGCAAAACGAGTTGAACCTTTCATCACGGGCCGAGACGAGCGCAAAGCCTCGTCCGCGCCGCTTGGAGCGGAGAGCTGAGCGCCCCCTGGCGGCCAAACACACGTACTTTTTAACTTTACTTACGAGTTACTATTCCAACGGTTACGAGTAACAACTTTACTTTCACTCGTCAAACTCTTTTAGGTATGAGTACTTGTACTTGTAGTTGCTAGTTACTATTTCAATAGTTACTAGTAACTGTTTTGCTTTCACTCGTCAAAATGTTTTAGGTACTAGTGCTTGTGCTTTAGTTACTAGTTACTATTCCAACAGTTACTAGTAGCTGTTTTACTTTCACTCGTCAATGTTTTTATGTATTTATTACATACTAGAAACTATTCCAACGGTTACGAGTAACTATTGTAATGTTTCTAGTAACAATTTGGACAGTTGTTATTGAGTCCTATGGGGCTCCGTGTTTCAGACATTAAACCTCTGACTTGTATCTATTCCCGCTGTTACTGGTACCTGTTTTAATTTTTAGTAATTATTCATTATTGACTCGTGCCTTTTCCTGTTGTTGCCAGTAACATTTTTACTAGTAACATTATTATTTTTACAAGTAACATTTTTATTCGTAACATTTAATAGTAACATTAATCTTTTTACTAGTAACATTTTTACTCTTTACAATTTTATTAGTAACATTTTTATTTTGCTAGTAACATTTTTACTAGTAACATTTTTATTTTTTACTAGTAACATTTTTATTTATAACATTTACTAGAAACATTTTTATTTTTACTAGTAGCATTTTTACTAGTAACAATTTTATTAGTCACATTTACTAGTAACATTTTTATTTTTACTAGTAACATTTTTACTCGTTACAATTTTATTAGTAAAATTTCTATTTTGCTCGTTACATTTTTACTCGTAACATTTTTTTTCAGGTAACATTTAACTAGTAACATTTTTACTTTTACTCGTAACATTTTTATTTTTTACCAGTTACATTTTAACTAGTAACATTTTTATTTTTACTGGTGACATTTTTGCTAGTGACATTTTTATTTTTATGAGTAACATTTTATTAGTACCATTTTTACAAGTATTATTTTTATCTTTACTAGTTACATTTATATTAGTAACATTTTTATGTTTGCAAGAAACATTTTTATTTGTAACATTTCTACTAATAACATTTTTATTTTTACAAATAACATTTGTATTAGTAACATTTTTATTTGTACTAGTAACATTTTATTAGTAACATTTTTATTTTTACTAGTAACATTTTTACCAGTAACATTTATATTTTATCTAGTAACATTCTTATTCGGGACATTTTTATGTTTACTAGTAACATTTTTATTTTCAGTCGTAGCATTTTAATTAGTAACATTTTATTTTTACTAGTAACATTTTATTACTAACATTTTTATTTTTACTGGTAACATTTTTACGCGTATAATTTTAAGTTTTACAAGTAACATTTTTATTCGTAACATTTTTATTTTTACTGGTAATATTGGTATTAGTACAATTTTTTATTTTTTACTAGTAACATCATTATTTTACGAGTAACATTTTTATTTTTACTCATATCATACGTGTATTTGTAGTAATTTTTCTTCGGTACTTTACAGCACTGCTAATGAATAAGTGCGTGGATAAGTAAAGTAGTTACTAGTCACTGTAAGAAAGACAACTAGTATCTCATATACAAGCACCCGTACCTGAAAAAGGTGAGTAGTTCGTTCAAACGGCTTGCGATGGATCAACTGAGGCGAATGGAGCGCTCGGCTGGGAAGTGGGAGCGACCGACACGGAGTTGCCGATTTCCGCGCCCAGCGAACGCACCGCGAGCGGTCACGCTGACGTAGCAACGCTCGTGGAGAGGGGCTATAAAAGCCTTCCGCGCGTTCCTCCGGGCGCGTTGCTCCGTCAGCCCCGGTCTCCTCCTCCTCCTCCTCCTCCTCCTCCTCCGCTTGTTCTTCCTCCTCCGGCATCACGATCCGCGTCCCGGACTCCAAGCGTTATGGCAACAATCAGGGCTCTCCGAAGACTGTGCCAACATGCGCAGCGTCAAGTCTGTAGTCTCCACGTCTCCGCGTCAAGGTGAGTGTGCGGGCGGGGAGCGGAGCCTCGCATGGCGGCTCCCTCGGGATGGCTTTCAATGGGGCGGGGGGGGTTTGTTTTCACACGCCGTCCGCCTCCGTCCGCCCGTGTCCGTTTATCCCGCGTCGACGTATAAGCGAGTGTTTTTGTGCCCGGGGGACACGCGAACGGTTTCCCCCACATTTCCCCGGGCAGCCCCCGCCGCCTCCTCCCCCTCCCTAGCGGTACGCCGGTAGCACTGCAGCCGGTGCTGGCTGATGAAATCCCAGGAACCGCTTGCACGGGCTCGGTGCTCTGGGTCCCCGGGAGGGAGGGAGGGAGGGAGGGAGGGGGGGGGGGTGGGGGGCACAGTGCTTTTCTGGAGGCGGTGTGACGTCACTCACGGAGACGTAAGGAGAGATTCAGCGGCCAAATTGGTAGAAGCTCGTGCTTGTGCGTTTTGAGTCCAAATGAGCGGAGCGTGATGGAGCCGCCGCTGGTGATCAGCGACGGCGTTTGGCCCGAAATAATGAAAAAATAAATACAATTAAAATAAAAAAAAACCTCGTGTTGCTCCTTTGCACATGATTTGCGTCTCCGCCCGTGACAAGTGGATTAGGGGAAATTGAAAGCTTTACGCCGTTACTTATATACACATATCTATAACAGAGGAATGGCCACATTTGTAGATATGAAAACATTTTACATATAGACGCTGTACTGGACGTGGAAGTTTTTGACTGTTCGTTATCGCAGGGGAGCTGGGCTGTGTGAACGTCCCTCACTTGATAGAGGCTCGATGGCTCCCAGAGCGTTGAACATTTAACTAATCCAGATTAACCTTCCGCTGTACATTTCAGTTTGTGTGTATGACATGAATGCAGGACAAATCAGAACGCATGGCTTGAAGAGCCGTCCCGTAGTGCTGCCCTACTCTGCATACTTTCCTATGGGTGTCTAATTACGTTTGGCAGACTAAAGGAGAGGTTACATCACAGTTGATGGCTCATTAATCTTCAGCTATTATTTGTCTGCATGTCCATTGCATAAGTGCTTCTGAGCAGATTTTTTAGCACTGGAAATATGAACTGAGCAGTTCTGCCGGATTGCACAATCTACACACCGTGCATAGTGGCTTAACTTACAGTAGCTGAAATGTTACTTACCGTTCACTATTTTTAGCCATCCCAGCTCTCGATGACTGAACTCAAGCCACCTTGGGCTATAATTGGCCACGGGCTCGACAAACGGGTTGCCCCGAGTAAATAAGGAAAGTTATGATAAGGAAATGTCTTCCTTCTCGCCTATCGCTCGGCGCCAGGCAATTTTACTTGCTGAACTCAAAGTATAGATAATCAAGCGGTCCTCTGAACACGGGCTGTACCTCTTTTCAGACAAGAAGCAGTGGTGATCTCAGGAAGGAAACTAGCACGGCAGATCCGCGAGGAGGCGCGGGCTGACGTGGATAAGTGGGTCTCATCTGGCCACAGAAGACCCCATCTAAGTGTGGTTCTTGTAGGTGACAACCCAGCCAGTCACTCCTATGTCCTCAACAAAACACGTGCAGCCGCTGATGTTGGTAAGAAAAGCTCAATCGATGCAAAGATGTTTTGTTTTTTTTTTTCTAACTAAAATGAAATGCTTCTTCCCCCATATGCTTAATTCTTATTTTTCAACCCCCCATAGGAATTTGCAGTGAGACCATCCTAAAGCCTTCAGACATTAGCGAGGAAGAGCTAATGGATTTAATTTACAAACTCAACACTGACCATCATGTGGATGGTCTACTTGTCCAGCTTCCCCTGCCAGGTACGTCAAAATAAGCAGGTTCTATTTTCAAAATGCCATACGTCGTCAACGATCTCTTCTGACCACAACCTATTTTTGGGCTCACACAGCTCACATTGATGAACGGAGAGTCTGTAATGCTGTTGCCCCCAGCAAGGATGTAGATGGTTTCCATGTGGTGAATGTTGGCCGTATGTGCCTGGATCAGTCTACAATGCTGCCGGCCACTCCCTGGGGTGTAATGGAAATGATCAAACGCACAGGTATGACCCAGCCACCTCGCTGGTTCTTTCTAACCTCATGTTATTACATTTTTATGTCAATACCATTTCTGAACTTTCTTTAAATTTTTTTTTATTTTTTTTTTTTTTTTAGGTATTCCTACCCTTGGGAAGAATGTTGTGGTGGCAGGGCGGTCTAAGAATGTGGGAATGCCAATTGCTATGTTATTGCACACAGATGGGCGTCATGAGAGGCCTGGAGGTGGGTTGAAATGCGTGATTGGACATATACTGTATGTCTTCCTGACTGTCATTTGTTCATAAGAGAGTTGTGATCACATGCATAACTTATCCCCTTTTTTTTTTTTATTCTTTTTTTTTTTTTCTTCTCCTCCCCCAGGTGATGCCACAGTCACTATCTCTCACCGCTACACTCCAAAAGATCAGCTCAGGCAGCATACAAAAATTGCGGATATCATTGTGGCTGCTGCAGGTAGGAGACCGGCTTCTGCTTTTCATAACTTAAACGGTCAAATAAAAATCTGGCTGTTTGTTTTACTTGGATTTCCTAACTGTTTCGCATGTCTTTCTACTGCCATCAGGGATCCCAAATCTAATTACTGCAGACATGATCAAAGAAGGAGCTGCAGTTATTGATGTAGGAATAAATAGAGTACAGGACCCACTCACTGGCAAGAGTCGACTGGTTGGAGATGTTGATTTTGAAGGTAAGGTCTTAAAAACACTGCACATCATGCCTTCTGACATTGCTACTGTTTTATTCTCAGTCGCTCTGTCTCTGTTAGATTTCTAAAACATGACCAATTTCTGTCCCTCTGAAGGTGTACGGCAAAAGGCAGGTTTCATTACCCCAGTGCCGGGAGGTGTAGGACCCATGACTGTGGCGATGCTCATGAAGAACACCATCAAGGCAGCAAAGAACGTACTGCTGTATCCACCCGAGAGGATCCGCATGGCAGCTGCCTCGTAATAGTTGTTCGATCTTGGCAACAGTGACACATTCCAACCCCAAAACACCCCCTATCTCTTGATATAAACTTTTTTTTATTTCTGTTTTTTAACTCTGCAACTTGGCCAGCTTTCTTGCACACAGAAATATATATTTGCTTTAAGGTTTCCGACCTCCTGACTATTAAAACTTTGACCTTTTTTAACATCTTGCTGGGCCATGTCGGACTGTTACATTGCACGCTTGCAGTTAACTTTATTTTCAGAAGAATTACCAGTTTTCCCCTTTTTCCCACCTGGGTTAGGCTTTTTAGGAAAACTTGAAAGAATTTATTTATATATCTGTATTTAATATTTAAAAAAAAAAGAATATGAGGCAAAGTCGGTTGAACGTGATTCAGCTCTTTTACACCATCTGAACCATTTTAGATTTGTGTACCAAGAGGGTTAAGGGCTCATCAGGAACAACTATTAACCAATAAGCTTTAAATATAAAGTTTCCGTTATGCCTTTGTAAATATTTTAAAATAAATCTTGACAATATGTTCACATGGTCTTTTCTTTATTATGTATGTGTATTTGAAGATGGATGGATGTGTTGTTGTTTTTGGTTTTTTTTTTTGTGTTTTTTTTCGTATTTTAATGGCTGAACATAACTAAACTACGATGGCAGCAGTACTGTAATTCCTAGACGTGGAATACCTTTAAGGGACGCGCAAACTTACATTGGATAAAGATCGTGTGCAGCTCTTGCAAATAGTTAATTGCATACATTACAGTAAAATGTAAGAAACCTACAAACAGGGAAATAAACGTAGTTGTCATTGAATCTGGCGGGAGTTCACAACTTAAGCCACCACATTATTTAAATAACATAGCTGGGCATCTTGCTTAATTTTTTTTTCTTGCAAAAAAAAAAGATTTATTTATATGGATTATATTTGAATACAATCTATAAAAAATGTGAACATATGAAACAATTTACGGCCAAATCGGCGACATGATCCCGTAAATTAGCGCAGTGCACTAGGAACCAAATGACGTTGATGAATTTTCCTACATACAAATACCGATGCCGGACTCACTTCCGGCTGAACCGGAAGACCCGTTTATTTATTTCGCGTCCCGACCGTGTTCGCTAGTTGCGCCTCGCTGCCCTTTTCAAAACCCCCCATGGACAAGCACAGGTCGCGGAGCAGACACTCTGAGGGCTCCAGCAAACGGGGCCGAGAGAAAAAACAGGACAAGAAGAAGAAAAGGCACCGGTCCTCCTCCTCGTCGTCGTCTTCCACATCGTCTACGTCAACGTCGAGCTCTTCCAGCCGAAGCCGGAGTCCCAGGTCCTCGAAGAAGGTCTCGACCAAGAACCAAGGTGAGTGAGTTTAAAACGCACGGCAAGCAACCCGGCACCTGATAAGATAAGACACCCCTCTTATCTCTGCGTCTTTCACTTCTCTTTCTCCCTGTAGCCACACTCATCTTTACTATCTCCACCACATTCCGATGTGTGCACTATTTCCTATTTTACTGTGAATTGTTGATGCAGAGGTTTATTGTATATCGCCACCATTTTCAGCTACCTGTTAGTTCTATTGTATATTGCCTAGTGTTTCAAATGTTTAAGCTAAATAGTAAGTTTATGGCCGTTTTCTTTTCATTTATAATGTTATTGTTATTACCTCATAATTATCTGTTGTTTTGATGAGACGCCGTTAAATGGCAATTTCCCTCTGGCGGTGAATTCACTATTTATCCATCTCTTCATCGTCTCTCCTACAGATACTAAACCAAGGAAGAAAAGAGCAAGAAGTTCCTCTTCCTCGGCCAGTTCCTCCTCGTCGTCCTCGTCTTCCTCGAGCGATGAAAAAAGGAAGAAACGGCGAGCCAAGAGAATAAAGCGGAAAAGGGAAAAGGCAAAGCTCAAGAAGCAAAAGAAGAAAGAGAAGAGGAAAGAAAAGAAACTCAGGAAGTTGGAGAAGAAGACAAAGACAAACGCCGAGGCAAACACGTCGCCGGCTCTCCCCGTCCAGAAACAGCCGTCGTTTTTAGAGACGTGGCAAAGTGACGAAGGCACCGCCGAGCTCGGTCCCGGTATGATGCGAGGCTCTGAGAGTTGGCCCGAGGCTTTTCTCACAGTCGTTTTTAGCTGTTTAACAACTGTTGGTTCAGTCATCTAATCATCCCCGCAGCATTTATATTCCAGTGTTTGCATATGTTTTTTCCATTTACTTTTTAGTCATGACGGATGAGCAAAAAGCCAAGCTTACGACGAAAAGGCCTCTTACAAAGGAGGAGTATGAGGCCAGGCAGAGTGTTATACGCAGGGTGGTAGACCCTGAAACAGGACGCACCAGGTATGTTTGAGCAAGACAATACTTTTTGTTTTTTTTAACAGAAAGGGGTGTCACATTGTGTATGACCCTTTTTAAAAATATTTCAGCCCGGATTTTGATGGCTGAATTTCCAACGGCGGTTAATAAATGATTCATCTTGTGTTTTTTCCAGATTGGTGAGAGGTGAAGGAGAGATCATTGAGGAAATGGTCAGCCGCGAGAAACACAAAGATACAAACAAGGTAAAGGGGGGAAAAACGATCAATTTTAACATGAAAATGAATGAAGATATCACCGACTAACTCCCGATGCTCCCTCTCCACTCCCACAGCAAGCCACCAAGGGAGATGGCAACTCTTTTCAGAAGAAATTAGGCATCAACAGGTAGAATGCTGGGATAGATGTACAAGGGCATGTATTGTTATAAGGAGTCTGACAGTCACCATCAGGTGTGGAGTTTATGTGGGATCCTTGCAGCCGGAGCTGGAAATAGATGAGTCTCCCACTATCATCGGAGTATACCACTGGTGTTGCTCTTTCAGTACTGTACTCAAGTATTCAGAGGTGAATTGTCACAATACTGAAGAAAAAGTTTTTTAATATCATGTTTTGAAACCTGAAATCCAGTTAAGCAAGATCCTATCCTGAAAAGACATCTGTTCTTTTTGCTTTTGTAATTGAATGTGTGATGTTTAGACTAATAAAACAATTAGTTGTTCTTATAGTAATTGTTTTTTAAATTTGATTCAACCTTGAAATGCTTTTGTGAGCTTATTGAAGTGATTTGTTAACTTTATAATGTCATTTTTAAATTTAGTTTATTCAGTTCTGATTGATTGATAAGTTGTGCATCCATAAGAACAAATTGGAATCACAAGTTCTTTGAGGTCTTCAACAAAGAAGGGAATGATCACATTTTTGCATTTGTTGAAGCTATTGTCTTCTTGGTGAAATCCAAGGGGGGGGGGGGAGACGAGACAATGACATTTATCCTAATCCCACCACACCGATTGTGCAATTTTGAATTTCTGTTGATAATTAAGTAGTAGCCAAGAAGTAACAAACTTGACAGATGATTCTTCTGGTTCATCATAACTGTATTTGATTTTATTTTCGTTACACTGCATCAGTTATACCGCGTTTCACCGTCTCTACAAAGCCAATCATAATTAAGTGGTGTGTATAGATTTCATGTTACTTTTTACTACGTGAACATAAAAATTCAATATTTATACGGAGTATATCACTTGGTAAAAAATTACATTAAGACGTGGCACTTATTTTGTAAAGAGTACCCAAACCCTGAATTCAAACAGGAGACAGCACCATCTGATGTCACTCACCGTGCAATAGGCCAAACTATTTGGGGCCAAACGCATAAAACTATTGCAATAAGCTGTGTCCAACAAGAGAGGGTGCTGTCTCTTCTGCCAACAACAAAGACAATTTTCCACCTTATGATAATAAAAATAAGTCAAGAGTCAAGGGTTTCTTTGTTCATCATACATTATTTACACACTGTACATAGAAACACACAGTAATGGATAAAATGAAGTTCTCCAAAACCTAAAAGATACACAGCTTGTGCAATGAAATAATTTTCCAAGCTTTTACAAATGCATTTCTCCATTTACAGTTTGTGAGAGTTAAATGTTCATGTAATAGGGCATCGCATTAACTGGAATGAGCTTAAGATACCATGACTGGATTGCTTGACATCGTCGAAACAAGACAAAACTGGAAAAGTTCACTTTTGTAGTATTTCTATTTAAATAACCATAGGCTTATATAAGGTAATGCGCCCTTTCTGACTTCTGTACAACAAATTGTGCATGGTCTGTGCCTTTCGGCAAGGTTAGTTTAAACGGTAAGTCTGAGCAGTGTTCAGTCTTGGCCTAGCTGAACAATGGTCCATGTAAGGCAGAAAAAAGCACATGTAAGGCCTCTGGTATTACCTGTATCAGGAGCAGAATCAGAGGGATTGTCTGCCCAGAGGTATCCAAACATCACAACTGATTGCACATATTAATTTCTACATTCTCTAGATCCAATGTGTTGGGATGATAACGTGCTTGTCATCTTTAGATTAGTGCACTTTTCTTTTTTTTAGCATCGCCTGCCTATAATTAAATCACATGATCCCTTTAATGTGCCAATAGAAATACTTGCAAAAAGGTTTGTGTGTGTGTGTGAGGTGTCTCCACATTGAAGATGAAGCTTAGAAAAGTCAAAATCCAGATGGGATAGTAACACAGAATACCGACCGTCTCTTCACAGCACCAACCACAACAAGTCACTTCTTACAGTAAAAGTTATGTGCATTCATGGATATTTGGGTCATTTTGACTGGTAATACGATTTTTATGTGCCTATGAAGGCTACCTGGCAGAAATAGGAGCCTTGCAGCGAAACACTGAAATGTCAGAGTTCCATATTGAACATAAGGTCCGTTTGTAAAAAGACTACGAGGGGTCACAATCCCGACTCTTAAATATGGCCTTTTCCTACTTCATCCTCTAACTTCTACCTGTCTGCAAACGTTGTAATCACTGCCTCTATATTCTATTTTTCTAAGAAATCTACTTTTGAGGTTGGCTCTAAAACTGGCGAAGCATGCCGGATCCGCCATCACTGCATGTCCGTGTGACAGCGAGGCATCTTCAGACAATCCAGGTCATTGGACATTTTGGAGAGTATGTGCCTGTTTACCTGATTGTCAGTGCATTGGGACATTTTCTGACACGGACAGCTTGTTTTGTAGTATGATAAGATAATATTGCACATTTCCCTATACATTTCAGCCAAAGTTGGTCCATTGCGATCAACTGTATACATGTCCAAAAGTGGGACAATTATACATTGTTTGTATTATTAAACTATAACTTGTTGAACCACTTTCAGAAATAATTTAACAGCAACGACAAAAGATTTAACTATGTTCCAACCGTTTAAAGCATATTGTACAGAATTTACAATTTGCAGATGTTTCTCTGAAGATGCGGCAGGTATAAGAGCAACCCTAAGCTAAAGAATATCATCTATGAACACATTCAATGCCTCATTTACAGCTTAGGGATAACACAAGGATACCCATACCCTACGTTTCCAAAATATATCATAATAAACATACATTATAAGTCGCAAGGTAGCAATTCCGTTGATACAATTCTGGTGATCTGCAAAACAATATGTTCTAGGTTCAAATACTGTGTCAGGGAAAAAAAAGACTTTTAAGGGTATTTTGGCTGCTGCAGATTGAGTATGAGAAAAATAAGTCTAAAATTAATCACAATGTGGCTAAAATATCTTAAAACACATATTTTTCCCAAATCAACATACTTAAATATATATTAATTTCAGTAATAATAATTAAAGAGTATCCTGAATGTGACTGTGAATGTGGCATTTTCCCCCAGAGTAAAGAAGACACTTGAAACTGGCCTCCCAACGGACCAGATACCAGATCCTAACTATATTATAACTTTATGTACAAGCCTTGGTTAGGCATTCAACTATATACTTGGACAATCTACTTTTCAGAGCAGTTCCACATTTACACAGGACATTGAATTCATTTTTTCCTCCAAAGATATACAGCATACCATTCTATACCTTTTTTTTTGGCACAAAAACCACACAGTAGTAAGAGTTGACCCTATAACTGAGTAATATATTACTCATTGTATAGGGTATTACAGCAGTGCACTGTAATAGTACTGTTGCACTGCAACATGTTGAAATGCCACAAGAAAACCAGGAACAGTTTCAACTGTCGCCATAGTTAAAGGGTATTTTTGTTTTGTCGTCTTGAGTGATGATCTGGACGTCGTCAGTCCCTACGTCCGAAGAACAGGCAGAACCCAGATGCATATATTGTTTTCTCTGTTAATAATTTTGAGAACATCCGCTAAGAGAGTCATTGTTGATTTTTAAGATACGAGGGGTATTTGCAAGTTTAATGACGGAGTGAAACCACCTCTGTTGAACATAACTGACAGTAGTAGAAGGATACCTACTCAAATGTACGTACCCCAATGGCTAAATACTCTGTATGTTAACTATTGATTGACTATAACCAGAAAACGAAAACAATCAATCCACCTTTCCCTGATTGATAGGATCTAACCACAAGATTTGGACCGAAGAAGAGTTAGTATAAGGAGTAATTATTTTTTTTATAGAAATGGTTAAATTGTATTTTCAAGAGCTTTTTGTGCATTGGCAGGGACTGCAGCGCTCAGTCACAGCACAGCAGTGCAAATTACCGTACAGGCGATCGAGGACCAAATAGTAACAATTACTGAAATTTACAGCATGAGGGGGCTCGTACCCCAAAATCACTTGCAGTATAAAAGCCCATACAGAAGGCCATAGTTTTAAGATGGGGACACTGCAAGTATTGATATTGTATTAAACATACTGCTAAATATATAATAAATAATTTACAGTAATAAACAGTCTGCCGACCCGCCTCCTGCCTTGGGCTTTTTGTGTGTTCATGTTCTTCGTAAATAAAGTTGTAACTTGAAAAACTTGAAACCACTGCATTTTCTCCAAAATGAAAAGGCATATTCCGTCTGTAGCTGTTTGTGTTAAGTGTGGCAAATTTGTAGTGTTGGTTTGAAAAAGAGTGGTTGGTAGCACCAAAAACTGCTGTATTTTCTTATCTGGTGCGTGCCCACGACATTTCTTTTCCAAAAAAAAAAAAAAAAAAAAAGGTATTCTGGATTTTTTTTTAAAAGCTTTTCTTGGTTGTGCAGCCCGATTCCAGCTTGGTGCTACTGCTGCGGCCCCAGCACGAGGCTGTGATGCTCATGCTGCGCTGGGCGGGCCCCTGGCCGTGGCCCTGGCTGTGCGAGCGCTCCAGTCTCTCCCGCTCCAGCCGCTCGCTGTCAGACTGGCTCTGCGTGCGCTCCGGCTTGTTGTGGCCGCTGCCCGTCGGGGAGGTGGGCGCCGGCTGGGAGGAGATGGTGCGCAACAGGTGGTTCCGCTTCCGCAGGAAGTCGCTGTTGGCGCCCAGGCCGAAGCTGCCCTTCCGCAGCACCATGCGGGCGCTGCTGGTCTTGGCCGGCCGGGAGCGATGGTTGTACTCCAGCTGGGACAAGTGTGCCGCGTAGCCCTCTGTGATGAACTGTGGGAGGGAGGGAGAGAGAGAGAGGGGGGGGGGGAGAGAGAGAGGGGGAGAGAAACATCTGGTGAGAATCTTTGTACCTTTATGACAAATACCAAACTCTAATTAACAAAGCAAAAATTGGGGGGGGTGGTGGTGTCCATGCTTGAGTTTGCTTGAAACACATTGGTGCACATTAGTTGGGAAAAACTGGATATGAAGCGTCCTTGAAAGGTTTTTGAGACTTTGACAACGTAACCAAACAGCACCTGGCACTGGTGCTGCATTTTCTTGGAGGGTCTACCGACAATGTAGATTTGGGAAGAAGGGAGTCCTATGGCGGTGTAGACTGAGATGTCTTTGGTTGAACCATAGCCGGCGAAAATCTTCATGTGAGCCTGTGACAGCGGTAAAACAAAGCACAAATTAATCGTTTCGCACAACCACCACATGCTTAATTCAAGGATTTATGCTTCTTGGCGATAAGAGCAGAGGTGGGAGAGGACGACTGTTTCGTTCCCCCTTGAATCACCTCCGCTCAAAAGGAGACCAAATCAAAACTCCTTCTACAACAGTGTCCTTCGGGGCTGACCTCTGTGAGCGACTTGAGGAAGTTGGCTTTATGTCGGAGCGGGTCGTGGACCAGACCGTCACAGAAAGAGACAATGCCGTGAGGGAAGTTGTGCTGAGAGAGCCAGGCCACCACCCGCTGCTTCTGCATGTCCGGACGACCCGTCACGTAGATGATGAGATAACCCAAGTCCTGCCAGTGCCTGGAACGAGAGGGTCCGCAATGGTATCCGATACGGAGAATAAAAAGAGACACGGCGGTGGAAACGTGAACCGCCGTGTCAGATGCCGATGCGCTTTAAACCTGAAGGAGACAGCGTCACCCTTCGCTTGTTACCTCACTACGTCCACAGCGCCGGCCCTCACTTTGGGGTCACTGCCCATGATGGACACGCTGGCGGCGAAGGAGCCATCTATGCTGAACACCACAAATTCAGTTCCCCGTGGAAGAACCGTCAAGTAGCTGTCCGCAAATGTGTGATCTCCCCTGTGGGGGGGGGGGTGTTAAAAAAAGATGGAGGGAGGGAGGGAGGGACGGAGAAAAGGGGTGGGACGAGAGAGAAGGCTAAAAATGACAGAGGCAGAGGAAAATAATGGATTCTCCCTGACATTCACCTTGAACGATCTCAGAGAGAAAGTGCGATCTGCCCTTGAGTAAAGAAACTGCCTGCGGCGCAGAGCGAAACAGAGTGAACCGAAATCAAACTGTAAAAGAAAACAACGTCCTTGAGTGAAAGCGTCCGCACAATGAGCCCCGGGTATGTGAAAGTGTGCCGGGTAATCTCACCTGACGACCATCTTGACCGGGTAGACTCCGATGCCGAGCCGCTTGCTCTCGGGGACGACGAAGGACACGCGGCCGCTGCTGTTGGTCACCTCGGTGTCGAAGCACACCCACTCCCCCGACGGAGGCTGCGTCATGATGTGCAGGTCGACCTGCGGAGGGAGGGAACAGCACTCAGACATTCAGTCACGCGTGGAAGGCGCCGTAGTCCTCGACTCGGGACGGCGGCGCCGCGTACGCGGTGCTACTGAGAAGAGGGGCACCCAAATCATTCACCTTCTCCCCGGTTAACGTGACCATGTCCAGAGGCCCGTACATGAAGCGACCCGTCACCACCTGCTGGCAGCCCTCTGTGAATACGGCGTCGTTGACCCGGTGGTTGGCCGTGACGTTCTGTCAAAAAGGAGGAGTCCAGATTCTTTTCACTTCATGTGAGAGAGCAGCGGCTTTAAATTAAAAAATAAAAAAAAGCAGTGAATGAATGAAGCGGTTCCGTCGACCCCGTTCCTCACCCTGATCTTGACGTGGGTTCTCTTGCGGAGCCACTTCTCCCTGGGTTTGGACGGGGTGAATTCCGACACCTCTTTCCCATCCAGCTCCAGGATGCTGGAGTTTTCATGCCTCATGACCTTCACCAGACGGGTGACAATTAAGAGGATTAATTAAAATTTTATATACCTCATTGTCATCGACTATTATATGTCTCTATTTCCAACCACGCTGGATTCGATTTACATTTCCCTGGCGTCTTATGTCCTAAAAGCGATTCTGGAAATGTTTGATTTTTATAAATAAGGGACTATTTTCAAGGTATTTCCAGTGCTTACGTTTCTGATGATGAAATTCAAGCACCTCAAGGAGCTGGCGAGAACCCTGTTTACCTGTCTCAGCAGGAAGGACACCACGTCCGTGGACTCCCAGTAGGAGGCGTGGAAGAGGTGAGGTAGCGCCACGGTGGGGAAAGCCGTGAGGGCGTCGGGGCAGTACAGCGCAAAGTCCATCCGCTTGGTGCCCCACCAACGGGCCGCGACTGTAAGAGGAACGGAGCGCACGAAACTAAGAACGAAAAATGAGGAATGAGCGAGCACGAGATCATAATGTGAGGCAGAGGTGTACCGAGCACCTTCTGAAAATCAACCACAGAAAGCAGGGGAAAAAAAACCTTAAGAACACAAAAGAGCACAAGTACCAGTGGTTCTTCGGCTATAACACAGCCAACACAGCGTTTGGAGAGTGTTTACGAGCAAAACCAAGCCTCTAAACACACGTAGAGAAGGAAGACAGATTTTTTTTAGTAGCGTTAGGTTTGAACCAATGATTTAGAACCAAGGTTAAATATTAGTCGGAACAATTAAGGACAGTTAATTATGTCAGCGCAGGCAAACCAAGATTCGGTGCGGACCTGGAAAGTTTCAGAAATAAGATTTGGAAATCCCAAGCACGGAAACTGAAAGATTCCAACGCGGCCTTAATATTAAACGCTAATCTCCTCACCAGAGGGAGTAAAACGCCTAAGAGTAGGGTACAGGGGGGGGGGGGGGGGGGAGAGAGAGAAAAAAAACAAAGACGGATATCGTGATCCAAAAAAAAGACAAAAAAGAAAGGGCAGCCAAGACAAGTGTAGATTAAGTCCGACTGGATGAGCCCCATCCCTTGGAGAAGTACCTTGCTCCACCTCGGCCTGGGAGTCCAAGGAGACCAGCTCAGATATAGCACAGTCCAAGCCCGTGGACAGGTAGCGACTATACCGGCCCGACAGACTAAGATCGTCGCCGGTCTCTGGGTCTGACTCCAGCTCGGCCATGTGATCGGGTCCAGGGTCGGCTTGTGACGTTTCTGACGGCCCCGGGGCCCGGTCGCTCTCGGCGTTTCTACGGGACTTAGGAGGACTTCGCACGAAGAATTTGCTTTGTGACGAAAGGGCGAGCTGGGACAATAGGCTAAACTTTTTGGATTGGAGGCTTTGTTGTGACTGGGCTATGGGAAAGAAAACAAAATACAGACCATTTGAGGGTGAGTAACGGAAGGTGTATCAGGCTTGAGAGTAAAAAAAAAAAAAAAATAACCAGCGACATTTGAGTCACGGTGCTTGACCGTAAAACGACAAAAGATCTTCTAGAGTTCAGGAACATACCTGTTGGAAACAGTTGAGTTCATATTGCAGAGCACTCACTCACGAGATACAACTTATGAAATCAATAGGTTTAATAACCATCCTATAATCATGATAATGTCATATTGTAGTCTGTACTATATTCTGTCTGCGCCAAATATTTGTTATTTATGTAAAAGTAGAAATGCTGTAAAAACAAATGTAATCTGGGAAGGGAAGAGGGGAGGAGGTACTGGAAGACAATTTCACATTAAACATAAAGAACCGGTCATCTCAGCAAACATTGCATTAGGGAGTGGACAATGCAGGGATGGCCGAGTAAAAGCGGGACTCTACATGCACTGCAAACATTTGATAAATGCAGCAATTGTTTTATTGCATTTAGCATACACTGAGACAGCAAGACAGACACTAGTGAAAAGGGAACGTGGCGCTAGACCTGCTCTTTATTAAGTACCACCCAAACGACCTTCCCCCCTGTCATTGAGTTGTTGTATTTGTTGAGGCGGAGCTAGAAAAGGAGAAAGTAATCGAGGCAGAACTGGCTGCCTGGGAATAGTTGTAGTGTGTGTGTGTGTGTGTGTGTGAGTGTTGAGAGTGAGAGTGAGGGGGCAGAGAAGGGGAGATGGGGAGGGGGAAAAGATAGAACGGACAGAAGGAGCGCTAGAAAAATGGAACTGGAGTCCGTGTGTGTGTGTGTGTGTGTGTGTGTGTGTGTGTGTGTGTGTGTGTGTGTGTGTGGACATGTTGGCGATGAGAACACTTACTGTTGGCTATGTTGGTGGCAGTGTAACTGTCTGCCATTCCTGAGACCTGGCTGGCAATGCTGACCTCACTGGCCCTCCGTAGGCCCCGGAAGTGGGGGCCCGTTACGGGGGAGGAGGGGTACGAACTGTCCATGAAGACACCACCATGAGACTGAACAACATCCGCTATTGAGCCGAAACAAGGAGATCCGATTAGACACAGACGCAGGAGAGTGGGCGTGACAATGACACAGGAAGAGGAACTGTGTGTCGGGGGCTGAGTGCGGCGACTGAGGGAGGTTTCGAAAGACATGAGAACCCATAAGGTTGCCACATGGCGGCCAAACCATGTTCTATGTACCTGACAAACAAGGAGCATCAATAGCCTGTATCAAAAAGCTCACCAATGGATTTTTCTTTTTATTGTAAAAAAAAAAAAATGACCCCATCATCATTTTCACTACATGGTCAGGATTTCTAGACGGGTTCAGAGAGCCCCATCCGCACATTAAAGGGGAAGTTCACCAATGTTGACCATACAGTAGATATACAGTATATGAACTACTGCTTACCCGTAATACAGTACACTGAGTCATCGGTTAAAAAGACAAAGTCCAGATAATAACCTCTGAATTAATTTATTAACTACGCTGCAAAATCCTCAAATTAAAAATAGCTTTGGTTTCAAGTCACAGTCGGGGTTTTGATGGTCCCACTTTTCATTGATCACATGATCACTGATTATGTGTAGTCAATAGTCTATATCGAGGTTCAAAATCAGTGAAATTACCCTTTTAATTCAGATGACAGATTCCCGAAAGTCCCAAATCTGCGATCAGTAATGTTGGCCACGAGTGGGAACTTTATGAGCGTGACACACAGTACACACTGAAGATCTGCTTCAACGCGCAGCACACACAGTGACCTCCATGCGCCGATCACAGGACAGAGATGACTGACGGCGGAAAGAATACGACACCGCGACAGAAGCGACGAGGATTTTTTTTTTTTTTTTTTTTTACACAGCATTTCCATAGCAGGTTGTAGATCTGGCTCTTTTGTTTTAACCGTGTGAAGAATTTGTTGTCTCCCTCCACAGAGGCACCGGACTGCAGCGTCCGATGGCCCCCGGCGGGGATGAACGGTTCTGCTCTGCAGTCGCACCCTAGGGAATAGGACGGTCGACACACCGGCGCTCGCATTGAAAGTCTCCTCTTTCGCCGCTGCAAACTGCGGCCAAATATCTACTCGTATTTCCCACCGAGATAATTTAAACCGGCTATGGTGACTAATCCAGGTAAAGAGACGACGGTACGGAATAGAGAACTCAGAACAGGACGGAAAGCGGCGACGTGTGACGATCAGTCCTTGATGCGAGTTTTATCCCGGTGTCACAGCACAGCGATGGCAATGCGTCGAAAACACCCATGATGTGTACGGTACAAGCTAAATACAGCCGTTCAGGAAGTCACAGGAGGAAGGATACAACATCCATAGAATGAAGCGCGCGCGCAAACACACACACGTACACACACACACACACACACACACACACGTACACGTACACACACACACACGTACACACGTACACACACACACGCACACACACACACACACACACACACACACACACACACACACACACACACACACACACACAGTGAATGGAACTGGCCACGGATGCAGGTGAATGGGAGAGGCTACACACACTCCAGAGTGGCAGAAGTGGCTTTGAGGGAACCCTCCTGCCAGTTTAGCACGGGCACAGGGATGCACGTCTCGCTGATGGTCTCCTGACAGCGCAGAGACAGCGGAGGCCCGCTATCGAGCAGCAGCTGAGCGTTGCTCTGGACCGTCTCCACTATAGAGGGAGGTGGAGCGGCAGAAGGTGCGGGTCGGGTCGGGTGGGGGTGGGGGTGGGGGGGGGGGGGGGGCAGGGTTTGGGTTGGGGGGAGAGGTGGCCAGACGCGCAGACATGGGGACGGGAGGCCGAGAGAAGGGGAAGGAAGGAAAGGAGACAAGGAAGACACAAGAACAAATAAAAAAACTGAACATGAGACAAAGAGAGCAGAGTCAAGCCCTTAGTGTGGCCTACTGCAGCGAGAGCCCACTGGTGTATTTCAGTGAAACCTTGGTTCCTGTGAGACATGGGAGATTGGAAGTGCGAGAAAGAAAAACGCTAAAATCGCGTACTCAAGACACGTTCTGGGTCTGAGTACACCCGCCTTTACAGAAACTGATTAATGGAACCCTAATGATCTGGAAAACTTCATCAATATTTAAAGTACCGTTAATTAGTTATGCTCTGTATACCTGAGGATAACGGATGACAGCTCATTCGATCAAAACAATCGCTTTTATGAATCCCATATATCAAAACCATGGCACGCCATTGAGGAATAACTTCATGGTTCTACGGTTCATTAACTTTATGTATCGCTCCGCCACGCCCCTAACTGGCCCTGGGACTCGTGGTAGTTGCCGACGTGAAGAGAAGAGAGGGACAAAGCCCGTGTGGAAAGGGAGGCTTGTGTGGAACGGGCCGGCTGGGAGCTCTAAGGGTTACTCTACGTTAATGACCACAGACCAGAAGCGGGACTATGACCACATGCAGATGAGCAAGCTGCTTCACAAAAAAGACGGAAGCACAAACAGTCAGAAAATATTCTACGAGAAATGATATTCTCCCTCTCTGCGTGGAGTAAAGCCAGAGAGCCTGTTTGTACGTGTGCGAGGTACATGTGGCCTTTTCCACAACGCACAAAACAAATACGCAACGATGGAGAGACGTGTCATTTCATGGGGTTTTAGTTACAGTATATTGTCATATTTTTATGAAGACATAAAAACATATACTGTATATTTTCCATCTATTTTATTTTATGTTTTCCACGGGTTCTAGTGCATGACCTAGTGTGTATCGTATCGGCGTGAGAGTGTGTCCCGTCCCACGGCGCGAACTGCGAAGGGCTCACCCAGTAGAGCCGAGTTGCCGTCTCCGAGGGGAAAGCGTTGGTAGCGGGGGACGTTGAAAGGAGGCAGGAGGTGAAACTTCTTCTCCAGGAGCGGCTCCAGGCGGGAGGCCGACGGATCGGCCGGATGGAACAGGTTGTAGACCTGTTGGCACGCTGGTCGCAGCTGGGCCACTAGGTGGCGAGAGAGAGGGAGGCGGGAGGCGAAAGGATTCTATTAAGACGATAATCAAATGCATTCACTTCGTCACCTATATCCTGAATATCCATGGGATGATTTTGGGGTAAAAAAAAAAAAATTGTGAGAATAAATTAATATTTTCATTAAAAGATTCATTCAGTGATTAAAATATTCAGTTATTATCTATATGTGTGCAATTACTTTTAATAGATACAGCAGAATCAATTGCAGTTTACTTCAGGTCCCTTAAGATATTAGAGTACTTTTGTCAAAGTATTATTGCTAATAAAACCAAACAAACTTGTGAAACTTGTAAACAACACTGTAGTTATATCAGAGATGTGAGCAGGTAAAAAAAAAGAAAAAATAAATTAACTGTGTTGGTCACACACATTACATTACATTTAGCAGACGCTTTTATCCAAAGCGACTTACAATTATTCAAACACCGACGGACGCAGCCATCAGGAGCAATTAGGGGTTAAGTGTCTTGCTCAAGGACACTACAGCATGCTAGCAGGAGGAGCCTGGGATCGAACCAGCAACCTTTAGATCACTAGACGACCAGCTCTACCTCCTGAGCTACCATCCCCACGCTACCATCCACACACACACACACACACACACACACACACACACACACACACACACACACACACACACACACACACACACACACACACACACACACACACACACACACACACACCTACCCAATGTTTAACAAAAAGTAATCCGGCCCACATGAAGTTGCATTTTGAGCCATCCGGCCCGCAACCTAAAATAAGTGCGACACCCCTGTCCTTGACCACATTTGGAATCACTTCTTTGTCCTTGGAGACTTACCGTCCAAGACAGGGATGACAGTTTTCCTCAGGGCCAGTACCAAGCCCAGGGGAGAGCCAAACAGAAAGAAATCAGACACCTCAAAGTCAAACTTCCCCAAGGAGCCTCCATCCAGCATGGTGCTGCTGCTGGACCTGCGGGAGGCCGGGTCGTTCCGCAGGACGCTGGAGTGTAAGCTGTGAGGGCGGCATGGAGTCAGCTCACAGTCGACACAAGAACGCGCCATTAAGCCGACAGCGGCAGGAGAGGCCATATTTAGCCGAGTTTAAACTGCCGACACACGCACCTGGACAGAAAAGCCTGGTGCTGTTTGATGGTGTCCATCTCGTAGGTGGAGGAGTCGCTCCTCTTGCGGGGAAGCTGCTTCTTGGCGTCGTCTCCGGCGCCGGAGCGGGGGATGTCGATGTTGCTGCGACTGAGGTGACGGCTTCCCTCCAGGGTTGGGGAGGCGGATCCCTGGCCGCAGTTGATGATGATGCCCGGAGAGAGAAGATCCTGGTCCTAGTGGGGGGGCAAAAAGGATGATCACCCGGTCTCAACCCAAAGGAAATAACGCTCACTGCTCTTTGATGAATTGACTTCCTGAGAGCGGTTGAGGCATGAAATGAGGGATTTAAAAAATAAAAGATTTATTTATTTTTTTTTAATTCAGAGAGGTGTGTGTTTTGTCTCCTACCTGGACACTCACAATGGAGCCCCTGCGGCTGCTGTTCTGGCTTTCATTCACAGTCTGGTTGCTGCTGCACAGGGCATCAAACCCAAGGATTCCTCCCACGCAATCCCCAATCAAGCACACCTAGAGAGGTCGATGGCCGTGTATAACACAGCCATTAGATTGTTGGGGGAATATTTAACACAAATACAAAATTTGTGTGCATTCACCTTCACATTTCCAAAACATAACCGCATTGATCACAAACAAAATCAACGGAAGGACTTTACAAAAAAATCAGTTCAAACCCTTTCGAACATATAAGAACGTTACAAAATCCAACCCTTTTGAGAGACAATTAACATTGACATCACAATTTTTTTGTCTTATGATTGGAAAACAAAAGCCACAAAGTCACCTGGCCGGAGAAGGCGGCGCCGTCAAGAGACCTGATGAAGTCGGCGTAGACCTGGTTGGCTCTGATGACGACGGTGGCCACGGCCTCCTGGTACTGAGGCGCCGAGGTGGCCAGGAGAGGCAGCGCCGCCAGGGGGATGTGGTCCTGGCTGCTGGACAGACAGCCCTCGTCGTAGCTGTAGGGACTCAAACTGACAGCAAAGCAGTACATGAGGGGCAAAAAAAAAAAACTCGCAATGACTGTTTTTTCTGAGTGAAGAGAGGGAAGGATAGAAAACAATACAAGCCAATAACAGCTTCCCAAGTAGTACACCCTGAGCACCATCAATAACGGTCCAAGCTACGGTGAAGATGTGAGTGTGTGTGTGTGTGTGTGTGTGTGTGTGTGTGTCTGTGTCTGTGTGTGTGTGTGTGCGCTTGCGTCCTTACTTGGACACGAGGGAGAAGGCCTCGGCGCAGATGGCCGGGCAGGGCACCAGGCGGATGGCGATGCGTCCCAGCGCGGCGGGGTAGTGAACACGCATGACGGTATCGAACGCCGTGCTTATGGTGTTGACGTCGGCCTGCTTGCTGTTCTGGTCCCCGCCGCCCGTGTCCAGAATGTTCCCTCCGTGCAGCACCAAGATCAACACGTGGATCTTGGAGGGCTGTAGGCACTGCTGCGACGAGCAGTCCTAAACATGGGAGGATATCGGGGATGGGTTGTTTAAGAGTTTTTAAATCATTAACCCAGGAAATATATTTCTAGAAAATGACTGTCCTTTCTGATGGTATGCATCCCGACAAAGATCCCACCAATTATACAACTGAGCCGTTTACCAATGAAAAATCAAAAAAAAATCATCTGTGTTTGTGCATCGGACACGGGACTAAACCCTCATCACCTTTTGATATGTATCCATTTCTACAAGTATGGAGCACGTGGCCGAGTACTTGTACACAGCAGCTCTGATACAATAACTGAATCAGCAGCCAATTTATTTGACCCCGCATGCTTATTCAACCCTACTTTTCACACTGACATAGGACTACAGGAAAATTAGGGGGAGGGGACGGGCGGGGCCAACCTTTCCTCTTATCTGAACCACTGCTCATTCAATGGCAAACAACAAATGATCAGCAACAAAGGAGAAAAAAAGAACGATGCAGACTAAACCCACATTAAACTGAACAATATACAAAGATGTGCAGTTTTGCAATACTCTACCTGGAAGACGTTTGACTCAAAACTCCACAGGTTGACAGAAGCATTGTACGTTTTCGACGCCACGGTTACAGAACAAGCGAGTATGGGGCGGGGCGGGGTAGGGGTGAGAAGGTTCACAAGGCGAGGTGAGGTTTTGGGAGTGGAGTCGGGTTGGGTTGGTCCGAGGTAAGGGCACGGCGGGGCAGATAGTACCGGGTGTGGCAAAGGGGCGGTCGCTGGGGCCACTCAAGTCCGCGTGGCGGGGCGGGGCGGGGGGACGTGGGGGGGGGATGGGTTGGGCCGGGACATTTACTTACTGACTGGTGCCGAGTGACGGTGATGGTGGGAATGGCAGAGCTAGCGGCTCGGCCTCTAACGGGGCCGCGCATCTGAACACAAGAGGACAGAGACGCCAATGGACAGCAGCCCTTCTCCACTCCCATGAAATGTTCAGCCTGCC
Source organism: Zeus faber (assembly GCF_960531495.2). Lineage (NCBI taxonomy): Eukaryota > Metazoa > Chordata > Actinopteri > Zeiformes > Zeidae > Zeus > Zeus faber. The sequence continues at coordinate 16,356,515 of NC_137203.1, read as the reverse complement.
GCCCTCAAATCAATACCTCAACTCATTTAAAAGCTTTCATTCTAGTCAATTCCAGCGCTTAGACAAGCAGTCTTTGTGCGACACGTTTGTTTGAAGGCTTGTGGACCAAGGGAGGCACAGCAATAGAATCTCGTGTTGGATAACGGGACTTCTGGGCCTAGCCTGGTCAGGACTGTTTGGAGGACACAGACTGGGGTACCTACCTCATCTAGTCTGTCCTCACTGGTTGCTCTTTCATAGTCCCCTGTCATTTCCGTATAGAGCTTATCTGAAAACATGAAGAAAAAAAACAAAAACAAACAAAAGAAAAAACTTGGCAAAAAAGGCAGCACAAATGTTCATGTCAAGTGAAGTTTATTTATACAGCCCTTAATCACAGAACTGCCCCAAAGGGCTTCTTCACAAGCCCACATTTCTATTCATCAAGTAGAATGATCCTTTTGTCATACCAGAGGTTCCCTCTGCGTCCACAGCCTCAATTTTGTCCATGAGGTCATTGGAGTTCCACTTGGCAATCTCCTTAGGGAAGACTTCCTCGTTGTCTGAGAGGTCCTCTGCAAAGGCAACACAAGGGAAATCGAGTCAAGGCTCTGTTCAATTCCATGCACCATTTATGCAGCCAGCCCCGTCCAAAGTTGACGTAAGATGATGGCAACCGTGGCGGACATGAAATAAGACCGCACAAAAAGAAAAGTGTGATCGTTTAAAAATCAGCAACGTGGAGGAAAGGTCTCCTCATGAATGTTGATTTTAGCTTGGCACAATTTGATGAAGTCAGGGTGCGGAGTGATCACAGCAACTTGATATTTGTGACTTTTGAATCGTTGCGAATGTTGATTATACCTACTGCAATGCACTCACACTAAATCAAAAAACATCTCCTAAACCCCTAAAAACATTTAACTTCTATCCGATACCTAGTGTAGCTGCAGAAAAGCAATGCAACTGCTGTAGGTAAGTCATTATATGGCTTTTATAAAAAAAAAAAAAGGATATTTATATTCAATTTCCATTCACATTCAATAGTTCTCTTAGTACCACTTGCATATACATACTTTATTAAAAAAAATAATAATTGTAATTGGGGTGAATTAATGTCGTTGACGAAAAGATAAAACAAATTGAGTTTTATTTAAAAAAACACAGAAAAGAAATAGGTTCCAACCATTTGCCGCATATACACAATCTAATTTAC
>NC_137203.1:16285320-16352820 GCF_960531495.2 Zeus faber | reverse complement strand
TATTGCGATGGTGGTACGTTCTTGAACATCAACAGAAAAGGTAATGCCTCTTGGACAAAGTATGATTGCAGGGAAAAGCTCATATTTTGCAGCAACGGCTTTCAACAGCTTCCTCTTCAGGGTGTTGATGTTGACATTATCTTGAGAAAGATGGTGGGTTCCTGCAAAGGTTCCACCTCCTTCCACTTAAAACTCCTTCTCTCATATGCAACAGGGTCAACAGGAAAGGGAAGTTGACACTGATTTGTTGAGCAAGGGGGCTTGCATTGTTAGTTGTGCTGGGTCATGGAGTTTAAAGTTTGGGGAACATCGTAAGGCTGTCATGATTGTGAAATTAAGAAGATACATAACCTAACAAATAAAGAAAATCAATTCTGAAACAACGAAAATGACAGCGGTCAATAATCAGAATAAATAAAGTATTGTTGCCAAAACAGGCCACATGCTTGAAATTCCCATCGACAGCCAAACCTGCTTGTCACTGGCTCGATGGATTCAGGGTGAAGGAACACACAACGCAGCCTTCAGATAGGAAATAAAATGAATGCAAACCTACACCACAGTCGGTCACGCCTGGACCCTAGTCTCACCGCCTCACGTACAAACAGATGAAGACACGGATGAAGATGGCTTGGCGCCTCACCTCCTCTCTTGGATGAGCGGGAGGACCTAGAGGAGGTGGACCACTGCTTAGTGAGCGCACCTCGTGCCTGGAGCGTGTCTCCTCCCGAGCTGACCACCACCTCCTCCGCTTCGATGGAGCTGATGGCCTCCTTGGCCTCCTGCTCCTTGTCGGGGGACGGGGCGCTGCCGTTTGCCTCGGTGGCCTCCTCGGCCTGGCTGAAATGGGCCATCTTGGTGGCCAGGGCCAGCTGCGTCTCCAGCTCCAGCTGCCGGATGTCCTCGATGGTCAAGCCGTACCACTCGTCCTGCCAGCACCAGGCCTGCCGGTGGGCGTGCACCATCACCTTCCTCAGCCCTAGGAACAAAGCCGGGAGGGGGAAGGTTTTTTTACCAATGTTAAACGCAGAAAATGCCATTGCTGAAAGTAACAAGCAACGCACCCTCGATATGGAGGCGGGCGGCCGTGTCTGTGACTGCATACGCACCTACATCGTGGATGAAGCGTTCAATCTTGGACTGCATTCCCCAGTAGCGGAACTCCACCTTGCACAGTTTGTAGGCACACATGATGGGGGTCATCCCCGCGTTGTTGTTATACTCCTCGATCCAGTCGTCTTGCAAAGGCCCGCGCTGGGTCTTTGTCGACTTGTAGAGCCGTGGGTCCTCCTCTGCCTTGTACTCATGAGGAGGGATGGGATCCGTCACTATGTCGATGGGGTCTGCAAGGAGAGCGTTCAAATTGACAAAATATTAAATACACAAGGAGACCAGGTCTTTCACTTAGGTTTGATACGCTCTATCAGAGGTTTTGGCTTTTGCTTTGGTCTCATTCGTATCATGTTCGCACCTCTTAGTAAGGCAATTTAACACTAACAAAAGAAATGAAAGAATGTGACCTTCTTGATAAAAGACCATGAAAAAAATAAAACTGTATAATTGGCTAGTTTTGTATTCCTAAACCAATGACTCGTCAAAGGTTCCGAATACGCCGAGTAAGTCCGTATTACAGTCAACAAAAAGGAAAAATACATGTAGTGCCAGAAAGCGCCACAAGTGGGCCTCGACTCTTACTTGAGTTCCACGAAAGATCCTGAGCCAGGAAGATGTGAGTAAACATGACCACCGCCAGATTGTTTTAATTAGGTTTTTGCAGGTGGAGGAAACAACCCCCTGTGCAGACGTTGTATTATAAACTAAACAAGATTATATCTGAAAGCTGTTCAATGATCCCTAGAGATAAAGCAACATATTTATATATAGACATTAGGTTATAACTAATAACCTGCTGGTCGAGCAATATGACAAATATCCTTCTGCCCTCCAAAAATGATGGTTGGAAACAAATTGTCTTACCGACAGTCCTCTGCCTTTTCTCCACTGCGGACATGTTGTACACATCTGCCTGGTTGCCTGTGTCGGGCTTGTAGTACGTCTCAATATCAATAGAGAACTTCTCCACAAAGGGACAGGTGTATCTGTGGGAGAAGGGATAGAAAGCGCGGATCAGTGTCACGGCCGAACACCGACGCAGCGGGGGCTCACTTTCGAAAAATATTAAGCATTCGCAGAGCGAGCTGGTGTTACACAGAGACATATGCCTTCATTTCAGAATGGTCGATTCCGTGCCGAATGGCGAAAGAATGAAATCTATTTTTACAAAAGTGACAACACCCCCTCCCTTTCTCCCTCTCGCCCGCGGAGGGTAGGAGATGTGTGAGCCGTGCCCATCTGCTGCATCTGAGGCGGCCGCAGCGGAGCCGTCGCTGCCGAGATAAATGTGTCAGCAGGCACTTCCACTTTATCAATAACTCGACAGTAAAGTCAGGGGCGAGCCTCCTTTCAGCACCTCGGCGGCTCTGCGTTTGTCCAGACCCCAGACACACGAGCAGGCCACCATCCTGAGAATTAGGGGTCATCATCATCAAACGGCCCGCGAAGGCTGCCGGGCAGGGAAGCGTCTGCGGCCGCGACGCCCTGGCAACAGCTCGCGGGGCTTTATGCTTTGGTTTGCTTCGGCGGTGGGACCACGCGAGACACCTGGAGGTTTAATAAACACCTCAAAACGATGTGGTCTCTCATCCAGAGCGGGGTACGCAAGACGCACGGTTACTAGGTGCTGCCTCAAGACGTATTTGTATCACAATACAGGAGCCACAAATCAATATATCACGATATACTGTGATGAGGCCATACACTGCTTTGTTGATAGTAGATAACAGGTCATTTCATTCATTCTTTAAAATACACTGGACCAACAGAGACAATGTTGTAATACAATATCACTGTTACAGTGCAGTATAACAATAGCAGACATGGTGGAGGAGCAAAATCTGATCATCCACAAATTCAATATCCATATTGTTGTTTTGAGATTTGATACAACAATGGTAAACAAAGAATAACCCTTTTCCCCAGCATATTGATTTCGTATACTCCTACTGGTTCCAACACAATGTCTCCATCCTTGTGGGGGGGTGCCCTCACCTGGTGCGGGTGTAGGGGTAGGCGTTCCAGGATTCTTCCTCCACCCTCAGCGCCGCTTTGGGCAGGATAGAGCGGAACCAGCTGGGAATGTGCATGCCGATGTGGTAGACCTTGTGGGTGTACTGGCCCGTCCCACCCGGCCCGTCGGTGTAGGGCTTGTTCTCCAGGATCTCCACCCCACTGCCCTCGCCGCAGCTCTCCTCTCTGCTCTTTTTCTGGAACGATAAAAAAAGGCCAAAAATAATGGAAGCAGTCGTTCAGAGGGGATGTGCGTTTGTGTCAGAGTGTGTGTGTGTGTGTGTGTGGAAAGTGGAAGAGGTTTCGTGTTTTTGGGAGCCGTCCACAACGGGACACAGCGGCCTCCACTTTGTCACAAAACTTAAGTTCTTCCAGTTGTTTATAGAACCAAAAGCACATTGCTTAAGAAAGACAAAATAATAAATAAAATACTGAAATAGTGGATGACAAACAATAGATTTGTACTTCAAGAAATTCACGGCCAAGGCAACGGTTCCCACGGGGTTAAATTCAATCTGTAAAGCAGGAAGCCCCCGAACCAGCTCAGAAACCCACACCTCTCCATATTTGCATTTCAGGGAGACATTGGTAGACAGAATGGGTGGCAGCTAAGCTCAGATGGCACCCGCTGGGCAGACGGTTGGTTAAGTCGGCAGTTTACAGCCAGAATTTGCGGAACGACAAGCGGCGGACACGTTATCATTATGAAACCAGTAAAACTTGAAACTTAAAAGAGGACACGCCTTGGACTCTGGCCCAGGACATAATCAAAAAACAGGAGGAGCAAAGGGCAACGCCTTCCGTTTCCATGAACATCACGATTCTGACAGAATACATGAGGAGAAAATTCAATGATCGATATAAGCAAATTGTGCAAATCACTCAATATAAAAAAAAAAAGTTTATTCTAACTACGCAGCCGGTATACTGCGGCATGCATGGTAGCGTTTGAGCAGCGCGGGGGGGGGGGGGGGGGAGCTCTCCGCTCCGTCCAGGGGAGCGAGGCGCTGCGGGCCAGGCAGTGAATCAGCGGCGTGGGGAGAAGGGACCATGAGGCATTTAGCCCTCAAGCCCTCTGGACCTCATTACTTTTGACAGGTCGTTCATTAGCCACCCGCCCTGCTCTCAACAGCCCAGAGACAGCGGCAGAGATACAGTGCAGACGCCGGCCGGCAGACAAACATGCTTAACGCGCAGCCACGGCTAAACATGCGGTTATGGATGTGGAGACGTACCATCCTGCCGTACGCATGAGAGATAAAATGAACGAGGCGGCTGCAAAAATGTGAAGAGGGGGAGAAAAAAAAAAAAAAAAAAAAAAAAGGATGAGGAGTGCACACCCAAAGCAGCAGGTGACGGTCAAATAATAAAAGCACGATACTTAATTGGTTTGCTTTCGTAGAAGCCAAAAATGAAGGTTACACAATACTGGCCACGACCTCAGTTATTTACTTCAAAAATCAGGGTGAGGGATAAATGGACCAAGATGAAACATGGCCCCAGTTCTTAAAAAAGGGGGAATGTAAAATTGTGTAAACAGCTAAATCAGTTCTGAGGTCGATCCTATATAACATAGAACATTCACGGCAATTTATGTATTGGGATGGTTATGGAATGAATGCTTATTAGTGCAATGACACCTCGAAATCTACAACAGTTTTAACATGGATAACATGTTGTACCATTGTTGCTTGAAATTGTTTCGTTTTTTTTTGGCTACAGCCGCCTTTTGCCGAGTTGTCACCGACGCTCCCGAAGTAGACAACACATGTGAGCCCCTGACATCACATGACATCATGAACGCCATTGACAGAACGCGGGAAAGGTCAGAAAGGCCAGCACGCAGCTTTTCCGCAACCCTCAAGCTGGTCAACAACATCAATAACAGGAATTGTTAAGTCTGCCGGCGTATGGATTCTGGCAAATTAGGGCAGTTCTGGGATCAGAAGGGGTTCTTGATATGGAGGACCAACGCTCCCCTCCCGCTCAGAAGCAGAAAAATACGTCAATGCTATTTCAATAAAGGGCTGCAATACGTCTCTCTGGCATCCTGGTTCTCCTCTCTCTCTCTCTCTTTTCACCGTCGGCTTAGCGAGACCCCTCTCCGTTTGGATGCTGATTTCCACTCCACCCCGCGGAGAGCTTAGTCAGCAGATGACGGATGTGTGTGAGAGTGTGTATGTATGGGAGAACAAGATAACCTCCCGTCTTTAATTTCCTTCACATCCTGCGTTAGTGCTGCACGTCGCCGCAAATCCCAGACTAATAATGAATTTACAATTAACTATCAATTAAAGGGGGCGACGCTTCAAGGTCAAAGGAAAGTACGTGAGAATGGAATGGCTTCCGACAGGGCCGGGGTGAGGCGTACTTAAGTGCAGATATGGCCAGGATGTCCTGAGGCCCTGACTTCATCCATCAGGCTTACACTGGGGGATGGATCGCAGACAGACAGGCCTGTATCCTGCAGTTGCCCTGGCAACATAAAGCAATAAAGAGATGGTATCCACACCAGCAAATTCCTCGTTTGCTTTCTCTCCTGAATAACTGTTGTCTTTTTCCTTCCACCCCACACCCCCTTTCTAATTTCTTCCCCTCCCGTCTCCCTCCCTTACGATCACACCTTTATTTATTTATTTATTTATTTTTAATCCTGTTTCCGCTTCTCATTCACTCCCTCTTTCAAACGGAACCTGACCACCGGCATGCTGCTGATGTCACGGTCGCCATGGAGATGGAAGCTTCACAGCAACGAGGCTGTAGGGAGAGGGTGAGGTCAGGGGAAGAAGGTAACTATGGGTCACTAATGGAAGAATTCATTTTACTGTGCGCTTCTCCTCATGCTTCAGGCGGCGTTAAATAAACCCCCCGATTTCCGAGAGCACCCTCATAAGCAAAACCTTTGACAGGAAGAGCTGTCCGACATGACTGAAGGCTGACATGTCTTTGCGATATTGTACCTCTGAGGCTCGCCACATGCACCACATCAGATGTCATTCACCCTCGGTGCAATACAAGTCCAATTTAATTTAAGTGCAATAGGAATGATATGCTGCATGTTCGTATGTGTATAATTTTTTTTTTTTTTTTTAACTGCACCAACGGCTGGCACTGGAATTGTGCGGTTTGTGCCCGATGATTAAAAATGGCCTCTAGCCTGGCGGCACATCCACTGAGTTACGTTCTCAACAATCTACAGAGGTGCAGCTCAACTGGATTACCCTACAGTTTAGTGCACCGAAAGGGGGATGATACGCGGCCGAACAAAAATGACCGAAAAAAGGTTGAAAAACAAAACACTCTGGCATTCTTCCAGAGCCTGCGGTGGGCAAAACATTATGGACCATTGTACTAATCTCCAAAACATGTAAATATAATCGGCATCAATTGAACAAGAGAACAAATTAATAGAAGTAAATATTTTAGTAAGGAATTCTGTTCAGGCAAACTTTGTTTTCTTTAACAGACAGGGGAGTGCCATTATTTAGCTCCAAGGCAATGACTGTTAGGCAGTGGTTTAATGGAATGTAGGGATAGTAATCTGATAAGACGGGAGCCTCGCAACAGCACATCAATTTGAAAGTAGATGCCTTGGGACTAGATTTCATGAGCAAACATCCCAATTCTGCGCTTCAGAGCTGCACAATTCAAGTTTTACCGCCTTTTTTTTTTTCCTCCCCCCTTTCAAAACCTACCGCACCGCCCTACATACCTCACTCTGCATAGCTGAGGAACGCTTGCCGCAGCTGGCTAAACTGTGCAAATCAAAACTTGAAACACCTGCTCACGAGAGGAAGAAACAACGAGATCGGCCGAGTGTAAAAAGCTTGTAACTGAAGTGCTGCAATGCGGGCGTGGCCGAAAACCAAGAAGGCCGACTGTACATGCTCTAACAGTGCATCTAACAGTTAAAAAAAAAAAAACTCCCACCGGTGTGCAAAGGTTAAACTAAAGACTTCATAGATCCTAATCAGGTTTGTTAGTGCATATATTCCCCAGAAATGGATGCATTTGGTACGTAAACGTGCACACGTTGAGAGCCCGGGCGACAGTTTGCACCCTCCAGCTCACTAAAAGAGCGATATGTGGTCAAATTTGAGTGTGACTGGAAACCCTCTGGAAAGTTAAGCATCTCAGCATGACTGAACAGGCCTCTAAACTAACCTGACATTCCACTCAAACAGCACCACCAAACCGCTTAAAATACATCATCGAAACCACTTGGTTCAAGTCCCAGAATGTTAAAAATATTTCAGATTTACAAGCCTTGCCATTGTCATCATCGGCTCTTCCGTTCGCCACCGGACGGTCGCCGCACCGTGTAACGCACGGAAAAAGGAAAGAGCAGCTCCAAGCAGATGAAATACTTGCTGCTAATATTCCACGGACGTTTTAACCTAGAGTTTATTCGTTGTTCTGTCGTGGAACTACGCTGACTTCAACGTGAAACTTTTTGATGTCTCAGCAATTTTTTTTGTGAAATCCCTGTTCTCGGTTCCGTTCTCTTGCCCCAGGGTGCCGCAGCCTCCAAAAGCCCTTACTATTTTATTTTTCCGCGGACTGGATTTAAAGTATTAACCTGTTTTTGCGGAGAAGACATACTTTTTTTTTTTTTTTTTTAGGACATTTCAGTCATCCTTAATGTTAGGGAAGTAAGTTAGAGTTGGATATTGCATTAACTTGCGGTTCTGAAAACCGGCCATTTCCCATTCGAGGCTGTATTGATCCACACTATGAACACCGGTTGATTCTAAACTGATGAGAACAAGTGTGTGCCCAGCCGCGATGAGATGACAAAGATCACTCTCCAACGCCTTTTTCCTTCAAAGTCCCTGTGCGCCTTGAGTGGGCTGTGTGGGCACGGCGCCAACACCCCCTTTCCCGACGTAACATGCTGCGTGAATTGGCCAAAGCCAGCTTTAGACACCGGGGGTTGATAATCTATCGGCAATACAGGCTCCTTTTGTTCCGTTCACCCAGGTCACACACCGCGTGACAAGTCACGTCACAACATTTTTTTTTGTGGCCACAAAAATCCCCCAGTGTTACATTTATTTCCGCTCTCTTATTGTGACAAAGCGGTTCTCAGGGTGGTCCTGACCAGGTCGCTTTGAGATGGGGAGGGCGGTCTCACCTGGATCATATAGAGCTGAGCGATGCGGTACTCCTCCACACTCATGGGCATGGGGATGCGGTACTCCTTGATCAGCATGGTGAACTGCCCGGCCCCAGGGGTTCAGGGGTGTTCAGGGAGGCGGCCCGCGCAGGGGGGAAAAAAGGCGAGGAAAGGCAGAGTGGGGGAAGGGGAGAAGGACAGGAGGGACGATGGGCTCCTAGGTCAGACTCTCCAAATCACCGTCGGAAGCCCTCATTTACGGCACCTGTGGGGAGACAAACGAAGCATGGCATTAAACACAATTGCAATTTGCATATCTGAATAAGTTACATTTGTGGTAGTCCCAGATAGACCCTAGACAAAATAAATACTGCAAAAAAATATATAAATAAGAATAAAGGATCACATTTCAATATGGTATTCAAAGGCTGATTATCTCCAGATAGTTGGAAGATAGAAGCCCTCTGTAGATCCAAGGCCAAAATAACGTCTTCTTGTGGCTCACACCCAAAGATAAAAAAGACCCGAGGCTTTCCCAGGCTGTGCTGGACTGTTTTTTTTTTTGTTTTGTTTTTTTTAATCAAACCAAAGGCTCCTCTCTGTAAAAAGGTGTCCACATTGTGCCTCTGTAAAAGGCACCCCTCCTCCGGTTCGGATGGGGTTTTTATACCGGACAGGGGCCAGAGGGGGTGGAGCCCACACCTGACTGGTTGGGAGAACACTCGTGCCCCGGCCGGCGGTGTCAGCAACCACCCCGGCTCATTCACACCTTCAGCTCTATCACATGGGGGGGCTCACTCCGTATAAGAGGGATTACAGTTGTTGATTGGGGAACATGACGTAAGAGCAGCCTATGCATGCTTGCAACGTCACAAATTATGCAGAGCTGTTTATGAAGCACTGTGCCCTACACCCATTAAACTTAAACCTACAGTGGGTGTAGGCTCAAACCATCCTACATCCTAAAAAGTAGGATGGTTTGTGGTGCAGAGCGCTTTAGGCTCTGAACGACTCAAATTTTAAAGCACTTCCACACCTTTACGCTGTAGCCGAGGAATTTCATCCTCAAAGGAAAACGATACTGTGTGACCAACAAAAGTAAAGTAAAGATGAAACTAGTTTATAACATTGCTTGAAACAAAGTATGGCAATTAGAACAGTAGGTGCATCTTCACCCCCACAAAAAAAACCCCGGTAAGGCCAAAAGATTGTCCAGTTCTCTCTCCGTCTCTCGCCCCAAATGTGGTTCTGCACCGGGGGTTTCACAGCACATCGTGGTTCGATTCCGGCCCTCGACCTCAACCGTGCCCTTCTCTGGCACGCGGCCACACCATCTAATCAGGATAATCACGCTAATGTTCCCACCGCGTCACTCGTCCGGCAAACAAGGCGCGGCTTTGAACCACTCAGCTTCTCGACCCGTTGAGAGGTCGCCCGCGACCCCGCTCCGGACATTCAGGGGTTAAGAGAGAGCTTACAATGAGCCGCTGCCGCCGCCGCCGCCGCACAGAAAAGTCTCAAGTTCATTCTGCCTCTGCGTCTCAGGGACGGGCGACGTGAGCAGCTGCTTCACACGGTGAGACTGCGGGTTCAGGTGGAAGCAGCGCCTGTCCTCGCCCTCCCTCATCCTCCTTTCAGCGATAGGAACGTCGATGCAATGTGCTTGTTCGGCACAAAATCTGAGCGGAACATCATGCTCCGCTTTAAATAACCACACTCTTGGGCAAAAGGCTGAGATTAAACTAGGTTATCTGGAGAGGAGGCCGGGGCCCGCCAGCCTCCTATGGGTTTGTCTTATGGCTTGGGACACACTTGTTTCCCCATTTCCTGTTGACGTGGTACACGGTCACTGTACTCGTAGCTTCATTTTCAATAGACAAAAATCTCATTAATAACCGTGTGGGAGTTTAAATTTGATTAGTATATTTCCCCAAATTACCGCTGTGAACAACAGCACTTACAAACATTTGTGTAAAGTGGATTTACCATCTACCATGCCGTGGCGTAAGGGCAGTTCTTGCAAACTCAAAAAAATCTGCGAGCGGGCATGAGGGTTAGTGCATAGTGTCAAGGCTTCAGGGGTGATTTGGTATGCAGGGATTGTCAAACACACAGAGACTATGTATCCCAGTCATATTCCATCTCTCACAGTAACAGCATGGAGCCTGGGTGATGGTGCAGAGTGTAATGGTGCATATATATATATATATATATATATATATATATATATATATATATATATATATATATATATATATATATATATATATATATATATATATATATACATACATACATACATACACACACGCGCACACACACACACACACCCCAACATGATGACCACTTTAGAATAGATTTTACTTTTACTCACATACTGCGCACACACACACACACACACACACACACACACACACACACACACACACACACACACACACACACACACACACACACTTTAGAATAGATTTTACTTTTGACCCCAAATCAATCTTCATATAGTTTTACATCATGTCCAAGACAGTGATTGCTACATGTAGCTTTCATTTTCCAAATGCAACACTTATTTATCAGGAATACACTCCATTTTGTGTCGTTTCTTTGCACATCATGGCACATTTGATCTATGATTGAAAAATCCAGAGAGTATTTGAAAGAGGAATTTGAGTTACCATACGATATTAAAACGTCACAATGATTTATTCAGCCATTATTTCAGTTAACTGAGTGCCCTGTGACGTCCAGCCACAATCCAGTAAGATGAACAGACCCCTTGGCTCATATAAAAAAAAAAAAAAAAAAAAAAAAAAAAAAGAGGAAACCGACACTCTTCTTCTGGCACATTGTCTCTTTTTGTTCCATTCTCCCAGTCGTCCTCAGACCATTATCATCCATTTCCCTCTCTCCTCCACGGTCCGCCTATCTCTCCACAATCTGAAATCAGTCAATAAACAACACACAAGCCACCTCCCGTACGACTCCCAGATAACAGTATTGTGTGTGTGTGTGTCTGTGTGTGTCTGAGTACATTTAGGATGCGATCCACAATTAGTCTGATAACTTTAGTCTGAACATTTAAAGGTGTTTTCTTTCACAAACTCCACACTAGGATCCATTCCAAAGACGGTTCATTGCCGAAGACGGACGCACTGTCAGAAATGCTGCAACCCCGCCCCCACCTCTCTTACGCCTATTTTGAGCCACAAACAGCGTTCTCTTTGACTTTCCCTGTGTACCTTATGCAGATGCAGGGAATCGGACTTGCAGCGCACGTATCACCTGCGACCGAAAGGGAGCATTAGCTCCGTGCCTGACCCAGAAAAAGGAAAAAAAACAATCTCGCACAGGGATAAAAATAGCCTGGTCACAATAATCCGGGCATACGCAAGCAGAGTGCTTGACGTTATGTGTTCGGAGAATATGCCCATTCCATTCTAAAAATACAGCCTTTACTACCCCATGGGTTGTGACGCAATCGCAGCGCACGCCGCAGCGCCGAGCACATGATAAAGCAGCAGAAGAGCGTTCCTGGGTCTGATGGTCTGCCCACTGCCTCCACAACACTCCAGTTCCCAGCGCCAACGTCAGAAATCAAATCGCCCGACGGCAATCATTTCAACGGGTCACAATCCTTTTGTAAAAAATCGTTACGATTCCACAATCGTGTTTCCGTCCAAATGGAAATTCCAAGGGAATTTTAATCCAATGTTGAGAACTGTGGCAATGTGAATTAGGTGCATTCCCTTCAGTTGGGTTGAAACAAATTAACTGTCTACCCAATTTTTCAATGTTCCAATCTACAATGCCAATTATCGCCTCTTCTGCAAGAGGTAGACATTTTTTATTATACCTTTAATTAAAACTAGTATAATGATGGCATTAAATGAAAGACAAAAAAGACAAATCAATTGATTATCAAAAAATGATTTGTATGACAATTAAGTTCCAACTAAAATGTTGTGATTGTGGCTCCCCTAGTGGTGTGGTGCATCCTCACGCTGTGGGGCTCCATGCTCCATGCCGCATTTCTCGTCACGTAAGCAAAACACAGCAAATGCAGTGTGCGGAGCAAAAGTGAGCCTCCAAAGAATGAGGTGAGAACATCTGGAGCATGTCTGCAAAATGTATCCATCCTCAGAGCTTGAATGTCAGTAAATCTAGATATAATGACATGCTATACGAAGCAGGAATTAGAGACATCGGACCACTAAACGGACTAACATCTGTCCATTTAACACACACACACACACACACACACACACACACACACACACACACACACACACACACACACACACACACACACACACACACACACACACACACACACACACACACACACACACACACACATCTGACCTAAGCAGATGGGACCCGCAGATGCCTCCACAATAAAAGACATGACAATGGATCAGAGGCCAGTGGCTCTAGGGGGCTATCAGATATAAAAGGGCTCACCTTTGACTCAGCCTTTCCTTGTTACTCAGGGCTGGACTGATCCACATACTTAAATATTTAATTGGAAACACATTATGATGTACAGCAAGGGGTCAGGTTTCAATGCTGTATGTTACCTATATACATACGTACCTATATACAGACACACAGGTGGAACTCTGGACGGAAGGCAACAGCTGGGCCTGGCTGCGGTCAATGCATCCCATGCAGTTATAGTGGTATCCTAAGAGGGAGGCCTTGACTCACAAGAGCCATTTTCCAAGAAGCCACTATAGTGGCGCTCTATAAATTTAGCCCCTTTTCAGAGTGCACCAGTTTAAGGAGGAGTGGCATAGTAGTCGGAAAAGCCCATGGGGGACAGACGCAGCAATGTTGTTGGGGGTGGGAGTGGTGGGGGTTCCCTTGTAACCGGCCAATGACACGACCCACTTTAACTTGCTGGTGGAAAATGTTGGCCGTGGACTGCCCAAAATATCACATATCATTTTCACACAGCGTTGCCTTGACATTGCAGAGCCAACATCCCGCTATGACAACCAATGCAAACAAAGCATCGGTCTGTGATAAAAAACCCTTGATTGGCTTCAAAGGCTTAGTCCCCAATCCAGTTAAAATGTCAAAAGGCTTTAGACAATGCGGCTTGTTCTGCACTGTGATTGATCTTCGGTGACGGAGTTCGCCCTCCGTCTGCCAGTGACCAGACAAGTCATGCCGCTCATTTCAATCAAATACAACTAATTCTAAGTTTGGCAAAAACTGACAAAAAAGTTTCCCTGGACCATAACCAATCGTCATCCTCATCATTCGACTCGTCGCACAATATTACATTATTGCCCTGTTGTGCCCAACTACTGTCAAATCAATACAGTAGGCTCCCATTATCCTCTCTGGAATGAGGCCATCATTCTTCCCCGGCCCCTCTGAACCCATTCTCCTCCACGGACCGAGGATGTAGGATGCACAAACCTGCCCTTGTTCTCAACTCATCATAGCGCTCGAAGGAAAAAAGCTAAAAATACTCCACACCCTGCGAGCATCTCTTCCATCATGTTCCTCCTCTTTATCCTACTCCACCTCCTCCTCCTCCTCCTACTATGGATCTGCAAGCCAAAAATGATCCTAAAATTATCCCCCCCATTGCATAGGGAGAGAGAGTGAAAAACGGTGCAAAAAAAATAAAAATAAAATAAAAATAAAAAAAAGTATGAGAACATTAGGTCCTGGATTTCAATGAAAAATATGTAGAATAGATTTTGACTAGACAAAATCAGAGGCACACTCACTGAGGTACGGCTTAGAATCGGCATACAACACTATTGCCACACTTAATTAACAGTACTTAATCAACATTTTCTTTTGACAGTGTTCTTAACATTCGACTGTGGCACGCCTAGAGTCTGAAAGCGTAAGGATTAGGTAAGACTGTTGCAAAAAAAATAATACATCAGCGAGCAGAGAAAAGTTCTAGGTCTTATTGAATTAATCTGATATTAGTATTTAAGGATGAACTCTGTTTGTGAAAATGCATCTCCCACAGAACCCCATGATTTCTGTGACTGCCAAGAGAGTGAACCACCCTAATAAATAGGGTCATTATTTGTTAATGGGTCATATCCGGCACATCAGTTCAGTGTGGCCCTGTTGCATGTTGACCCTCTCCTTAATCAACACAAAGCCACCCAAAAAAATATATTTTTGGAAAATTACTTCTACGGCGCCTTTTATTGGAACTCTCTCTGGTTTGCTTTTGCATCGAGAACTCTTATGTAACTCTGCCAGAGATGGAAAAAGAAAACGTACCTACAACCATTTTTGTCGATAGGACAGGTAGTTCATGCAGCCAACCCACCCCCAGGCCAGCAGATACTTTTGGATAGAGACGATTCCACTCACATCATCATCATCACCCCCTCGGTGAAGTTGGATGCTGAGATATCTCCCTAAATAGATGTTATAGAGTCTTTTGAGCACTTGTGCACCACTGACAATACAAAACCCCGGCACTGTAGGTTTGTCACTTTCCAAGAACCATCACCGCAACAGCTCTTATTGAGCCTTACATTTGGTAATACTTCCACCCAATACTTCTCCCATGGTATCAAGGTTGTGATATAGAGAAATTGAATGTTTGGGGTAAAGGAGATGTGATAGGTTGATTTTAACTGAAGAGACCTCAACAACGAGCCTGACATCGCCAAACCAGTTTGCAAATGCATATTAGTCTGTAATCAGAGCATCCGATAGACCTATAACCAATCAAAGCATTGGATAGAACTACAACCAATCAGAGCAACGAGACGTGTGACGTAGCACTGAGCGAGTGAGTTGGTAAATAAAACAAATCCTGCTGGAAGTACGACAAACACATTTCTTATCAACAAAAACTTTAGGGAATATATACCGTCCAGTCCATTAAATACTATCATGATAGCGAATTCAACAGACCAATCCACATCAGTGGCTGTCATCTTGGTAATGTCCCTCCCTTTTTATCGACATAGGGAGCGGGTACGCTTCACTGAGGTCACCCTGTTGCACCGCCATGTTTCTTCTCCAGTAGCCCAAAACGGACAAACCAAACGCTGGGCCTAGAGAGGACCTTTTGTGTTTTTTCGTGGCCACTGTCTCTTCCACGGAGGCAGTCATGTTGCACCGTCATGGAGAGGGCTATTCAGTTGGTTGTGATCTGCAAACTCATCCCTAGATGCCACTGGATTCTACAAACTGCACCTTTAAAACAATAAATAATGATTAAGACCCCCAGGGACTCACGGATTAAAGAAGTGACTAGTCATAGCCAAAAAGAAAATGTTTTAAGTGGTCAAACAATTAAAGAGAATAAAGTTGAATATAATTTGAGGAAAATGCATTTTGGATTAACATATGATTGCTACTAATCCTGGTCTGAGCACTGCAATCAGAGGGCCCATGAAAAGATTAAAGCTATTTACAAGCACTAAAAGCAGTACACCATTTCACAATAAATAACTTTGGCAAAGCTTATGAAACATTCTACTTTCAGAGTGGGATAATGACATTTGCTCCAACTTTGAAAGTAGTAAGAAAGACACACTTCAACAATCTAAGATTCACAAAATGATTCTATATTTTTTAAAACAAGGCAGATCGATAAAAATGTTGAATTTAATGTTAAATTTAAAGACCAAAGTATATATGGAGTATATAAAGTAGGAGGAGTATATAAAGTAGTATATAAAGCATAAATACACTGTCTCTGGAAGTGTCTCTCCTCCCAGGCTCTGTGTACTGGATGTGTTTGTTTAATTATAGATTTGGACCGGAGCTTATTACGGCTCTAATACCGGCACAAAAACAATCATTAATGAAAGTATGGATAGAAATAAAGAAATCATGGCGGCAAAAACATGAAAACGTGTTTTGCTTGAGGGCAAGACATATTCCTTCTGTTGCCCCTATCCTCTCCATCATTACTTGAACAGAAGGTTACCATGGAGACACAGAAGGCCCTTTCCTTATTGGTCGCCGCGATGAAGTCAGTGTGACGAGGAAAGTGGAGACGGGAGACTGATAGTTCTTTCGACCATTTCTCCTGTCTCCACTTTCGCTCTGTCGTTCTTTCCCGTGCGCCGCCTGGCACTGTTTAAAACGGTTCCAATCCAATTATCCTGCCAAGACGGGCTATTTTGATCACCGTACGGACCAAAAGGCAAATTTGGTTGGCGGTTCTGTGTCTGCCTGATCAAGCGGGATTCACTTCAATTCTTCGGCCTATCTGTTCCTGAGCCGAGGAAAGACTGAGATTCTTCATGTCGCATGACGACAAACATGAGAAATGAGAGAAACAAAGATTTATATTTGTACTTATGTAACTTCGCTGACTGTTTACATGCTCCGGATGAGTTGCGAACATGCCACGCATAGCCAAGAAGTGAGGCAAATCTACAAACAAGAAGCCCCGGAAAAAAAATCAAGTATTCCGCCCTTTTTTCTTTTTTTCATGTTACAGCGAGGAAAAAAGTGTACCTTCATTTTGGAAGATTAAAAAAAAAATAATAATAATAAAATAAAAAAAAGGGTTTTACATTTTCTCTACATACACCAGATATTGCTCTTCTGCTTTCAAATATCGAGCTGTTGGATAGTGTCGCTTAGGATAACACTATTCTAGCCGCTGTGGTCTGTGGCCCTCCCATTTTTCAAGCTCTGAATGAGAAGGGGAAAAAAAAAAAAAAAAAAAGAGTTTGAGAAAGCTGGTGTGCATACATAGGGGGACAAAAGGAGAGATAAAACAGAAAAAAAAAAATACAAGCAGCTGTGACAAATGGACAGAGGGTATGGCAAAGGGAGGGGGAGAGGGAGAGAGATGTGGGGATAGTAGATGAGGTTGTACATCTCCTTTCATTAGCTGAGCCTACCTGCTCATCTCAAAATTAATACAGAAAAATCAGTCCTTCCCAGGAGATTCGTTTGAACTATACTCGCAGATTGAAATACGTTAAATATGTCAAAAATGCACCGTGTCTTTTCTCGGCAGCATGAAAACGCCGGTCCCACCCCAAATGAATGCGGTCCACCTTGCATCGTACTGCTCCAGTAAATTCAAACCCATCAAATCATAATGCCAGAGCAATTACATTTGTGGATTTTTCCACGGGGGCAACAGTTTCCTGCAATGACCCTTGAGATCTCGATTGGACCGTCCGGATTTCCCCTCGCAAGAAAATAAAAACGCAGATTCCTCGTTGACGGAACATGCAATAAGGCAAAATGATCCATCAACCTGGCCAAACACCTCAAAGCCCCCTTTTTTTCCCCCCAGTACAACTTAGTAATCAGAATAGGAAAGCTTGCGAGGGAGAGAGAGAGAGAGCGAGAGCAAAGAGCACTAGAAACAGAGACGAGAGAATCCCTCTTGAACTGACCATATAAGGCCATTTCCAGGGATTCTCGTGGTCCCATGACTTAGGGCTAACTAACATTTTTATGGGATTCGGAGTCAGGTTTACTGCGCGGGGGCCGCCCTTTGTCACCTTTCATTTCCTTATCATAGTCGGAGCCTTACGATATCAAGGAGCCCTGTATCACGGTTGAACTGCAGGGGATTCTGACCACCGTGCACACGCCGAGTTGAATGGAGATGTCGGGCCACCTCGGTGACACAGAAGCCTTCGGCAAAGAGTGGGCATAATACGCAGCGTCTTCCAATAAAAAAAAAAAATAAAAATAAAAATAAAAAAAAGACTGCTGGGGGGTACGGAGAGGGAGCTCGGGTCTTGAAGGCGTCTATTTTTAGCCGTGGAGAAATCAGGTGTCTGCGGCCAGCGGAGAGGAACGGGGAGCGTGGGCAAAGTGACAAGAGACGGCGCTGTCGCTTTCATTTTACATGATCCCCGTGAGTCAGAGAGCGCCGACAGACACGCTGCGAAGGAAGGAGACGGGAGGGGCGCAACACACACGCAAACATACATGCGTACTGTCAGAAAGGATACGTGTCACGGGGCTCTATAGGAGCCCCCCTACTTATCATGCGATTCCTGCCCAACCCTTGAGGACGGCAGCGCAGCACAACACACCCATTTCACTGCAGGGGTAAAGTGCGAAGTTGATTCCTCTTCCATAAACTGCAAAGTGGGTAGGGACACAGGATAAGATGGATGGCAGCTTTTTTTTTTTTTTTTTAATAATTTATTTAATTTAAATCCTGATGCCTCTTCAGAATAAGACGGTTCCCCGGGGGAAGCGGATGCAAAGCAGGCTAAAACAAACGCCTCACCCCTTTGCTTACTTTTCCACAAACACAGACATCACCGCGATGAGCATTAGCAGCAATGTGCCATTAATCAGCCCACTCATCAGCGATGCACGGGGACAGGTTGTTCTTCTCTGGTCCCTGTGAAGCCCGGCGCCGGCATAAGCATCGCCTATTTTCTTCCTTCAGAGTATTAAGGAGGGAGGCAAAGCCGGAGGAGGGACGAGTGGCAGCGGGGCCCGGTGGTACCGGGGAAACAAAATGTTCCGGTCGGTGCTTGGCTCGCGCTCAGGTACGCAACGGAGGCTCGCTCTGATAATCAGTCACACTTGACGGCCTGCTTAGGAGCGATAAGGACAAAAAATTTACCCGACAAATAAACAACCCGCTTGTAATTGCTCGCTACGTTCCCAAAAGGGTCACATATTTGATACGTTTTCAATTTCATTAGGTGCTCGACCTCAATACACGTCCTCCTCAAACAGCGGGGGGGAAAAAAATGCCTTGGAAATCTCAAGTCCTCAAGCCTCTTATACAGCGAAAAATTTGTTTTAGGCTGGTTGTGCGATGCCAGAGCTCACTGTTGAGCCTTCTGGAGGTGTCGTGGTCCTAATTCAAACAAAAGATGGGTGGAAGAGGGTGCCCACTTGATAACTTGAGTGAAATACTCCCGCCGGCACTTGTAGTTATCACAGCTTGGTAGCTCACTAAGCCTGTTTGGAGCTTGGTTTATGGAGATTTACGGTGCCTGCTGCCTGAGGTTCTCTCTCCCTTGAGTGTAGGAAGTGTGTGAAGTTGTTTGGCCTCGATGGGGCTCGCATGCGTGCCGTGGCCCGTAATGATCAGCACAAAAGACATTTGATACTTCACATCAGTATATTTTTGTACGGACACTTTCCAAACTTCAGCCTCCCCGTGTGCGGCACTTCAGCGCTGGAAATGACTTGAGTTGCTTTGACGTTCAAACGGGGAATGAGTTACATTTCCAGTTGTTTTTTTGGGGGATTTTTTTTTTCCACATGCTAAACAAAAAAAAAAAGGCAATTCATGATTCAGTAATGTTATCCCTTTCTTTGATCGATCGGAAAGGGTCAACATCTGCAAGTGCTTCAAGCATTTTTGGACAACTCTGGAAAAGCTCAACTCCAGGCACAAGAGTGGGTCACTGTATAGATTTGATGCCAAGAGATTCGACCACATCGCTCTACCACCAACAAGTACAACACAGCAGTCAGAATATTGATAATAATGATGGCATATTGTTTACCGACCATGATTATTCAATAACTAGTGAAATAACTTCAATAAACACATTATTTATTTTAAAGGGCAACTTTTAGGTTGGCATACCCAGTGGATTCACGTGTGGGTCAATTATGGAGCAATTTGATTTAATAATTGTTGTTTTTTTTTAACTTAGAATTACGATAGGATTAATTTTTGTAATGCAATTAGCCACGCCCACCTAAAAATCTGACATTTCCCGCGAACTTCAACGCGGCGCCACGTGAGATGGGACGGAGCTACAGCGTGCCATTGAATGGCAACTAGAAGAGACGCTCAGAGTGTGTTTTTATGTTATTTCCCAGTTTCCTACTTGTGTGAAACGAAAAGCGTGAGCCTAACTACCTCATATCGCTGTGCACGCCTCTCCGCTCCGCAGCGGAGTGGACTTTATTCTGTAAGAACTGGATTTTTGTGTGTATATATGAAATAATAAATCCTAAACACGGTACCTCACCATCCTTAATAACTGTGAAACTTGCTACTGGGCTTTTTTTTTTTTTTTTTAACCAGCTAACTTAAAACACCTACATTTTTCCTGTATTTTTGCCTGTAAAAGGTTTCAATTGGGTTTTTTTGTTTTGTTTTTTTGTTTTGTTTAAACCATCTTCTCCATAAGCCCAAGATTGTAAATTAAAGAAAAAATGCTGAGAGGCCACGGCAAGCAGGTCATCGTGCTCCGTTTCTTGTCGTCTCTCGTGAGATTTGTATACGTCGACTGGAAGTGATGTCACTATGGACACCGTCTGCGTTGCCAATGGTTCTGTTTGTCGGGTCTTGTGTTGTAACAACAATGTTGACGGTTTATACTGTTGTTCTGAGGTTTGATCCCCTGCAGGGATGCGTGCGTACACAGGAAACAGTTACGTCGAGATCTCATAATTCAGCTGGAGTTATACAACATTCTGGGGACGACCAACAAAGGTGGAAACGTACCAAGCGGATAAGGTGCAAAAGAGCATGGCCGACTTCTGGACATAAACGTGGTGACCTTAGACCAGACGAGAGGAAGATTAAAGTCTGACTCCGTCTCACACTCAACAACTACACGTTATCGGCCCCTACATCTTTTTTTTTTTTTTTTTTTTTTTAACATTGTAGATGCGGACACGCCGTATGATTTTGCAAAGCCTGGGAACTGTGCTGCATCCTAACAGTCAACAACTCAAGCGGAATTTACTGGAAGAGCTTTTGTCACAGCCCTCCCTACAAATATCGTACAGTGTTGGTCGTCGTCGCATCGCAACCCTTGCCCAATTAAAACCACCGCGAGCCGGAGATTAACCCCCCCGTCCCAGATCCTCCGGCCAAGAGGGGAAACGAGAGGAGCCCGGCCTGGCCGCGCGGGACTCTCAAAGCCGCCGCCGAGCGCCGCGCACTACACAAACCAGGACGACAGACTTTTGATGATATTAAATGGGTTAATAGTCGGAAGAGAGGAGCGAGCCAGAGATTGTTTATAGAAAGCTCTCGCTGGAGTCTGTCAACAGATCGCGGTAAAAGCCTGCTGTTGATCACAGCTCACGCAGACACAAGTTAACAGACAAACAGAAGTCAACCCCATTTCCAAGGGGGCGTGTCACCCACGCAAATTTAAATACTAAAGGTTTGTATTTACTTCCAAGAGGGGGACGTCAATTTAAGGGAATTTTCCTTGTTAGTTGTTAATGACGTCACCAGGGGCGGGGCGCCGTGCCGCACGTACCATCCGAGATCCGGGGACTCGGCGCCAGGGGCGTTTTCTCCTCACGCCGTTTCAAAATGGAGACGCTCGAGGCAAGACTCGCCGAGCTGGTTCGCACATACGGGAATATTTGTGACCCACAACAATAAACATATCGCTTCCTCCTGGGCATCAAGAACATCCCATTTTCAAGACTGCAGGGTGTGCACTGTTGCGTTTGAAATCTCATCGATTGAATCCTCATTAGCAATGAATTGATAGTCGATTATATTGTTAACGCCCCTACCTCAGGATCATTTCGATTTTAGAGCAAGTGTGAACAGGGGGGAGGATGGCTGAGGACATTTTCTCCTCCATACCTACGGGTTATATATTTTTGTAAGAACGTCAACTGTGATAAAATAGCTGCAGGTAAAAGCACCTCTTTTACAGCAGAAGTTAGTCAGTCAATAAGGCCGGTGTTATTTTAGTGCTCGATGTCATACCTCAGAATGTGGGAATTCTATCACTCTATATTTAGCGCTATCCATGTGCATCTTATCTGCCAGCCCGTGGGTATTTTTCTACTTCACCGTGTTGGAGGGGTAGCGGTGGGCAGAGGAGCAGGTTGCACAAAGTACAAGGGCCAAATCAGCCGGGACGCTACCGTCCTTTGCCAAGAACCAGCCAAAACCTTTCGACTTCCACAGTCGCAAACCCTAGAAGCGCGACAGCCACCGCCCCCCCCGCGCAAATAACCACGCCGCGCCGAACGCACAGGGAGAAATTCCACATTGTGGTGTCACAGCGCACGCAAATCTACAGACCCACTCCTGGAAAAAGTGCCCTGAAGAGCGACAAAACCTAAAAATATACAGAACGTATTTCGAGCCATCCGCCAAGGGAGTCTTAAATGCGGTATGACTTCACCGACTTTCTCCTCAAACTGCTTCTCAGACAGGCACTGTCAGACGTGATCATTCCACGGGCAATCACCCCCCCCAAAGAAATATCATGGACATCCTTCCACCGCTTGCTCAAACAATAGCGACGTTAGAAAAGGAACGGGGCAAATAATGCCGACGGCCGTGGATGCCGTTACCACGTCGGCTGACAGGAAGCGAGTCTTGTTAGTTTCCTGAGCTCGTACTTGATTATGTAATTTCCACATGTTCAAGTGTGGTGGCGGAGGTTTTACAGATGTAAGCAGATCATCGGTTACATGTGGATTCAAGGTGTCTTGGTTTGTGTCATGGAACGGTATAGTATGAAAAAAAAGAAAAATGTAACCCGTGTCACCCGACAACACTGAAGCCTCGAGAGGAAAGCCCAAAAACATCTTCCAAGTTGAAAGGAAAAACAGAACTTCTCTATTAAAGGAAACAAAATGCCGGCTAATCACACTTGTGTATCATTATGTGGTTATTATACATTGCGGTGTTTAAGCACTGGGCACAAAGCACATCCACAAAGCACCATGTTTTCGACATTCAAACATTTACACTATTGAGTGATTAAACAATAACAATCTACTCCTTTAGACGGATAAAGAATATGATTGATGACTCCATCAATAAATATTTATGAGGTGCCTCAAACGTCCATGAATTCCTATTTGTGAGTATCATTGTAATGCTAAAAATAGAAAACATGTTTCTTATGAAAAGGAAATACAATAAAACAATTTACATGGTGTATGTGGCTGACCAGGAGAGCCGGCCTCTACTATGGCAATCAGTGTCAGATTCACTTTAAAACACAACATTTACTGAAAAGAAATATGTTCCCTTCAGGTCAAAGTACACCGTGAGAGTTACCAATCAAAACTAGAATATCAATGATCTTTACCGAGAATTATGGATTCCCCTACTCACCATACGCTTTGCCTTGCCGCATACTAAAACGGAAACCTAAAGCACTTCCTGTACGTGCTCTGTGGGTTGAAATAAGCCAAAGTAGTCCTTTAGGTGGCGAAGGGAAAACATGTAGTCGAGACACTCCCTCTGAACCACGACCCTCTGCGGTCTGCGATCACCTGCGGAGCCCGTTCGCGGCGCAATAAAAAGCAAGAGACAGAACGCCGCGTGGAGGGGGTTCCTCTAATGGAGAGACAACAGGTCCTAATGCCTGACTAAGTGCATGTTGTCTACAGCACTCCACACTGAAGTGCCCACGGCCTGGGATTCAATTCAACGGGCCCGTCCGTCTGCTCGAAGAGGACGACTCGACGGAGGCACAGAGGCAGCGGCGCAAACCTTTTCGGCAGCGGCGCCGGTGACGCCATGTCCCCGTGCAACTAGCGGTGTCACACGCAGGAAAGGGAGGTTGCTTAAATATGGACCCGGCAATAAGCCACTGCTGCGATTATGTCATTCCGCAATCATATTGAGAACGTGAAGAGGTGTGGGGGCAAAGAAAGAAAGGCAGATGTCCACATAAGGGAAACGGGTTGGGCAAATATCAGCCCAGCTGCCACGATCAAAGTCAGGCTAGTTACGACATCTATGAGCACAGAAACATCTCAACATTATGGCTTGTAAAGATATCAGTCCACACTGGGGAGATAAGGGTTTTTAGTCTTGGGATGGATAACATTAGTGCCGGCGCTGGCTGTAATTGATGATCTTTAGCTTATGATGCAATTTATCTTGTGAAATGTTTTCTTAACCAGTATGTTGAAGCCAAACACTGTCTTAATAGAGGGGATTTTACACATTTTATTTTGGACATTAAATACACAATTTGTGCATTTTTTAATCTTTTATTTTATATAGACACGATCAAATTGATTGTGTAAAACGGGAAGGAAATTATGTCAGAATTTCTCAGAAGAGAGCCAAATGTCAACAGGGTGGCTTCTAATTTTGTCCGGAAAAGAGTGCACTGAGATCTCAACATTCTCCTGCAGTTGACTTGAACAGTCTACGTTTTCATTTTTGGGAAAAAACTTGAGTAAACAAAGTCAAACAGTGGACTATTCAAGTCTACCACTGTGGTTGTGATAGCCCCGAACGGATGCACGGTGTGTTATAAAAGACGAGCACTGTTGACGGCCAGAACTCGCAGGGCAGGCTTCAGCGCGTCCAGCAGGGATTGAAACTTGCACGCGTTCTTCGATACAATATTCTTCGGGCCCGGTATCATGATCCGGACTCAATCCAGACATTTATCATGATGATGACTATAGTGCTGACCAGGTCATGTATGCCTGTACTAAAGCTGCACACTGGCTTCTTTGAACAAACTCGGGCAGTGACGTCGACTTCCGAGAAACTCTTCATGATTAATAAGTGTAGCACACAGAAGAACGTGCTCGTATGAGAGAAGATGGCGGCGAGACGGAGCAAAGTGTGGTGTTATTTTACCCAATTTGATTAAAAAAAAAAAAAAAAAAAAAAGTAGATTGCTCGTTGTGTGGGATGAGGCCGTCAGACCACAGTTCTACTGCTGTGATGCGGCGTCATTTGCAATTTTCGCCTTTTTGTCATCTCTGGTAAGACTTGTTTTTCGTTTGGTCACCGTAGAACTTGGGAAAATTAAAAGAATCGTTTTAAAAAGCACCTGTTATAGTTCTATTATTTATTATTTACTGGTAACTCTTTTTACTTGCAGTTAATGGTCTATGTTGGGAGGGGGGCGATGACGTCACAGCTAGTCAACTAATCGGCTGAAATTGTTCTTAGTCATCAACCACAAAAAAAACAAAACCAAACAAACTGAAAATGCCCATCTGGTCACAACATTCTTGGATAAAGCCGGAAATAAGTCACAGGTTAAACATTAGCAATTCACAAAAAGCAACCCTGCTTCGGTTGCAGCCAGATCCGTGTCTGGGCAGCAGGGGCTACGGCAGCTTCTTCAGTGACTCACCTACAGGCCCTGCAGTTCAGAACAGAGGAGCTCAATTGTGAAGAACAAAGAAGGGAGAGCGCAGCCTGAGCAAGAACCTGCTTGCAGCAACAGCAGCTCGGGGGAGTTGGATGCGAGTATTTAAGTTTGCATTCGCGTCCGGGGCAGGGTGATCGGAGGCGGGCGTGAAAAGCCATGAGTTACCTGCTGGGTAAGGTGGAGGAAAGGGAGCACAACTCTAGTGTGTATGCAAAAATACTGACAGGCTCTTGTGTTTAGATATTTACTGTAGTAATATTGTGTCATGTATTAAAACAGGAGGGGGGGGGGGGTTGTAGGTCTTATTTATTGACATTTTTGTTGTTTTCCTCTCCACTGTTATTCTATCTTAGGGCTCTGTCAGTCAACTTACTACAACTGTGACCCGGAGTGGCGTTTCAGAAGTTCTTTTAGTGCGTTGCGACGCAGCTCAATAGGTGATGAATGGTATTTGAAGAATGAAGCGTGAAGATCCACTGGAAAATAAACGTGAATCCCAGTTTGTTTTTGGTTGTTTTGGTTGTTTTTTTTTTTACTAAAATTAACTTAAACAAGACCCGGTGTGCCCTACTGACCACTGCACATGTAGGATCTCAAGAGATTTAAAACGAAAAACAGGCTTCAATGAAAATAACCACCACGGTGACCTAGAGTAAACCTGCCATATTTTACACCCTGTGGGTCATTTAGTTGCCTAGCAACACGGCAGCATGGTAATCACTAATTGGTGTGTTACAATGCTCGGCACATACCTGGCGAAGCGCAGCCGCGTCCAACTTCATTGGTATTTATTATCTTCCGCGTGGTTCACCTGCACCGGTCGTTCTCTTTAACCAAAAATAAAAATAATAATAATTTAAAAAAAAAAAAGCGTCCGTGAATACTGAAAGAAGAGGGGTATCAGCGACCAGCCGACAACGTTCCCATTCACAGTCCGTTTCCTTTACGTGGCTGCTCGGCGCTTCGGCGCGCGGAGCGGAGCGTGTACTGCCCAGGACACCGAGCGGAGACACATCGTCTCAGCCTCACGGTGAATCGATCAAGTGGCGGTAGAAATTAAAACAACGACCCAAATCTCGCCCCCGTTTACAAAATCGCGGCATCGCGGCCATTCACGGACCACGCGTTTTGACTCCCTCTGTGATCGAGTGTGTTAAAAAAAAAAAAAAAAAAAAAAAAAAAAAAGGCCAAAACAACCGCCGAGTGAAAATGTCCTTGAATATCCAGTTGGATCCGCACGGGCGACGGACCCCTCCGGTCGCCGCGGAGAGGGGCTCGGGGTCCAGGGAGGTCCTTACCGCCTCGTGGGGTTCGGCGTGGGGCTAAAATAAGGGTGAAGCCTCGCCATCCCGGGGCTGCTGCTTCTCCAGCGGCAGAGCAACACTTCCCTCCTGGTGTCTCCAGACGGATCCAGTCAGACGGCGGCGGCGGCGGCGGTTTGAAACGCCCCCTGTCGGCCACACGGCCCGGTCGCACAGGACGACGGCCTACGTACTTCCGCACGTAGAAGTTAAAAAGCAGAAACGTTCAAACCAGAAACAAGTGGAAACACAACTTTTCTTTTATGATTTGGATATTTTTACATTTTATGTATTTTATTTTGTATTATTTGTTTTATAATATATATTTCTGATAATATATATATATTCTTTTTTTGTTTAGCTTATTGTGTGTGTGTATATGTATGTATGTATATATACTTTTTATTTATTTGTTTCCTTTCTCCGACTTGGTTGTGCACAACCCTGGGCAAAAACAAAAACATCTCTTGAAATTTGAGATACTGATATTTTTCAAGAAGATGGATGCTGGGGTTTTTTTCATAATCAAATGCCCCTGATAGACAAATCGTATAAAGCCCACACGAGTGACACGAGTGTCTTTATGATATAAAATGTATTTTTTTATTCTTTTTGGCTTTCCCCTGGCATATTGCATGCTGTTACTGCATTGTATTTCGTTGAAAGACAAAAAAAAATACAAATAATAATAATAAAACCATAACATAATTATTAGTCTACGCGTGGCCGTTAAAAATAAATACAATACAAACATCATGAATGCTATGATAATAATAATGGTTTTATTAGTCAGATGTCACGACAAAAACAAAAACACACAAACCAGTTTCATGTCTTTATTTATTTAGTGCTGATACGGCCAACATGGGTGTTCTGGTTTAGTTATTGACATTTCAGAATTGACATATGAAATGCGGAATGTTTGGTTTGTTGACTTTGCAACTGACGTCATAAAAACCTTGCAGAGTGTCCGACGTCATAGTCTCTGGTGACAAACACAGCTTGTTATACGTGTACACTATTCTTACGCCTATTGCAGTGCATATCAAAGGAGCATGAAACCGAATTCTCCCATTAATTATTAAGGATTTGTCCTCTCAGACTCTTCACATATAATTGTACAATTATCCCCAACCTTGTTGGTCCGCAAGCTGCACGCCTGCGGACCAACAAAGAGGACCAGTGAGTCAGATGCACACTGGTGGTTGTATTCATTATTATCAGAAGAAAACCGAACATATATGACTTCGTTTTAACTAGTTCCATTCTGTCCACGAGCATGCTGATGTCAACTGGAAGATGCACTGGTTATACTCTACTGTTATACTGTTATAGTCCATGACATGCATCCACTCTCTAATATCGCCCTCACAAGTCTTGAAATATTTTCTCTCTCAAAATCCACATTCTGTTCATCCGTTGGCGTTATTAGTCAGACAGCCTCTTAAATCAGTCCAACACACGGTGGCGACAGTGATTTAAATACAAACAAAGTGCAACGACGAAGAAACGGATGCTGCCCGATTGGCTTATTTGTTTATTTCTACGTTGTGTGTACTGTATAAACATGTGTGTGACGTCAGTACATTTTCATATTCGAGGGAATTTGTCATGGTGAGGATTGGCTGCTGAACAGACAGTACGTATAACAAATAAAAAGTAAAAAAAAAAACAAAGAAATAAAAATAAACAGATATACAAAAATGCAGAAACATATATGAACATACAAAATATACAAAGCCTGATTCTATGCACAGGATAAGTTATTGGTATAGCTATATAAGGCAGAATTATATACAGTAGGTACTTGTGTTTTAATATATATACACAGTATATATACACATATATAGACTAGTGATAATTAAGTAAGTACGCTATATTTAGTAAGTATGCACAATTATTCTGGTTTTACACTTCGAATTGTTGATACAGAGGTTTGTATAGGTTTACTTTTTTATCTTTAGCTTTATTGTTGAAATTATATAACCTATATACAGACACACATATACATTTTATTTATATATGTATGTATATATATATATATATATACACATATACATATACATATATACACACACACACACACACACACACACACACACACACACACACACACACACACACACATTTTACATATATATATACATACCAACACACACACACACACACACACAACAATGTTATTATAAGTTATAAGTTAGTTATTGGTGGATTTATTTCTTATTATTCTAATTGTTTGATTTTTTACTGACATGAACACTACGTACTGCTCCAGTCCGGTAGATGGGGCTGACCCACGTAATAGCTGACTTGCAAAACAGTAGAAAAAGACGCGGCGCTTTTCGGTGTGAACGTCGCCCTGTAACTGTAAATCATTTACCACTGCGTTCGTCTCGCTCCATCTAAACCTATATACAGTACAGTACTGGCGTTCATGTTGTACTACTGTACTGTACTGTACTGAATTCGGCGATCCCGTCCGACCCGGTGAGATGGGAGCTGTTCTTCCCTGGATCCGCTCCGTGTACAGCGTGTCCAGGAGGCTGGTGCTCCGTCCCGGGTTGGGCTCGGCTCCCGCCGCCCTGCCGGGTGTTTGGTGCGCTGGGAAGAAGGACCTGGTCGACCTCCCTGCCCTCAACGAGGAGGAACTGGAAGAAAGCTTCGTCAGAGGATCCGGACCCGGGGGCCAGGCCACTAATAAGACCAGCAACTGCGTGGTGCTCAGGCACACCCCCACCGGCATAGTGGTCAAGGTCCGTTTATTATTGGCGTTTACGTTGCATGACGTCATTTGGCAGACGCTTTCGTCAATAAGCACATTTTGTCAAAGGTTTCAAACCGCTGTATAATCACGGTAAGAGCCAGCGACACCTTCTCCAGCGACAAGCAGCACTAATATGATCACCCTAAAATACCCAAACAAACAGTCACATTACCATATACAAAATAGTATATGTAAAATAGCCCATCCCGTATGCATGGGTCTATTCCCTTTATTTCTATTTTGTACCCCCACTCAGTATATTACCTTTTGACTCTTGTTTTATTTTATTTTATTTTTATTATATTTACTTACTGCGTTATGTCTTAGGAATCAGTTAGTTCAGCTAGTTTAGTTAGGTAGTAATTACTTTAGCTATTGTGTTCAGTTTAGTACTTATTGTGCATAATCTCCGGGTGCATTGCAATGACATTTCACTGCATTTATGTATGCTCGGATGCATAAGTATGCGACAAATTGACATCTAGAATCTTGAATCTACCACTGTCAAACCCCCACTAGCACTCATCTATTTTGGTCACAAGACAAAGGAAAACCGTCAACAAATAACTGTTGTGAAGATTATTGTCTTTGTCTTGGGGTAACACAGCCCTCAGGTGTAGAAAATATGTGCGTGACCTGTCATTTATATATAAACTCTTGTTAAACCCTCGCATTGTACTTTTACCCCCCGCCCACAGTGCCATCAGACGAGATCTGTGGAAATAAATCGAAAACGAGCTCGGCAGATTTTGAGAGAGAAGCTTGACGTGGCACTTAAAGGAGAGCACAGTGACATTGTGAAAAGGAGGATGGAATCCATGCAGATGAAACAAGAGAAGAGGAAGAAGGTGAATGAGAATCTGGAGAGGAAGAGGCTGTTTAAAGAAGCGCTAACAGCGGAGCCCAAACCGGGGCAATGATGACAGAACATGGATTGCGCCAATGTACAGACTGCACTATTTAAATATAGTCTATTCATTAGAATAACTTGTCAACGGCAGGTTTTGTTTTGAAATCAAGAGTTGATTTCAGTGTGTGTGCGTGCGTGTGTGTGATTGAGCAGGTCATCGATAGGGCATGTGAAGTTTGATGGTTGCTATGGACTCCGGTCGCCATTTTTGCGGGATAACTTCCATTCAATTGCATAGTGGAATAGCTAAAATATACGAAATGTACAAAAATGGAGGAATGAAGGGAGACAAAGCAGTGTCGAGGTTTCACACAAGATGTTTGCGAGATTTTCTGTGGCAGATTTGCACCTAGCAAGTCTTCCAAGCGGCTTGCTCCAGGAATGTGACATCAGCTCCACATACCTGATTTTTTCACCTAAACTCATTTATCTAAAGTTTCCTTCATAACCCAAATTGAAATAAAAATTATATTTTAGTTAACATTTTTGTCTCTTTTTTTTCTGTGGATGACCCCTAGACTTTACAGCTTGATGGAATTAATGTATGAGTGCATTGTGCCAACATTTTAGGGGTTTTTTCAGTTTATAATGTTAAGAAGTCAAAAGTAGAACTTATGTGAAGTACGGAATCGGTTTCTCTGACATAAATTAAAACTAAACACCAGTTAAAACATCAACATTGCCCGATACTCTCAACAGACTTGCACCGCCAGTGGGGAAACAAAAATCCATTTGTAATGTTAAACAGTTAGTATGAACAAATGTTGCTAGATGTCAGCACATATCAAATCAATCCCAGAAATATTTCAGTAAATTTTTATTTAGTTGCAATATCTTTATTTTCATTGCCAGAAACAATTGAAGAATAGGACGTCTGCAGACTTCCTATTAAAAAAAAAGCAGGAAGGCAGCGGGCCCGGACTGAGTCTCACCAACCTGCTTGCAGCCTGTGATAAATCACTAGTGCCTGTCTTCACCTGGACTTTCAACAGGTCACCGGAGCTACGTGAAGTTGCCTCCCGCTTCAAGTAGTCCGCAACCGTCCCAGTCCCCAAAAAGCACAGCGTCACAGGACTAAATGAATACAGGCCTGTTGCACTAACCTCTGTAGTCATGAAGTCCTTTGAGAGGCTAGTGCTGGCCCACCTGAAGGCCATCACAGACCCCCTGCTGGACCCCCTGCAGTTTGCCCCTCAGGCCAGCGCATCGGTGGACGACATGGTCAACATAGGATTGCACTGCATTCTCTACCACCTTGACCGCCCGGGGACCGGGAAGTTAGGTTGCGTGCTCTCCCCACTGCTCTTCTACCTGTGTACCAATGACTGCCACCTACAGGAACCCCTCTGTTAAACTCCTGGAGTTTGTGGACGACACAACCGTCCATGGTCTCGTACAAGACGGGGATGAGTCCGCATACAGAGGGGAGGTTGGACAGCTGGACCACTGGTGCAGCCACAATAATCTTGAGCTCAACACGCTCAAGACAGTGGAGACGACGGTGGACCTCAGAAGGCACACCCCCCTCCTCTCTCCCCCCTCTCCATACAAGGCAGCACCGTGGCGTCCGTGGAGACCTTCCTGGCTCGTGGGAACTACAATCTCCCCGGGCCCGAAGTGGGAGACCGACATCATCTCCATCACACAAAAAGGCCGAGCAGGGGATGTACTTCCTGCGCCAGCTGAGAAAGTTCAAACCGCCTCAGAAGCCGTTGGTGCAGCTTCACTCAACCGTGACTGAGTCTGTCCTCTCCACCTCCATAACAGTGTGGTTTGGCACCGCCACCAAACGGGACACACACCGGCTGCAGCGCATCATCAGGTCTGCAGAAAGGATTATTGGACTTAACTTGCCCTCGCTCCACGATCCCTTCACTTACCAGAGCCAGGAAACGGGCGGGGAATATCACTACTCCGCTCGCACCCTGGCCATCGCATCTTTGAACTCCTCCCCTCCGGAAGGCACTTCAAAGCACTGCACGCCGGAACCTCCAGACACGGGAATGACTTCTTCCCTCGCGCCATCACGTTAACGGACACCCAGCCATGTGACCTGTCACTGCATATCCTCAGGGAAATGCCTGTCAATCACATATAGTCGCAGACACCCACAGCCATTTTCATCCTGCAATAAATTATTCTTACATTTCTTACATTTAGTATATGTGGTTTATTTAGTTAACTTATAGCTAGCAAATGCACTTTACTGCTATCTATGATAGCACCACAGTTTACTGTAGGCTACTGTAGGCAAAACCTACCTTTTATAAAACAGACTCTTTGTTTATTGAGTGTTGAATGTAAGTACAGCGTGAGTTACTGTGAAACCGGAGTCAAATTCCTTACATGTGTAAAAGCATGTTTGGCCAATAAAACCTGACTCTGATTCGCCTACCGATGGCATTGAAAAAAAAAAAACCTTGTGCATACTTTTACTATTTAAACAAATTGAAAGAACTCTTAGTTGTGTGTTTCTGATGTCCTAAACCAAAAACGGTGTTGTTGTAGCGAGAATGATGATAATAATAAAAGAAAATAATGATGAGAATAATGATAATAATAATAATAAAAAATAATTACAACAATAGTAATTATTATTATAATTGTAATAATTATGATCATCATAAAATAAATAATAA
Source organism: Zeus faber (assembly GCF_960531495.2). NCBI lineage: Eukaryota > Metazoa > Chordata > Actinopteri > Zeiformes > Zeidae > Zeus > Zeus faber. Next base: position 16,319,940 of record NC_137203.1, on the reverse strand, counting down.
ATCTGCTAGTATTATCATTGGAGGTCCCCTTTAAAAAAAATCATAGTAGTTATTTAACAACGTTCACTGTAAGACCCCGCCCACCCATCGCTTCAGATCCCTTGCTACAGTTAGCACAGGGGTAACCAACATGGTAACTACGTACGTCAACTTGGCTTTCGGCCAATCGGAAAGCCGCTACCAAGTCCGGCGTGACGAACCACCCAATCAAAGACGCCGTGTGTTTTTAAATCCATCACACACGCTATTATTCATTTGTGTAGTCGTCTGGTGTTTGTCGTCTAAACAGTTCATCTTGTGCATTTTGCAGCCCGCGGAAGGAGACCCAGTTTCGAGCAGACCTCTCGTCCTCCTCGGCGTTTTGTTTGGGGGACTTGAGATGGCCAAAGGTGGGTAGCTCGTTAGCGTGAAGGCTTTGTTGTTAAAGGGCGACGCACGGGGTGCGCTGTGTTGAGCTAGCCAGGCTAGTGTTGAGCTAACGTTAATGCGAATTCAGCTAGCCGATGTACTTGTGTGCGAGTACTTCAACATTTTTTTTGTTTTTATAGCTGAACTAGAATGTACTGGCTGGTATCGCGTGTGTGCAATTAAAACGCTGGCATGGCCCGCTAAACATTCATCCCCACGTTGGCGTAGGGAAGAAAAATGTGCTGACGACCTACAACAAGCCCGTGCCCGCCTCTCAACACAGAGAAAACCAGAAGGAGAGCAAGGAAAACACACCAGACATGAACAAGGTGAGCGGTCCTACTAACTCCCAGAAACATGCAATCCATCTTAGCTTTGTTAATTCCGTTATTTATTCGTGCTTTGCCCCCCCGTCCTGCAAATTAAAACTCACAGGCAGCGTCCTAAAGCTTTCTGGTTGCAAGGTCAGCTCTGTAGTAGGAGGGGCAAGTGCTGAAAATGGACATCATTCAAATCCATAAAGCACACATTGTACCATTGATACCATTTTGTTCATTTAAGTCATCCTTATGATTATGAAACGTTATTAATATTTGCGTACACCCTGACTTCTTATACTCTGACATTCTAATGTATGAAATACATAATCATAATAACAATCAATAATAATCATAATAATCAATGCACCAGCTGTGTTTTTGTTTTGATACTCTTGCAGGTTGACTCGATGTGTTGTTGTTGCAGGATATTGCATGCAGAGCTCAGTCAACCTTCCACAGTCTGTGGAGCCCAAGCAAACCTAGGTCCCCCCTGAGTGAAAATTCAAGCTCCGTAATTCAGGAAGAAAATGCTTCTGAGAAATCTCACACTGACACCTCCAATCTGAAGAAAGGTGAGTATGCGACTGTGGTTTAAACTGAAGTTTGTCGCTGCCTTGGATTATATATATATATATATATATATATATATATATATATATATATATATATATATATATATATATATATATATATATATATATATGGCTGTAGTAACCTGCAGGCCATTCTAATTGTTGGACTGTTTTTTTTGGTTTTGTTTTTTTTTTCCTGTGCTGACAGTCAGTGACCAACTGTCGTGTGACACAACCTTATTGGGTTGTGTTAATCTGTTGTGTGCCTCAGCTGAATGTGCAATGAATGTTTTTTTTGTTTTTTTCTTTGTCTTAGTTTTAGACAGACCTACTGAAAGTGACCTTCTAAATTGCACCGATGAGCAGAATTCAGCGAGGGCTTGTCTTGTGTCTGGCTCCAGAGAATCGCCCACCGAACAAGTTGTGGAAAAAGACACAATTTCAAAAACAAACAGGCCTTCACGGGACAACAGTATTCCTGTGTTCAAACCTCAAAAAGGGACTGGACATAAAGTCAGAGTTAAAAAGTATGGAAGGAATACAAGTTGTTGCAAATATTGACAGAATGAAAGCATCCTGTGTGAAATACAATTACAATTTTGTGGTGTCAATTTTAAAGTATGTTTCCCTTCATCCCAGACCAGAGAATAAAGCTCCCCAAAACAGGAAAGTCACAGACTATTATCCAATCAGACGGAGTTCTAGGAAAACCAAGACGGAGTTAAAGGCAAGTGTGCAAATTGTTCTATCAGCAAAGTATTTTGCTTTGATAATACACAGGTTCATATTCTGTCCTTCTGGGTCATCTGGATGTGAGCAGGTGTTGTTTTGCTGCAGAAACTCAAAATGAACCGTGATGTGCATGACAACTGAGTTGAAATTAGTTCCTTCTCTGCATTTCAATAGGATGAAGAACACAAACATATCGATGACCTGATTAAGAACGGTGTTGAAGAAGGACTGCTGGTAAAATGCTTAATTGTTGATACCAATTTCAATCCGTCTGGGATGTGAAGCCTGATTAACAGGATTTAATTGATCATGAATTGCTCTCCGGCCCAGTGCAGCACTGTCTTGGTTATCAATACATTCCTTGGATATCGGAAATATGCAGCAACAGGGGGGAAAAAAAAAGTTTAACTGAAACTTTAAGACTGGCATTATGGGCCGTAAAGAACGTGTGTGTGTGTTCTTTGCAGGTTAAACACATAGAGGGAAAGGGAAGAGGCGTATTCGCTGTCAAGGATTTCAAAAAGGGGGAGTTTGTTGTCGAGTATCATGGAGACCTAATGGATTTAGCCAGTGCTAAAAACAGAGAAGCTAAATACGCACAGGATCCTGAGACAGGATGTTACATGTACTACTTCCAGTATCATGGGAAAACCTTCTGGTAAGTTCAGATTAAATCCCTACATTGGTGAACCTACAGCTATGTCTTAAGCACAAATTAAGAAAATTCAATTTTCATTAATAGCAGGTTTTTGGAAACAAAACATTTTTTGACAAAGCTTAAATGTTATTTATTCAATTGTTGGATTAATACTCTGATCCAGATCTTTAGAGCTTGAACGGAATTTGAACTCAGTTTTTGGTACTGGTTGCGTTTTCTTGTGTTAATGGTTTAGATTTACCTATTTGAATCAGTGTTTACTTGTTGACAATTTGCCATGTTTCCTAGTGTGGATGCTACAAAGGAAACTAACCGGCTGGGAAGATTAATCAACCACAGCAAAACTGGAAACTGTCAGACGAGGCTTCATGACATCGATGGACAACCTCATCTCATATTGGTGGCATCAAGGGATATCGAGGCTGAAGAAGAGCTTCTTTATGACTATGGCGATCGGAGCAAATCTTCCATCTCAGCTCATCCCTGGCTCAAATACTGAACTGTTTAAAATCTACAATCTGAGAATCCATTTCCATTAGTGACACTTCATGACCTGTATGTAGCAAATATAGCTGAGCAAACTGAATGCTCCTTTTTTATCAAATACAAAAAAAACTATGTTTTTATGAATATTTAGTGACTTTCCCATGAAAAATTGGTTTTGCAAGTGGATGGTTTTAATAATGATTTTATCTTTGTTTAATCCTTTACTAACCATGTGTAATAAGGATTATCTAAGGAGTGTTTGTATTGCCCTGATGTTGCTTTTTTTGTAATTATTAATCTGACAACTCACTATGATAACTGAGCTGTATTATAAATTGAGAAATAAATCTCAGTTGAATTTTTCACATCGGTTATGTGGATTTGTGGGAGAGATCAGTAAAACTATGACCATATTTGTGACACTCATGGCAAAAGCGGCCTCATTTACAGATGTCTCACTTGCCTCCATCCCATGGGCCAGCCGACACGTGTCTCCGTGCACCAAAAAGTGATGTACAGCAAGAGAACTTCTTTCTTCCCAATTCAGCATTGGAACGGTGCTAGCTGTCCATTGTGTTGTAGTAAAAACTTTTCAAACGGGTAAGAAGAACATTTAAACTTGCAAGTTAAGTAAAAGATTTATATTTAAAAAAAAGGGGGTATTAATGGGACAGGGTGAAACAACTTATTTTTCAATACTACGAAATATTTCTCCAGATAAGAAAATAACATCTGTCGTGAGTTAGAAAATTGTGTATATGAGCAGTTTCAAACTGCTGAAGTACAAACGTTATCAAAGCCCGTGATTCCTATCTATCAACCTTTACCAACCGCACTGTAATACTTGTGTATTTGGTCCACTACACCATTGAATTACTTTTCATTTTACTTAAATATTTCCAATTTAGAGGTATTCATTTTGCTTCCTCTGAATCATTTTCTAACAAAAAGGTAAAAACATCTTCACTATTCAAGTAAGTAATTTCTATAGTAAGGCTAAAACCTGTGTACATTTCCTTGTGGTACATTATACAGAATAGTGCTGTGACAAATGTTTCCTGTATTCTTACGTCATTTGATGATCTAAATACTGGTTGGATAACATTTCTTATTTTTTGTTATTTAACATCTTGAGATATCCTCTAAACATGTATTTTCATCATAAGCATTGTAGGCAACATTCTAAATATTAAATATTTAAGTGTTACACACTATACAAATATTCATTGTAAAAGTGGAACTGATAAGAAAAATATGTGCATACAAATCCAGTTTGGCGTCGGTGTACGTAACTTCCTGTCAGTGCCAATTCTTGCCAGAGGTTATTCTCACTTTCGCCTGAATGAAAACCTAGAAATGGAATATTCCAGAATTAGTTGAAAGAATGTTTCCGTACGTTTACAGCAACGGGCGGAGAGGCAAATGTGAGACATTAACGGATCAATTGTTCTTTTAAATCTTAGCAGGATTCAGGTCGATCACAGTTGCAGATCAGGCTGCAGAGAGCAGCTGGGTCGAAGCGCCTCTATTCATACGTTCAGCTATTCACACAAACATCCTGAGCATCAGCACAAATACTGCTGGTCACAAGTAAATCATTATGAGACTGCAGACAGGCTGTGAGAAGAACCTTAATGCCAGCAAACTCCCACATGATGCAGCTACTGCTGAGAAATTCCCTCAGTTTGCCATGTTAGATAGACACTTTGACTTACAACCACTAAAAACCCTGGGAAGCAAGACTACTTCCACTTCCGGGTTCACCGTAGCATTCCTCTTTATTTTAGTGCTATATTCCATGATATTTTTATTTTCCTGTATTATTATTATTATTATTATTTTTTTTTTTTTTTGTCGTCTCACAGAGGGAAATGTCCCCGTTGAAGCCACATCCAATATAACAAATTGAGTAAATGACTTACAGTTTGCTAATGGCAGTCTTCTCTTCTTTTGGCTCCTCTTTCGAATCGTCCACCGTGATCGAAATGCCGTCTCTGGATTCCAGGTCTATCTCCACCATGGCCGGTTCAGCCTGCGGCAGCATCCCGCTGTGGGTGGACGCAAATTCTAACGGTCAGAGAGAACCTCTTGTGTGAACGTCTCTTAATATTTAATCCCCATCCATCACCCAATTCCACAGTAAACCTGTGACGGGGACAGATGAACCCGAAGGCCTTTTTTTGCCCAAACCCTTTATGTATTGCATAAGAGGTCAAATGTCCTATCTTATCTGTTATGTAATTTGCATATCCTGCAGATGAAGCAAACTGCCATATGGAAGGTTCAAACTGTAAACCCTCAGGATGTTCTTTTCAACTGGCGAGACATGCTTTGTTTACTTGCAAAGAGTCATAATTATGATAGAACTGCCCCGAAACTCAAGTTTCCACAACGTCAGCTGAAACCTCCCTGTGTCTCATGAACGTTTGTCCTTATTATTACATTTATGTTGTGCTCAATTTTGAGATCGAGTTGTGAGAAGATCACAGGAATGACACACCGCGCATCCTCGAGCTGAACAACGTGAATGACGGAAAACCCTGTTGCCCCACCGAGTGAGATAATCCAGTGCTTTTCTTTCAGCAACACCCGCGGTAAACGCAGAGTGAACCACACTTTAGGTTGAAAACTTAGGATAGATTGATAGAGGGATAGATAGATAGATAGATAGATAGATAGATAGATAGATAGATAGATAGATAGATAGATAGATAGATACATAGATACATAGATACATAGATAGGACAAACAGATAGACAGATGGATAGATGGAAAGACAGATGGATAGATGGAAAGACAGACGGATAGATAGATGGATAGACGGATAGATAGACGGATAGATAGATCGACAAATAGACAGATAGATAGACAGACAGACAGATAGATACATAGATATAGATAGACGGATAGACAGATAGATAGATAGAGACAGACAGATAGATAGACCACACGTTGGAGAGGAACCCTCCTCAGATCAGATCCCTTTTCTCCAGTGTTCACCTCTTGTACAGCTGCAGCTCCTCCTGAGCCAACATCAGCTGGGCCTTGAGCTGGTTCCTCTCCTGGAGAACCTCCTTCAGCTCCTGCATGGTGAAGCGGGGTCTGTTCGGGTCCTTCAGGTCCACCAGCAGCTGGTTGGGTCCGGCTGTTTGCTGCGAGCGGTGGTGGATTAACATTAGTACCGAGGTCGGTTCAAGACCCGATCACCAAGTATCACCATACAAGCACAACGCAGTGAAATGATATTCAGTTCCCGGCTTTTCAACTTTTATTCCACTGCATTTCAAGGCAAACACCTACACCTTACACGCATTTCTAACAAAGCGGTGCTACTTTAGTCTAAAAAAACAATAACAAATCAGGATTAATATTTGTATACTGCAGTATAATATTTGTATACTCATCTGGATTTAGCTGCGTATATCTATTTGAAGAAATAGATATGACACCAGCTTTACTTCTCATTCTAAATAGTCATCAGGATATATCAGGAAAACTGTAATCGGGATCCTCAGAACGACAACAACAAGGTACGGGAGGTTCTGTCACACCAGGACACTGAACTTGAACTTGAACTTGGATGCGACGTGTACTTTTTACTGGCGTCACTTTTTTTTTAAGGGTTTAAGTTCGTTTAAGAACGGGTATTCCTACTTATTTATTTATTTATTTATTTTACACTGGTGGAACTGTCGACGTGGTACTTTTATTGCGTAGGGGCGTTCGTGTCATTTGTACTTTTACTTTGACACCCCCGTTCCCGTCGCCCAAAAACACAGCCCCAGCCGCCGACTCACAAGACTCTCCCGGGCGGTCCTGTCCAGCTCGCTCCGCAGGTTGTCCCTCTCCATGCGCAGCTCCTCCAGGCCCAGGTTGTACCTGCCCACCAGCGCCTCGAACATCTCCAGGACGCGGACGATCCGGAACTGCAGGTCCGACACCTCGTCGCCCGCGGCGCTGATCCGCAGCAGGTCGCGGCCGATCACGTAGGAGATGTCGTACACGTCCTCCACCGTCAGCTGGAGCGCGTCCTTCTCGAACGCCGCCGCGGGCGACGGCTCCTCCCGGGACTCCATGCCCCGAGAAGAGGGAGAATCCGCAACAGGTAGCCCGCCGCTAGTGTCCGCCGTGCGAGGGTGTCGTCATCGTCCCTCGCCGCTCGGGGGGTTGTTCTTCCTCTGCTCCCGGATCGTTTGGCTTCGGGACCTTCCCTCGACGCCAGCCCGTGGCGCGTCTTCCAGTGCCGTAAAGGGAGGCGGGGGCGGCGGGGTAACCAAGGCAACAGGTGAAGCCACGCGAAGCGAGGGGCGACGGTCAGGTGAGAGGGCACGTGACGGGAGGTTTTACGTGTTGACGTCTTTTTTTTTAAAATTTATATTTGTATGTTGCTCTGTTGTGGGATGTTTCTTTCTCTACTTTTTCTTTTCCTGTACTGTACCATGTCCCTGCGACGGAGGAGCTTCAGCACCGCAGTCATAGAACCCGAGTTGTTCCCATAGGTTGTTTTTTTTTTTTTGCGACAGCGCCACCTAATGACCTGGATGACCGCAAACAGTGGGGGAAGGAGGGGTTGGGGTGAGGTAGGGGTGAGGTTAGGGTGAGGATTTGTCGAAGGGGTGAGGTTAGGGTGAGGAGTTGGAGGAGGGGTGAGGTTGGGGTGAGGGGTTGGGGAAGGGGTGAGGTTAGGGTGAGGAGTTGGAGGAGGGGTGAGGTTGGGGTGAGGGGTTGGGGAAGGGGTGAGGTTAGGGTAAGGAGTTGGGGGAGGGGTGAGGTTGGGGTGAGGAGTTGGGGAAGGGGTGAGGTTAGGGTGAGGAGTTGGGGGAGGGGTGAGGTTAGGGTGAGGAGTTGGGGAAGGGGTGAGGAGATGGAGGAGGGGTGAGATTGTGGTGAGGAATTGGGGAGGGGTGAGGTAAGGGTGAGGAGTTGGGGAAGGGGTGAGGTTAGGGTGAGGAGTTGGGGAAGGGGTGAGGAGTTGGGGAAGGGGTGAGGTTAGGGTGAGGAGTTGGGGAAGGGGTGAGGAGTTGGAGGAGGGGTAAGGTTGGGGTGAGGAGTTGGGGAAGGGGTGAGGTTAGGGTGAGGAATTGGGGAAGGGGTGAGGAGTCAGGGGAGGGTGAGGTTGGGGTGAGGAGTTGGGGAAGGGGGTGAGGGGGTTTAGAAATCTTGGTGTGCATTTTCTTTTTCATTGTTTTACAAGTGTCACGTGTACAAATAGACAGACAGATCTTGTCCAATCAATTTCAATGGTTTTGGAGCGACTGACTACTGAGCCGCAGCTTTTTCAGAGAGACCTGAATAAATATACTGTACATCAGGGTCCGGCAACGTCGTCCAGGACTTTCCAGGCCTTTCCAGGCCTTTCCAGGACCCGGTGGTGAACCACTGCGACTCCGTTTCCGTCACTCTCTGAAATGTGGCGGTTGGAGGCCCGTGACGACTTCGCTCAAAACAACAGGAAATGAAAACACACCAAACACCTTTCAGACGACACCTCAGACACACACACACACACACACACACACACACACACACCCTAAAATTAAAACCTCCTCACGAGACAAAACATCCACAACATCAGAGAAACTGGCAACACTGTGATGGTGAGAGGTCGTTTTATTATTCCTTTATCCCTGTATCCAAGTAGATCTGAAGACATAACAAGAGGTGACTACATTGTTGTTTTCAAATTGATGAATAATACACACCGTAAATATTATTTTATTAAAATGATTGATAACCCATTTGCCTAAAAGTAAAAGTGTGTTTGTTGTCAATGGATTGAATGAGAGGGGAAGTTATGTCATCAAACAGCAAAACAGTCCTCCCTCATGTATCTATGCTGAAAGTACATCCTGGTTCATATTTTGATATTTCATTTCATGTTGTGAATATTAACGATGTTTGAAGTGTGAAGAATTGTCAACTTTCATCGAAATTAATAAAATGTGACATGTCAGACATACAGCCAGGGAGCTAATTGGCGTTTTAGTACTTTGGCTGTCAGCAGTACAGTTTTCATTGCGGTTACTGAAAATTTTCAGTTGTCAGCTGCTTCACGTGACTGAAAAACAAGCATCCGCTCAGAACGTTGCTCATTAGATTCTATCATTGGCTGACGCGCATAAAGAAACTTGACAAGCATTACATTCAGTAAGCATCAAAGTGCTTCATTTATCGTTGCTTTGAAATTAACATAAATATATGGATTTTGATAGGACTTGGTTTTCCAGTGCAAGGTCACTTGGCGCCAACATTTATCATATCTTTTCCACCAACTCTCCCGCTATGTTCTGTTGTTTTATTTTGAGAAACAGTCGATTTACATTAACATTGTCGGGAAACGTTATTATACTGTTGCAATGAATGCGTGTTGCAATTGCACTTTTATATTCGTCGGATCAAATAAAGCAATAATACAAACAGTTGAATGCGTCCAAACCAGTTAACATACGAATAGCAGCTTTATATGCTTATATTAATATATAAAATGATATGTAAAATATATATTTATATAAATCTTGGCTCAACAAGGCCCTGAAACCACACAATATACTTGGGTTGTTTGCGTTTGACGACATAGACAAACTAACATTGCGCGGCACAGTCTGAACAACACAAAACAAAAAACAGAACCAGGACATGGATTCAGTCATTTCATGGTTCTACGTAGGAATAAAGTCTTCTGATCGGAAGCAACGTGGGATCGTCCTGAATCAATCCGGCCGCCACCATCGGCATAATTGCAGTAAAGATCCTGTCCAGACAAGAACAGATTCAAATGAAAAATGGTTTAGACACAAATTAATTGCAGCCGGAAAAAAAACGAAAAGCGCAAAACGAGCACAGAGACTGTGGACAAACACGAGTAGCACTGATGTGAAACGGTTAGTGTGAGATGGTCAAAACACCCCCTCTCTACCCAACATTAGTAATAAAGTGAGTCTGCGACACATTTTCATGTCTAGAAGAATAATTAATGACTTTTTATTGATTTATTATTCTTTTTTTTAAAAGATGTTTTTTTTGTTTGTTTATCAGACAGTGATAGTGTGGGAAGAAAGGGGACAGAGAGCAAAATCGGGCAAAATAAGGCGCCATCGAGGGGGGGGGGGTCTCTACTCACAGGCGTCTGATTCCCGACTCCGGTGGGTCGGCGGGGACAGGAGAGGGAGAAACGTCGACAAAGCCGGCGTCATCCTCCGACTCCTCACTGCGGGGTGGTGGTTGCCTTTTAGTCAGGTGCCGTGTGAATGACTCAAAAAAAAAAAAAAAAAACACCAACGGAAAACCGACCTTTTGTAAAACTCCAGCTCCTCCTGCAGCGCGAACACGCGGGACTTGAGCTCGTTCCTCTCCTGCAGGACGTCGCGCAGCTCCTGCAGCGTGAAGCGGGGTTTGTCCGGCTCCGGGTCCACGCCGTCCGTCTCCCCGTCCGGGTCGCCCGTATCGCGGCGTGACCCCTTGGTGTAATAAGCACAACCGCCGATCAGGTTCATTTGATTGACGTGATTGTGTTCCTCCGCGCCCCGGCGATTACATCACGGATCCAGCAACGTTTTTGTCCGTCAATTTCACATCCCCAGGCTACAGTTAGTTGGGATTTCGAGGTTTGCCGGGTTACCGGACACATGAATCCGGGAGGTGGATCATGCGCTCACCTTGAAATTGGGGCACCTTCCAACGTCACGTCACGGCGTGTCAACACAAAACATGAACAGCCGAAAGCCGTGTCAGATCACCCACATCGGAAAACACTGCAACGCCCGAGAGACGCGATGCCCTGTTTCCTGTAAACACGCACGACGGCGGACTTTTATTTGAGGTCACCAAACCGGTTTAGAGGGACGAGCCCATGGCGTGGCCTGCGCCAGGGGACACGCCGCCGGCCACGGGGCAGCGGCGTTAGGCCAAGTGGCTCTCGTCTCGTCGCCGGGTCTCCGCGCCCCTTGGCTTTTGTGGGCGTGTCGGCTCAAAAATGGACTGGCTGTTGTGGGCGGGCCAAACCTTTCAAAGCGCTCTCCCTTTTCATATTTAATATACATTACATAGATGGATGGCGCCGTGTGTATTTTTTATTGTATTTTTTTTTATTAAAATGGTGTAGCTGTTTACTTAGCAAAATAAATGACCTCTTGAAAAAACTGCGCAACTAGTCCAGCCATCCCTCCCTTAAAATAAATATTGTCCTTGCTGGAGGGACATAAACGACGTGTTCCTTATTTTACTGACAGTTTAAGAGACGTTTTTCCATTTTAAAAAGTTGCCTAGTTATGAACAATTACGCAGCCGTCCAGGCTTCCGTTTCCCAAGGATCAGCGGCATTGAGAGCGTATCCTCCCTCCTACTGGCTGCCACCCGGCGCTGCTCATTTGCGTAAAGTTGAAACCTGCTCAACTGCGAGGGCGAACGCTCGTCGCCGTACGTAGCTCCGCCCCCTGCAGCGTCTGAAACGCTTTGCAGCGCGTGTGACTGTACCGTAACAGGTGAACACAGCTCCAGGTCCTTATCTTCCTCACAGTCTTCCTCACAGCCTTCCTCACTCGGGATTGCGTTTGTCGGGGCCGTGCCGAGTGGCGGCGTCTCCTCCGACTCGAAGCAGTCTGCCATGAAGCCGGCGTCTCCTCCACATTCCACCCAAACCGAGTTCGGTTTGATAGGGTCGGACTGGATTTGGGGACATATTATGACAAATTCAGACACTGAGAAGATGTCTTTCCAGACACAGAAATTCACGACAAAAAAAAAATCTAAAATCTAAAAAGGCCGTCCTTGGAACAAGGCCTAAGTTCCTGAAAAGTTCCTGAAATGGTTCCTGCGGTGGAGCAGGGGCCGCGAGGGCAGCTTACTGCCGTGCACGCCGCTGCAAGAGGCGACGTCCCCGCCTTGTGAGGACACCGCAGCTCCTCCTCGGCAGCGTGCCGCTCCCTCTGTAGCTCCCACTCCTGGCGCTCGTCCCTCAGCCTGGTCAGCTCCAGCTGCAGAGCCCCCACTTCCTGCTGCAGAGCCCCCACCTCCTGCTGCTGGGCCCCCGCTTCGTGCTGCTGGGCCTGGGCCGCCGCCTCCAGCTCGGCCCTCTGCTGGATCAGAGACTTTCCCTGGGCCTCCAGCACGCCCATCCTGTGACGGAGGCCCTGGTTGATCCTCATTAACCGATGCTTCTGCATCTGGAGCTACCGGGGCGAGAGAAACGTTTTTTTTTTTAAACCCGTTGGCTCGGGTCAAACGCGGGGCGGGTCACTCAAGAGGAGGTTTTTGTTCCCCGTTGGCGCTTCTGGACCCTCACCGCCTCGACGTCCTCATTCCTGCGGGACAGTTCGCGGTCTTTGGCGCGGATTTCATCCCTCTGTTTTTCCACCGAGTATGTCAGCCTCTTCGTCACCTCTCGCTCTTTTTCCCCGACATGCCGATGGGTGTCACAACACGAAGAAGGACCAGACACAACGTTGACTCATTCGCACTCATTTTCATGGGGGAGGTGATACAAATACAAATACAAATACAAATGCATGTTAGGGATTAATAACACTGGTTGGATGGGGTTTTTTTTTTTCTAGTTTAGTACATGTGTGTTTTGTCCCTGAAAGTAAAAATAGCTGTAGCAACCAAGCCTCACATGGGTTATATTTCTGTCTGGGTCAAAAATAGTCCCCTGTACAGGCGCCCTCGTGCCCTCATTCACCCTATTTTGACCTTTCCAGGTCAAAATGCAAGGGTGCTGCAGATGCAATTGAATGATCAGTGACGCACACGCACGCACGCACACACGCACACACACACACACGTGTAGAATAGAAAAAACGTCACACCTGTCAAACAGAGTAATTATAGATATGACTACACTAAGAGTAATCAATTTCACGGCTACTCCGTCTATACTTGTGGATGTGATGTGATGTGACGCACATGGCATTTGATGACCCAACTGAATTAATGCCCGCTGAGGATCTGTTAACGGGCTGCCGATTTGCCGCCACGCCGATATTAAAGCAAATCAACATATGTTGAGAGTGGAATACAGATTCGTTTAATAATCTACATATTTTACAACCTTCCCCAACAATGTGAATTATGATATTTAAGCTAATATCATGTTGCTTACTTATGGTAGTAACTGTTCCAATGTGTAGTCTCATGTAATTCAACATCACTAGAGGGGAGTGGGTGAGAAATACAGCCTTTATCTATTCTCATGTACATGATTCCCCAATAAAATATATCTTGAAAATGCTATGTTTAGGCTATTGGAATAGTCCCATTTAATGGGAGCTTTTTTTTTTTAAAGATTTTAGTTTCCATGGAAATGTTATTTTACATAATTTGCTCTTATGTGAAATGACATGCAAATTAATATTATAACATAACCCCAAACTCTTCCAACGCCGAAGCCAAAATATCAAGACTCCACGTTGGTACGTCATACTTTTAACAGGAGTCATTTAAAGTAGGACAAGATTAAGTATGATTTGATAATGCTTTAGTACCTTTTTTTTTTTTTTCTTCCTCCCTTCCAAAAGCTGAATACAGTGTAATACGTTTCACTTCCCTGCCTGATAACATCGTGTGAGTAATGTCAGCATCTACCCTCTGGTTTCTGGAGCTCCCTCTCCGCAGGGGGGGCGTCTTTGAGGGAGAGGCTCGCCTGCAGCCGCCTGTTCTCGGCCTGGAGCCGGGAAATTTGGGAGAGCAGGTCCTGGGTCTCCCCTCTCCACGCGTCCTCGAGCAGCTCCAGCTCCTGGAGATTTGGACGTCGCGCGGTGGAAACCCGCCGACACGATCAGCGCAGCAGTGGCGCCGAAGAGGAAAACAAAGACAGACGGCAAAGCGGTGGCGCGGTGGATTCAAATCTACCTGTTGCACAAGAACGCAACACCTGTAAAAGCTGGAAAAACTACCGATTGCCAATTTCATGGCACTAATGCTTCGTGCCATAAAATTGGCAATGAATTACTTTTACAGGCTATTGTTTAATGCAGCGATTCTCAACCTTTTCCATATGAAGGATCCTTCAGTTTGATGCACATTAGGCCGCGGGGCCCGTGTCATAAGATCGCCTGGGGTCCCTGGAACCCCAATCGGACAGGTTATTGATTACTGGTTGTTGTTGAAAGATCCAAACCTGCCATTACTACAGTTAGAGAGATAAGAGTGAAGCTGTGATCATTCTGCATTCTCATTCAGAGTGATTAATGCAAGGAGTAATCATTGTGCTGGGGGGCCCCCCATGGAACCTCTGGAGGGACCCCAAGTTTTTACAACCACGTGTGTGACCACGCACATGATCATTTGGGAAAGGGGCGTCTCCCCCCCGGGTACTGTAGTCAGAAGGACTTGGCAGGTCGTGCGTGTGAGTGTGTGTGTGTGTGTGTGTGTGTGTGTGTGTGTGCGTGCGTGCGTCATCCCACACCTTCTGCTGCTTCCTCCCCTTCTCGTATCGGTCGCTCCGCTCCCGCCGCAGCTTGTCCAGCTCTCTCCGCAGCTCTTCTTCCTCCGTCCCCGGGCCGACGTCGCTGTCGCCGCCGCCGCCGCCGCCGCGGGTCACGAACACCTCCAGGACTTCCAGGACCCGCACCACTTTGGGCATGAGCCGCAGCGGGGCCTCGCGCCCGTAGCGGTCGATGAGCCTCTCGAACTCCTGGCCCACCGCCGCCGCCATGTCGTACACGTCCATCACCGTCAGCTCCGCCGCGGGTTTATCCAAAGCGGCGCCGCGGGGCAGCGGCTCCATGGCGCCTTCCTGCGATCCTAACAGCGCGCTTCCCAAATCCACATGTTTCTCCTCCGCGGACTTCACCGTGACATTGTACTTGCCCGTCGCTTCCCAATGACACCAAAGCAAGTTCTGGTGCGGAGTCGCAGGTAGCGCCTACTCCAGTGCGCATGCTCAGATGTTCTCGATTCTGACAGTTGGTCCTCGGAAGTGAGAAAATGTCCAATAATAATAATAATAAATAAAACATTCAGCTTGCTTGCTAATATTGTGTATATATATTTTCAGACGATTCGGTGATTACATGTTTTTCTTATATATACACACTGTATATGAAAAATGTAATGAGGAAAAAAAAAAAAGGAAGAAAAAAAGTAAATATATACATCACATTAAATTGTTCATCATTAGTCTACTTCCTACTGCCTCTGGAGTTTGCCCTTCGATCATCCATGGTACTTGTGTGACTGCATGTAAAAAAAAATAAACAATCTTGACTTTGATAAACATGTTTTCAAAAGGTAATTGCAATAAATCAGAATTTAGCAAATTTGGATTCACGAAGGTGATGTGTGTTCATGTGGCGCGTGTCTGAGTCATCAAATGCCTGCTGTAAGTTATGGTGGCCGAGGTTCTCGAATGAAAAAATATATACATTAACATCTATAATGGAATTGGTCAAGTTTTGTCAAATGTTTTGTTAATAAACTAAAACACAATCATAACAATAAAATGTTTTTATTAAATTCACTGTGATGAGTGAAGCGTTTGTTTGCAGTGTGATAGTATGTGAGTGTGTCCTTGTTTAGGATAATTATTGGGTTCATTCCAGCTCTTTAGGTTTCCAAAGATCCCGTATTTAAGCTCCATTTATCCAGTTCTTTGAACGTTAGTTATTAATTGAGCAACAATCTGGTGTAACTCAATATTTGCACAACGGATTAATTTAATTCTGCCAATTTCAGAATCTGAAACAACACGATAATCACCCGTAAAATAATGCAAAAGACATTTAACCATAAACATTTGTTTATTCAGAATCATCACATTTACACTTATTACAAGGAGAAACCACCTTTATCTTTACTAAAATATATTAATAGATCTGAATGTATAAAGACATTTGACAGAACATAAGACGCATTCTAAGAGCCTTTAAAGAAATCCTCCCAGAGGCAAAAGAAGAATTAAACACCATAAGCATAGAATAAACCCAACTTTCCAGAGAAGACAAACTGACTCACAAGTAAACTTACACCCACAACATTTGTGCTTGTGTCAAGTCTAACAATATAAATGTAATGATTTTCTGTCCTGCGCCCTGCACCCCCCCAACATTTCAGAGTGACATTCAAGCTGAGCATTAGAACTGACATGAGTCGCATGCAGTAATGTCTACCGCCAGTCTCTGCAAAAAACATTAAGTCTGTGTGTGAAGTGAATTTTAAGGCGTTAAGAGCACCCGGCATGGCATGAAACAGGTTTACATAGAGAAAACACTTTGTTTTGACCCTACAAAACAGCAGGCTCCACCAACCTTGTTCTCCCGAACCTAATGGCTGTGACCAACATATGTTGCCGTTTTGCAGGTATTACAATATTCTTATCCTAAAAGCATTGGTGTCTCGTCATCTGAATTGTCATTGACAGTTAAAAAAAAAAATAGTAATAATAATAGTTGCATGGCATGAAAGAATGAAACTGTCCTTCCTTTGTTGCTCTAGTCTTATTTAAAATAAGGATGCTACTATCTTGATGGTACACATTACAATCTTAAAAAAACAGCAGCACATAGGAATCAAGGGTCTAAATATAATATGATTTAAGAGGAGGCAGGGATTGTCAGTGTGCCGCTTAAAAAGCTCAACAAAGTTGGTGTTGCTCAGGTCCAGTGCTCCAACCATCAGACATCTGCTCTTCTTTTCAGCTCTTCATTTAAACTACAAAGAAAATGAAAAAGTAATTTATGTTTATGTAGTTTCATCAAATGTTATCAAGCAGTAACCCCCCCAACTTCTGAAAACCTAGTGCACGAGTGCCTCTCACCATATTCTTGGGTGGGAGGTGAGGTTTCTGGGCCAAGGCAGGTTTCCTCATGGTGGTGAGGGCAGGCTTGGTTGGTTTGGGGGAGGAATGTGCGGCGTGGGCTGATGAGGAGCTCAGTCCGTTCCCGTCTGAAGCCTCCTCCAGTGGAACCCCCGCAATTTCATAATGCTTCTTTCTCAGCTCGCCGAGACGCAGCCGCTCATTTTCGAGCTGACTCTCCAGTTCCAGAAGCTTGACCTGATGGGTGGAAGAAGTGAGAGGAAATCAGCGCGTGTGCTTGCCCACGGTCTAGTCTGTGCTAGTTTATAGAAAGAAATACATGAAAAAACGAAAAACCAACAGTCCCTTAGCAAGAGCAATGTATCCTGGAACGTCCCCTTAACTTGTGATTAATTTCATTAGCCTTAACTGCTTGACTACAAATGCATATCACTAGAAACAAACAAAATATATTTGCTAAACCTTTCCATCTGGACTAAAAAAACAATAATAATAATAAAAAAAAAAAAGACCAGAGGTGGCCTTTTAATGGTAAATTTAATTTCAAATTTAATTTGAAATCGATTTTCTTCTAAATCACATCGCAAACTACTTGACGGGTGCACTTGCCTGTGACTCCATTTCCTCCCTTCTTAACTTGATCAGAGACATGCCAGAGAAGTCCATGGTATCTGCGGATAACAAGTGTAAATTTGAAAACGCAAAATGGTTTTGGGTGCCGGTCGTACAGCGCTAGTAAAGAATAATGCGTCGCTCATGCCAGGGATCTCGCTCGACTCACCCTTCTCCTCCAGGTGCTCCTGTCCCGTCCTGGTGGAGGCTACCACGTTTGCCGCCATCTCGTTGACGTGGCGAGACGCCTGCTGCAGAACTGGCAGCTTCCTGCTGTGGCGATCTGCCTTCACCTGGGCACAAGAAAAAATAAAAATAAATAAAAGTGACAGTGTAGAATTAAGACCAGTTGGGCAGCCACTCGCAGTAAACCAGGCACTCAATATAGGACAAAAGGTGATGCATGACACCATGGATAGAAATGAACATTTATCAAAAAATAATATTATTTTAAAGTGAAATTGAAAATGAAATTATAAAAAAGGAGCGAGCGACGCGTCACCTTTGTACTCAAAGTTAATAAAGATAAAGACGTGCAATCACCTCCGGAAATTAATGAGATCACCACAGTGACTCATAAAAACAGACTCTTGATTTTTTCTTTTTCCTCAATGTCCTTGTTGCGTGTCAAGAATGAGATGTGAGTTTAGAAAGGTCAATTTGGAAACTAATGAGCCGGTGCCTGTGTGTGTGTGCGTGTTCCCCTTCTCACCTTGGAGGCGGCGACCAGCTGTGCCGTGCTGGCAGCTATTTCGTGGGAGCAAACGATCAACTCCTCGTACTTCCCCGTGTGTAGAACCACCTTGTCAGCAGACTCCCTGTGTGGGGGGGGCGGCAGAGGAGTCACGTCAGACTGTCCAGCGTCAGTCACTTCACTCTCTGCCACGTTCATGCCTGAAGGACCACGCAATCCACTAGAAGGAAGGACTGGTATCCTTTACTTAACTAGAAATGTGAAGATGAGCGACTCAAAGTAAAAAGTACTCTGCTCTACATTTCATTAAATACAAATATTGCATGTAATCAAGTACAGTACTTGAGTACAGTGTTCATCCTGGCATTACAAAATGAAATTCAACTACTTTTTTTGTATTTTGAACGACTTCCCTTAAAACATTTTTTTTTCTTTTTTAATTCTGATCTTTATTAATCAAAATATAATCACACACACTTAACATTTCCCTGGCATAATCGATGTCGTAAAAGCCATTCTGGAAATGTTTTTATTACGTTACGATTTAAATAACAAAAACCAGACGGCTGCGGCTTTCAATGATCTGCCCCCCCTCCCCAGAACCTTTCAAGCACCTGGTAAGAAACCTGTGAGTAAAAGTACTCAACTACTTTCCATTCTTGACACCAACATGTCACCTAATCCTAAACTTACACCATCTGTGTGGCTCCCCATCCTACCGCCTTGGAGGCGGAGATCAGGCCCTCGGTCCAGCGAGAATTCCTGGCGTAGAACTCTTTAATGCTCGCTGCCCCCTTTAACGAGAGAGAGCGAGAGAGAGAACAAGGACAAATTTGGTCACGGTGTGATGCAAGGCACAAAAAAAAATTCTTCCCAACAAGGAGTGAACAAGCTGTCCCTTTTGTCGCTATTAAAAACACTATGTCTCACCCTCCCACTCTCAACAATCTCCTTCTGCAAGTCTGTGGAGGCCAGGATCAGCATGCGGATCGCCTGGAGAATTAAACAAGAAAAAAAAAAAAAAAAAAAAAAAAAAACGACAAAACATTATCACAGGAAAGCGGAGGAGTGAAAATTAAATACATGGGTTTGGAGCTTTAAAAATAAATATAATATGAGCGTTTGAAGACGATATCTTCATGACCATAAGTTTTGAGACATCCAGAAACCCGCCTTTCCGTTCCATGTTACTACTGATCTACTCCCAGAAGGTTCTCTTATTAATGTCCGCTATCGTGCCCCTGCCCCCAGACTCTACCACTGGTCATTTTAATTGTATTATTGTAGAGGCCTAGTCAGAAGATGACACCCAACCCTTGTCCTATACGCATTTCTGTTCATGCCACAGACTCTTGCACTTCTCCAGTGTACCCTTAACAAGTAGTACTTTGACTAATTTCTCTGCACTCATCCGTGATCTGAGCTGACGGACGAGGGCCTGACCCAGAGAGAAAATCTTCCGCACGTTGATTATGACAGTATAGTACAGTTAATTATATCATCATCAGTTATCTACCTTCATCAAGTCTGTGCAGCTGTTGAGGATTCTGAAATGCAAAGACAAATTATTATTATTTTTTTAAAATGTGGATTGACTTGATTTAACCTCACAATATTAAGGAAAATGTTCACATAAGCAAAGAGCAATGCTTAAAACATGAAGGTATGGGTCATTATTTTTGTCTGCGGACCAGCCCCACTCACATTAACTCTTAACTAAGATAAACAAATTCCAATCGAAAACAAAAAATAAATAAATCAACAAACAACGTACCTCTCATTGACTTCTAGTTTTTCTCCCGACGTGTCCTCTCGTGCCTGATTCATCATCTCCTGTACAAAGACCCACATAGGAATCATCAGTGAAGGTGGTCGGATTGAGAAACGTTTCAAAGAACTGCGTATAATTTGAGCCCATTAGGGTTCATTAATTTTTCAACGCTCACATCAATTCTTCGGACTGCCTCCTCGATAGCTGCCGATGTCGCTGCCATCTCCTTGTCCACCAGATCTCCCAGCTCATCCTGTCGCACATCCATGCCTTTGGGACGCAGCTCCTGGATAGGAGGGACAAAATAAAATCGTTGAGTCACCACAACACAGACGAGAAACAATTAAAAAACAACCCAGGAATGTAAGATACATTTCCGCCCGTTCCATTCACCCTCTGGTTGTTTTAGCTGCCGGTGCCCTTCTACGAACCACCCCGAGTCTCTCACCTGGCCCAAGTGGAGGATCTTTTGAATGATTACTCGGATTGAGGCTGGATCGGCTCGCTGCAGGGTGGCCTTTGCCTTCAACTCCTTTAAGAACTGCAGACTTTGAGTTGCACAGTCTCTGCAGTTCTCCGTCAGTCCTGCAAGTAGTGAAGGTGCAGCGAATAGTCGCCCCGTTTACACGTGGTATTAACATGAGATCTGCATCCAGATTAGCTATAACCACATTGTGTGTGTGTGTGTGTGTGTGTGTGTGTGTGTGTGTGTGTGTGTGTGTGTGTGTGTGTGTGTGTGTGTGTTAACGCAATCTGATTTCGATCTGGAGTAGCCAGATAAATCCGAATGACTTTAACCCCGCAAGTCAGTGCCCGTGGACGTCCTCCTCCATCAGTGGGAGGCGGCAAGACACCGCACCTTTGAAATGATTCCGTTAGCGAGGAGGTGTCTTGACAAGCCGGCCGCATTTACACTTGAGTCATTTGCGGCTACCGTGCATCTCAACCAACCCCCTGAGGTTTGAGTGTTTGGATCACAGCACGTTCTAAATGCTTAGTGAGGGTGTTTACACTTTTATTTCTATGTGGTTGTTCCGTATCCAATTACAAGCCCATCACATTGGACGCATGTTAATTTCAGATCATACTGTGAAATGTTAAACCCCACCTGAAATATGACACTTTTTCTGTTGGTTTATGCATGTTGGGAATAATGAAGTTCAGTATTTGTTTAATCCATCTACAACTCTTGTTAGAATAAGTGAGCTGATAAAAAAAGCCAATATTTGCCAATATTCCTTACGGTCAGCGTGATCAGTGGGTGCCATATGCGCCGTAGCACTGCCATTTATAATGGTATCGGAAGTCAAGTGGGAGAACTGCGTCAGAGCCCTCACCAACCCTCCAGCATCTGGTGAACAGAGCAAAGAGAGAGAGAGGAAATGGAGAAGTTGATCATTGACAGACATAACCAAACAATCAGATATTTTTGTGAAACCTAAAATAGCGACTTACCTCCCATGTTTCCCAGATAGTCCGCGTGGCCCTTTTTCACCTTGTCGATGGAACCCAACGTGGCCTCCGCTCGACTTATGAGGTAGTCTGTAAACACGAGAGAGAGACGTGCTCTACTGACCCCAGGTCTTGCCAATAATATAGAATGTGCCGAAAACAACTGTAGTAAGCTTCCTCACTGCCAGTTTAAGTTACGCTCTTCAAGCGGCTCCAAAGTTCAGGGTAAGTGTGAGTCGTTTACGTCAAGGTCACTTCAATTAATACCAACATTTAAAATGAAATATAAAGATGCATATATTGGTTAGCTATCACAGGCTAGGAAAGGTGAGAGCTTTCTGAAAAATTCAGAAAGCTCTCATCTAATCATTTCAAAAGTGCCACACATGTCGCCGGGAGAAGTTCATGCATAAGTTGCATGTTTTGTCACGGGGCTTGTTATTTCAGGTGGTTTTAGAATGAGGTGACGTTAGGACACAGAGTTTGTCCATTCTGGATTGTATACACATAATGGGCCTAATCATAACTGATTCATCTTTCTTGCTTTTTATTCAAACTGTTTAAAAACAAATCCACATGCCATTCTGAATCCACATGCATAGTTGTAATAACAGAGAAGCAGCGCCTGACCTGGGGAGCTGGTGCAGCGTATGTGCAGGGGGTCGTCCAGTTTGGCCACAGCGTCCTGGATGATGTTCTCGGCCTCTGAGACCGTTCCCTGCAGAAGAGCGAACTGCTCCTCCAGGAGCTTCTGCTGTAGCTGCTCCTCGCGACTTGACTACGGACGCACAAAGTCACAGTTAACACACACACACACACACACTTCTTGGTTTACAATATACTGCCTACTTTACAGAGATTTTGTACAACAAATAAAGGTAAGTGCAGGAGAGAAATTTTCCAAGTGTTTCATTACTTGATCTAAATGTTTGATTGCCAGTAGTAGGCTCCTGCACTAATCCACAAGCGCTCATCCAATTGCACTGCAATAGTCAGCTGTGTGCTTATGTTAAAACAAGCTTGTTGACAACTACAACTTTGCCCGATCTGTGCTAATCCCTTGTCGCAAATGTTTTGGAAATAACGCCAACTGAGAAAAACTAATAATGAAGACAAACTTAAGCTGATCGCACCCTTTTAAACGTATATACAACTTAGGTTCTTTGCAATCATTCACTGCCTTGGACTCTGTCATAGAAAGCTCCACAGGGGTTTAGTCTCTGCAGAGGAGCAACACAACGACATGCGGTGGAGGACAGACGCTGCCGGGCCCGGCTCTGACCTTCTCCTGCAATTTGCCCTGCAGCTCCCCCAGCTCCCTGACGCTCTTGTCCCTTTCCTGCTGAAGCGAGGACTGCTGCACCTGCGCAGACTGGCGCAATGACGACAGCTCCGCCTCCTTCTCGCTCACAGAACGCATCAGACGCTCTTTCTCTGCCTGCAAAGCTGTGATCGAGCTGTTCAGCTGCTCCCCAGTCTGGAAGAAGCAGAGGGGGAAAAGGTTAGAACCCCAGAGGAGGGAAGATGGCAGTCTGGTGGATCGATTAAAGGGGGGCAGATAATGCTCCTTTTGAACAAGTTAATGGTCTGTGAGGTCTACACAAATATGTTTTTAAAGTTTTTTTTCCTCAAAATACCACTCAGGTTATGCATTCCAGCCATTGAAACACGCCTCCAAACCATAGTGTTACGAAACTGGCTTTTTTTGTGGGTTGTGTGAGCCAATGGGGTTTGAGCTTTACTCCCGATTCTGTTCCTTTCATTGATTTTGTCTTATCCGTACACTTAAATCAATTTCTGTACAAATTTGAGGCAAGAAATAAGCAATCCAGTTGCATTTGGAATCTTCACTTATTCTAGACCGACAAGGCCTAATTCGTTCCGACTTTGGTTGCTGTGCTCCAGGCTTGTGGGGGACATGGACACCGCGACTCACGGACACGGGGATTTTTGTTTTCATGTTAGTTTCAGAAAATAAAATGAATAAAATACATCTACAATAAAAACACACTATTTCTATTGGTTTTGTTTAGAGAAATGCACAGCTTACAGTCTTTGTACTTTTTTTTGTAGACAGCAGAATTATTTTTTAAACACTTGCATTTCCATCGTCTGCAGTTAACTGACAGCTGGTATTAATTCATCTTCTTTAAAGATTTGTTTGCTGAGTTACTCAGAAGGGGGGGCGGTTCTAATCCTACTGTGGGCCCTGTTACAAAGGGTACAGAAAATCTGATCGGGGTGTTTTCTGACGAAGGCTGCCCACAAAAAACAGATTGAGTCTTATCACACAGTTTGTGTGTTAACAGGCTCATTAAAGACCCAAATGTATGTGCACAAGCACTGAAAAAGTGAGTTTTGCATAAAAGGTCCCATTTAAATTTCTGAAAGAAACTCCATCCACAAATGTGGAGTATGGCATCTCACCAGTTGTATTTTGCCAAACTGAAACCTTCACGACATTATCATGAAACATGTGCACGCTCGCTCACCTTCTCGTTGCTCTGCAGACTTGACTTCATGCGCGTCATCTCTGCTAGCTTCTCCGTCAGCTCTCTCCTCAGCTTCTCCATCTCAAACTTCTGCTCTTCCACCTGTGGTTCAGAAGAGCAGAAAAACAAAAAAAAAAAAAAGACAAAAAAAAAACCAACACATTACTTCAGACCCAACTTCTCAAAGATGGCCAGAGCAGAGCAAAGCAAATGCACAGACGCCACACACCACTGACCTTCATATCAGCCTCCTGTCGGATCCTGTCCACCTCAAACGACAACTGCTGCTTGGTTCGCGCCACCTCCTCCTGGGTCTGCTGGGTGGCGGACAGCATCTTCACCGTGTCCGCGCTCTGCAGGCAAATCGACAAATCAACACCTTTACATTGCACCTCACGTGTACAAGAGCTGATAGCCCATTTGAAACATTCAAGACTATTTTTAAGCGGCGTGCCTGTACCTTCCTGAGCAGCTCAGCGTGGCTTGCCACCAGCTCCGTGTGCTTCTCCTTTAGCTTGTTGTAACGTTGCTCAGTTGCCTGGGATCTTTCTGCGCAAAAAAAAAAAAAAAAAAGATTTAAAAAGAGTTTGCCGATATTCCAGTTTGGAAAATCTGTTTGCAGAAGAAACAGTGTGTGACAAAGAGCAACCCTCACTTTCTGCCTCGATGAAGGTGGTCTGCAGGCCTTCGTGCTCTGCGTTCCGACGGCGCGTGGCCTCCAGTTCCATACGCAGCTGCTCATTTTCCACCAGGGCGCGCTGCTTCTGTGCCCGCTGCTCTTCCAGCTCCGCCTCCAGGCTGTTGATCTGGGATTTGAGTTGGGTGATGTAGCGCTGGGCCTACGGGGAGGGATGGAGAGGGGTCATCTTTGTACAGAATCTCACCAGTTAAACAGAGGAAAACTCTAGAACGTTGAGGCCGTGCTCAGGATAAGGAGATTAATACACAAACATTTGAATGTCAGCAGAGTGAAATGTTGCAGATGCAGCAGGAACATATTTCCATTCTTAAATTACCCATAAATAAAATAAATTACCACAATTTTACATCACACGTACACACTGGCCACCTACAGAATAGAGAGCAGCGGGACACAGATTGTCAGCTAGATCGGAAACCATGACGGGAGAAGCACACAGGGAAACCTCCATCACTTCCTTCGCCACTCTATGTTAAGGATACATGCTACATTCCACATGGGAAGGGCAGTATTTGCATCCACCCAACATATGACCCATCAATTACAGTCATTCGAGTCGCACGCCTGAACACTTGTGCAGCTCCGTAGAGTTGCTCCGTACCTCCGCTTTGACTCTCTCCAGCTCTGCCCTCAACATGTCCAGGTCCCGCTTGAGGCTCTCGATCTGGAGATCCCTGCAGAACCAGACCATGCACCGTCACCGACAGGAATATTCCTCAGGCAGATAAACAACAGGGCAACTGCAGGGAAACTCACCGGTCATCAAAGCCTCCATTGGGGGGTCCAAAGGCCTGATCAAATATGTCAAACTGCTGAATGGAAAGAAAGAAAACAACAAATGAATAAATGTATAAATAAATAAATAAAAACAAACATAAAAACCAAATTGTATTTAGTAAATGTTTCTTTGCAGTCGGGATATAATGATACAGATAATGGTGTGGGCATGATCTCAGGCTATAATAGGGTGTATATTCCAGAGAATATCTTATTCCCCAATAAAAAAAATCTGATACCAATAGCGATAAGAAATATGATGGATATTAAAGAAAATGAACGTAATCATTACATTATAATGAGCCCTAAACTAACAGTATAACCGCATCGGCCAAACCTAAGAGTTCCTAAGTAAACTGGGGAGTTAACAACATTTTATTATTTCGTTTTTTACACCATGCGTATAAGCAGCCATGGGACGTACCTGCGGTTGAGCCTGCACGCTGGACGTGGTGGCGTTGCTGACCTCGATCAGCGGTTCAGGCTCGTCGTCGTCGTCATCCTGCTGCTCGGGTTCATCTTCGTCGGGTATCACGACCACGGGCTTGACGTGCTTCGCCAGTGAGGCTGCGTGCAGGAAGTTAGGAGGGGACTAGGATGGAAGACAGACAGGAAGGACACACAGGTTGGGACCGGCACCACTAATCGCACGTTCACGGTTACATCTTCCACAGATATTTCCTCGCACTTCACAGGTAACGTGGACTTCCCGACAACCTCCATGAGCAATGACAGTGACTTTAAGGTGCTGTATGCACGACATCCAATACGATGTAGTCTTATTGGATTTGCTTATTTTGTACAACCCAAGCCAAGGTTCTGTTTCTCTTACATCAGGCAGCTTTGGAATCTGGATCAGTCTCTTGAAGAACAGCATGTCTCTGGCTTTGTTGAAGAAGCTCTTGAGACTGCGGAACGATGAACACCACATTTACCAAACACATCCTCACTTTGTATTCTTCAGTTTAATTATTCATATCCCTTTTACTGTAACAAAGAAAATCCATATAGAGTTATACTGGAATTGGTGTCAGAATAAAGATTTAACAAAATTCATGAAATTAGTTAATATAAGATAAAACTTTATTAATAATATAAAAAATATATATGTACACATCTATAAACAGAAGTCATCATATTAACTTGGGAGCCCAATATTGGCAGCAGGCTGTACGCTAAAATAAAGTATGTATGTATCCTGCATAAATATATAGTCAATTGGAAATAATATGGAGGATTATTTAAAGCAGCTTTGGGTGAAATTCTGTTTCTACAAAACAGTGAATGGTGAGAAAATAAATAAATTAATTAAAACACGAAAATCAAAGACCACTGCCCAGAAGCTCCTCCTCGTCACTAACTTCCCTGACTTTTCAATGAATAAACACAAATCCAGTACAAAGTGACTTGGGGAAGGAGCCAACAAACAAACAGAGCAATCGAACCAGCAATGAACAAATATTTTCTGTTTGAGTGGCTACCTTATTTATAATTTGTTAATAAACTTCACGTGTTAGCATTAATTCTGTTGTTATTTGGAGCGCACAGAAAATTTCGGCAAATGTCCCGTGGCTCGGGCAGCCCTTTTCTGCAGGAATGTGACAGTGACCTGTGACACACCCTTCACAAAAGAAGGGGGCGGCGGTTATGTGAATATTTGCATCAGTTTAGAGTGAGACAGGCTTACATTACAGCTTCCCCATGACATAATAACCCTCTTTAACAGCTGCGCCACTCTTAATGTGTCCTTAGCCTGCGGCCTTGGGTAACCTACCTGTGAAACTGGTCGTGGAACCGATCGCGGTGTCCTTGTAGAGTGTCCGGAGGGAGACCTACAATTCACCAAGTTATTTGTATTCATTTTTGATAATAACACGATTACTACCGTTTCTAAACACGCTCTGGATTAAATTGTAATGTACGTTTCACTTGCACTCACAGGAATGAAGCTTGAAGAGCAGCTTGACAGTGAAGTGATAAAGGTGACTGCAGTCCTGGATGACCTGGATGAGCGGAGCCAGGCGGCACTGGCCCGACGTGAGGGTGGAGATGGCGATGGAGGTGTTGAGCTGCCGAAGCACTGAGGAAAGATTTAAACGAGAACATTACCAAATTAGTTCGCGGAAGGCATTGACAAGCGACTGGTCCAAAAAGATGACCCAGAGGTAATAGTGCACAGGTCCAGAACGCATCTCTTCTCAAACACTGAGATAGATGGATATGCATTTTATTTCTCCCTGGAGGGAAGTCTTAGCCTGGGAACCAGAGGAATCTGCGAGTTCATGTTTCATTTGCTCTGCAGAGTACATCTGGCCACCCTCCCACTCAAGCCAATTTCCACCCAACTTTGCCAGCGTCGGGCCAATCACAATGGTTTGTCTAATATGGGACGGTATATTTTCTCTAATAAGCTCTTGTAGATAAGATGTGTTTGCCATTTGCCATAAATAGAAAGTTAGCAATAGATCTCTGATTAGCCAAACCAATGAAATACACATACTGTTTATTCTTATAACGGTAGAAAAAAGCAGAGGGAGATTTAGCAAACGTGGCAGGTTTGGACAAAGGCCGTGCACTGTATACTGTGTGAACCAAGGAAGGAAGGAGGGCTGGCAGACTGTTTACTGTAAAGTTACGAGGTTTGTTTATGGCTGCTCAAAGCGGGATCCTAAGGCTACGCCCTCTGGGGAAGGGAGGCGTGTGACATTACTGCCAAATCACAGGAAATCAGACTAATGTGCTCTAATTGCAGGCCTTTCCTTTTTCAGGAAGCAACTTATTTAGGACAAAACACTGAGAAATTTGTTCTAAATGATGTCGGCAAGTAAGAGATTACATTGGGATTACTCTAGTGCATGTGAAAACACGTCTTCGTTAGAAGTCAAGCAAGCCTTCACAACAAAAGTTAATTTCCCCTGGAAACATAAATAAACAATGTGAGCGGACCACAGCCCGATACTGTAGCTCAGGTTCCCCGCCCTGTGATAGGGAGGGTGGAGGTAAGGTAGGAATGGGGCTTTCACCTGTCTCCGCCAGCCTCAGCTCTGTGTCCATGTAATCAAACACCTCCACTGTGAGCTGGAACCTACAGGATGGGAATAGATACCCTTTTTAGCAAGAAAAGGGCCTCGCTAAGGTACAATGGTAATGGTGTTCAGTATCGGAGGCCTGCAGTTTGACCGTTTATTTTGGGAGTAGGTTTGGTAGAAGTGGATTATATGTGAGAGAACAGCCTTCTCAAAGAAAAATGTTTAAAAAATATATACTCTTATCTGTTATTCTATTTGAATTTCCCTGCTTAGAGAATAAAGAAATCAATAGAAAAAAAAATAGAAAAAAAAGAACTGTAATGTGATAAATTAAAAAAATATCATTTTACAGTTGGTACATATATTTACATAGATCGGTTAAAAAAAAAGAAAAAATTTAAAATAATTTGATTACGTTAAATATATGAGTAATTGCCTGAACATAATTCAATACAGCTGAATATTGAATAAAAATAGATTTAAAAGAATAGATTAGAAGTCAGATTAGACCAATTTAACCCCCACAATGAGACTCACACATTGTTGATGTCCGTTCCTGCCGTTCGATCCAGCTCCTCGTCTGTGGTCTCCAGGTTGGGTCGGATTCCTGAATGCTGGATTTAGGTATACTGTATTTCAGGTCTCTTTGTGCCACTGAGATTTCACTTCATTTTATTTCAGCATTGATCTGGGGAAAAATTTGTAAAGTCGCCTCCCTCATTATAGATATTTTTTTTTTACCTTAACATGGAACTCCATCTTTGTACAGAGCAGCTTAGTGTACAGAGATACCAGCTGTCCGTATTTGTCATGGAGGTTGCCCTGGAAACAGGCACAATTTGCAAGCATTAACTTATCTCAACAGCAGTTTGGGAAAAGAATAAATAAATAAATAAAAAATCTCTAATCTGTCCCTGCCAATCCCCCTCTGCTGTCTTATCTCTCAGTATCCAGAGATTAGAGTGAACTACGCAGGAAACATTAATAATAAATAAATAAATAAAAATAACACATTCAAAGAGTGATTTTCAAAGTGCAGCAAAAAGCACATCATTATATATTAGGCCAGATAAGAATCAGGTTAATTTAGTCCCGAGTGTCACAATTAGAAGAACACAGACTCACCCATAGCGACCCGATCTCCACCAGAGTGCTGTGATGCCTCATGCAGTCCTGTAGACTCTGAGGGGAGCAGCAAATGGAAATTATAATTAATGACCCAAATATTGATCGTAAAAGAGTCCATGATTTCAAACTGACTGGAGAATATATTTGCTGGGTAAAGTTGCAAATACAAGGAATTGTATCCACGTCAAAGTCCAAATCTATATCGCAAATCCTATTCCTATAAAAGGGGCACTCACATTGTGGTGGCCATCCCGCAGCACTTTGTGGAGCACGTGGCAGAACTTCCAGCTCAGGATGGCACTGCTGGCCAGAGGAAGGCCCAGAGCATAGGACCAGAAGGTGTATGCGCCCTTCTCCCTGTGGGTACCCAAAATGATCCCTGTCCCAGGAGTCAAGGAACAACCAAGATTGCAACAGCAGACTGACTGCGCGTAGTCATTTGTACTCAAAACATCTTTACGACACAATGGGTAGAAAGCAGTACAGTCCGTTTCATAAAGGCTACAATAGATATCGAAAATAAATACCGAAACTGATATTATATTAGCAGTGGGAAAGCAAATTCCTCAGATAAGGAAAGGATACGGCGTGCATGTTTCTCTTTCACAGGCGTCTCACTGGCGTTGATGGCCTTGCTGATGCTGCTCAGCTGGAACAGGAGAGAAAATATATATATATTTTTTAAAGACCGGAAAGAAGCACTCAATAGCAGAACACAGGAGAAAGTGGGAACAGCTTATTGTCCTGTGTCGCGCTGCATCCATGCCTCCTGTTTAATTAGTCATTTATGATCGGAACAAGGCAACACCTCTGTTTGGCTCATGTTCGTCCGCAGTGAGCTTGTGTACATTTTGTGAGGTGACCCTGGAGGGAAAAAGGTTGTTCAGTGAAACAAACAAGGAGCTAGTCTCCTCTCTGCTCCTATCAGCTGCAGTGCTTACACTAGACAAGGCGATGCCAGGGTCCGGTTGTAGTCGTCCAGACAACACCGGTGTCCACAACACCACACTCAACGATCATGAGAAACACTAAAAATTAAAACTTATGATAATAGACGGTGTTGTGACTGACAGGGAGGGGGTAGTAAAATAAATCTGACTTGACATATTGGAGTCGTTTTAGATGAGGATTTTAAACCACCCTGGGAAAATAATACTCTCAGAAAAGCTGAGTAGCGTCAGACAAACTTATCAGCTAGTCCATTTCCTTGGGCGTCATCCCTACTTTGATGATACGAGGCGTGTTGAGTAAATTCCAAACCCAGTCTTGCATAGCGGTGATTGTGGCGACAGCAAAAAAAAAAAAAAAAGGCAAATGATTTGTGAAACATGTCAAGAACATTCTGCTGGTTTTTCCTGTTCCTTAAATAGCTCGCGTGAAGATCCGCTGGAGTATTAATGAATTAAATTGGTGTTGCTACTCGGGCTCAAAGATCTGTGAAAATAATCGAATGGGATTTTTTTTAGACCAATATTGCGATTTAGTTTTGTATATATATTTTTCAAGTTCCTTATGTTCTGTATTATTCACTAAATACAAGCAATAAGTCATCCTACAGTATGACCAACACAACATTGGATACAGTCAACATATAAAATGCTCTTTCCTGCAGACGAGGCCCACGTGTCATCATGAAATTAGATGAATTGATATGAATAACATACAGTATCTTTGTTTAACAATTGAATTGTAAAAAGAAAAACCTTCAGTCACAGTAGAATACTGACTCATGCATCCACATACACGGAGCATCGCTGTGTGCTCAGAGACAGCTTTATGATTATTTAATACATAAAAAAACAAAACAAAGAGATGCATTATTCTGGAAGAGGATCCGTCCGGACTCTACGGGAGTTCGGGGCTCTACCAGCAGCACACGCCCTGCACAGCGCACCGTGGCCCAGGCCGGAGCACTGGGTCTCATCGGGAGGCACCGCAGAGGGTTAAATCGCTATAGGTGCGGGTCACAGATAAAGTGTCCCCATAACGCGCGGTTTCGTTCCATACGCACTTGTTTCGTTCCATAAGGAGACGTAAAATATAATTAAAACACACAGTTCTGGCGCACTGAACGCAGGCACCCAACCTCTGGTGCGCGCATCGTCGGAGACTGAGACAGGTGTGCCCCGATCTAACCCTCGCCGCGCTTTCCCCTCCCCCCCTGAATGACGCGCGAGGCGACCGCCTACCTCCCCTACTGGAAGAGCCAGTCCTGGACTACTGGTTAAATTGTGCAACATAAAAAAAATATATAACTTTTTTATAAACCGCAGGCTTTACGATTTTAAAATTGCGATGTCGGTTTGAATTCGATTAATCGTTCAGCCCTAGTTGCTACCCTTCTGTAGTCTACGTAAAACCAAACAGTTTTAGTTTAAACATGGCATCCACTGCCATTACACAGATGATAACGGCAGGAGCAAGGACACGGTCCCTCTACTTCCTGGTCGAGCCGGTCAAACGAGTGGAGCTGACAAAGGAAGCAGGAAGTAAAGAAAGGGAGACAGATAGAGTGGATCAACGGACTATGGGTGTATGTCCACCCAGGACACGTATTCTTAGTCTTTGGTTAACAGGACAACATGTAGGACGACCATACAAGACACGTGATACACCGTCAGCTTTATGTGGTCATGCTAAACTACAGTGTTGTCATTACTCATTATCTTCCCGACCTGGCTCAAACGGACGGATTTTGTTTGAGAAATAGACAGACATGGATATAAATCAGGATTTGTGCTCATAAATACAAAACCCTATGTTTTTCACAAATAAATGAATTAAGATACTTTAGACATGTGAGAAATCTTAGTCTAATCACAACTTTATACAACAAAATCTTAAAAAAACAACAACTTTATGATGTTTAGATGCAACTGAAACACAATAAAAGATAATTCATCCGGGCGATGATTCATCGCCCAGCTCTACATCATCGGTTTATAAAATACATTGAAATTAATTATGTCAACTGAGAAACTCAAAATGTAATGCCTGGCTCAAACAAAACGGAAATAAGATCGCTAAAAAGGTATATGAAAAGCCATATGAATGGGCCATCGTATTTCTTGCTTCAACACTGTGCAAGGTCAAACCTATTCAGAAAGGTTAAACATTTAAAAATAACTATATATTTTTAAAAAAAGAGTCAAACCCACACTAAACTATAGGAGAGGCTGAATTCCTCACCTCACTCTTTTGAAGAGTATTTACTTTAAAAGAACATAATACTAATCATACTAAATGGTCCAGCAAAGCATAAAAAAAAAAAAAAAACAACACACACACAAACCTTAAAGTTGGAGCTGCTATTGACATAGTGTCTGTAACTTCATACAAAGTGATTAGTGTTTCTGCAATCCATATCTATGTCCAACCACTGCAAGACAGCCATCTTCACCGTTTAATTGTAAATTATTACATAAGAGTAATCCAGCAGTAACACTACAGATTATCTTCTTCCAACTCAGCATAATTTTTTATATCCAAATTTATTAGATAACCTCTCAGTGTATATGTAACTGAAAGAGGCTCCCGTACACTGTCCAAACTTGCAATTAAAATACATTTATTAAATGAAGCAGCGTTTCAGCCAGGCACATATACAGTATAATTGCCCGATGGAGGTCATTGGACCAAAACCGCTTTTCTTTTTTGAATATTTTGAGGACTTCCAGTTCCTCTATCCGTTAACCTAGATTTGCGAAGAATGTTGATTTAATCTCGGTAGTTTGCTCATTTAAGCAGGAACGTACTGCCCAACCTTTTTCCTCAAACACATAATCAGACACTGTATCGGTGGCACAAGCCCCCACTAGGGCAAAAACCTATAAAGGCCTTATTCACACAAGAGTCAGCGCAGTCGACAAGTTAACATCTCCTTACCACCGCCACCTAAATACATAGGACCAAAAAACAAAGCACAGAAGGGCCACTGTGGGTGAGAGCTGACGTTCGGGGTAAGAGAGCGGTGCCCTGGTTAATAGAGACTCCCCCTCCTGCCGACGCAAATGAGGTGCTAGTCGCAGACTTACACAGGGCAAGTGCAACGGTCTAGGAATGGGAGGTGTCCGACAATGAGGGGTTTGTTATGGGGAGGAAGGACGACAGCTGGGGTAGAAGCTTGGGTTGGATGGGGGCCGTGCTCTGGCAAACAGTGCCTGGCAGAGAGGCCTCAACAGATGGCACCTGAACAGCATGGCTACAGGGGGGACTGCGAGAATACATTAAGAACGCCTATCCATAAAGCATGGCGGGAGAGAGAGAGAGAACAGTGAGTTTGACTTCTAAGGTCGAGTCAGAGAAGGACTGGGAGAGACGGAGAGAGTAAATACAGGCAGAGGATGGGAGAGCCTCACTTACTTTCATAGTCTACCATCTAATATGAACCAATACAGTGTAGACTTCAATCCCTTTTCTATTTCCACATTTATTCTAAAGTCTTTAGTTAATGTCCCCTGAATTCCATTAGCCACCTTTAAAGAGAGTTGGTACAAGTACACACACACAAGGATTGGTTGCCCTTGCTCAGGGACACAGGGAGTATTGAGCGTTCTCTGCATGAGTATCAAATTAGCGACCCTAGTGGGCAGCCTCACAGACGGACGTGGCAAAACCCTGAGAAAGCATCATTTCATAACTGACTTCTACAAGAAAAAAGAAAAAAGAAATAAAAGGAAGTGCAACGCTTGTTTCTTCAGCTTTGCTACAAAACACCGTACAAATAACCTAGACGGCTCGTGTCAGAACTTGGCCGTCACGCTCCAGACAGCGTGACCCCGTTGACTCCGTCACTGGACACAAGTTAGTGTTGCATCTACTTACAAACAGCAGTCCAAATCCCTTCACAGATGGAGAGGAAGGGAAGGCCTGACCTAATCCCCCTGGCCTGCCATCAGCCCTATTGCCAGCTAACACCCCAGTTGCCCTCTGACATTGAGGCATCGGTTACTGTACCTTGTCATCTCTGCCTTTCAGCAACGTGTCCATGTGCTTGGACATCCCTGGTGGAGGCCGGGTTTCATACTGGACACTGCGCT
>NC_137203.1:16057820-16280320 GCF_960531495.2 Zeus faber | reverse complement strand
GATAAATAATGTGCATTTCTCAAGTTAAGTTTATTTCTCAGGACCTTACAGTCCCTTCACAAGTTTCACATTTCACATGGAAGTTCACTGACCTGAACCGGCACACTCCTGTGTGAAAATGCTGTTTAAACATTTGACAGCGCCTTGTAGATTAAATTATTACGTTTAAAAAGCAATTCAAAAACCCATCAAATTCTAGAGAGGATGGAACGATATCATCAAAACAGGATATACCACACAGAAATGTGGTTTGGTTTTTTTTGGTTTTGTTCAACCTGAATTCAGTTTGTTATGGCCTGATACTTCAGAGTCAAAAAGACAGCACAGAACATGGTCTGTTTCTCCAACAATGTGGATCAGCACAGATGTTGGAGTGAAAGGTGGTGAGGACTCCTCTGACGTGCAGCTGGGGAGGGCCCGTGTCCAAATTAATTTCACTAAAAAGGCAGAGCCCACAGAAATGGTTTCCAAAGGCCCAGAATTTGTAGCGACACCCCTGATGCAAATTAAAAGTTAGCAAAAAAAAAAATTGACAGGTTTTTATTTTATTTTTTTTTAATTTTGAGTTTGTGTCTTCGATGGATTATTTGAAGTGAGATTTTACATTGAAATTGATTACAGCTCCGATATTAAGACATTGGTAGGACAGGTTTAATAAAACAAACATGCACAAATTCTTACCGTCTAATTAAAATTCAATGTTAAATAAATTATATGCAGGTCACCCGCTCATAAAATTTCAAAAGCCTCTTAAACCTCATAGTAATGATAAAACCTCTTACATGCTATCGTATTCAGATAAGAAAAAAAACCCTCGGTCCACAAGAAGTCCTTAATGCATGTCAACCCCTAGTCGGTCTATTTGCAAGATTCTGAGAAATCAACTTTTTTTTTTTTTTTAATGTTCAAGGCTCAAAACCACAAACACCTTATGGCATGTGCATGTGCATGTGCACATAAGTTCCGATAAAAGATGCAGAGCACTAGGCTTCTTTTTTTCTGACCGGCTGCGAGCACATAGAGAAGAATGATGATTTGCTCTTTCAATGGAACTGTGCTGGTCCATGTCATGCCTCCACTGCTGGTCACAGAGTTTATCCTGGGCATCTTGGGCAATGGCCTGGCTCTCTGGATCTTCTGCTTCCACTTGAGGCCCTGGAAGAGCAGCACAGTCTACCTCTTCAACCTGGCACTGGCCGACTTTTTTCTCAACTTCGCTCTGCCCTTCCGCGCCAGCTACTACCAATCGGGGTTAAACTGGCACTTTGGACACATTTTCTGTAACTTTTCTCTCTTCATGCTGGCAATGAACCGCACCGGATGCGTCCTTTTCCTCATGGCAGTCGCTACGGACAGGTACATGCGTGTGGTACATCCACACCATGCTTTTAACTCTTTGAGCATCGCCAAAGCGGTACGTGCCTCGGTGGTACTGTGGATGGTCACATTCTCAACGACAGCTCATCTCCTGATCACACCGCGGTCGAATGCGACCGACTGCGAGAGCTTCTCGATTCAAACCAATCCGAGTGGTCGTCTGATCTGGCATAAAGGGATGTTTGTCTTGTCTTTCTACCTGCCCCTGGCTTGGATTGTGTATTGCACTTTTCGTGTCATCTCCCACATGAGAAAAAGGCAGCTGGCCCAACAAGCTAAGATCAAGAAGGCTCTGTGCTTCATCACCCTAGTTGCGATCCTCTTCATCATTTGCTTTCTCCCAAGCAACATCTGCCAGCTGCTGATCTGGTTCCAGACTCGAAGGCTCGTCAAGATATTTTCTGAGTCGGAAGTTTGTGAGGCGCTGGAGGACTACAATACGGCATTTTACGTCACAATCAGTTTGACCTATATGAACAGCATGCTGGATCCGGTCGTCTACTATTTCTCCAGTCCTGCCTTCAAGAACATCTGCAGGAAAGCTATTCAGTTGGGAAGAGTTCAGGCAACTGAGAACACAGTCGAGAGGAAGACAGGATCCCATTCCACAGGCTGTGATGGCAATATGGACATGGTCAGTAAAAGAGAACTCCAACGTTAAAGGAGTTACGACTCGGATTGTAGTTCAAATTTGCATAGTAATTAACCTTTTCCAGGCCTTTGCAAGACTTTGATTTAAATTATACTGCCAATAGTTAAAAAGTTAGGTTTCTTGCATCGCCCATAAATGTATTTTTGCTTGTATTGATTGCATAAACTGTATTCAATTGTTAAACTTATCCAAGCTTGCTCAAAATCAGCTCAATATCTCTCAATTGCTTCCAAAAATCGACATAGAATTTCACTTTCTGCACCTGGCAACACAAAACATGTTCTGTTCCGTTGCGTCAGCTGTTTTAAATTGTTATATCAAGAATTGATTGATTGATTGATTGATTGTAATAATCTCTATAGAATGTTGTATTTGTCATGTCAAGAATTGATTAAACAAATATTAAGAGATCAAACATTATTTTGAGTGCAATGCGTTCACGGATAAATTATAATAATTTTTTCTCAAACATTTAAGCTTCAATAACATGGCTTACGTTATGATTATAAAAAATAAGTATGTCATTCAGAGGAAATGACAAAAATAATTAAATGCACTTCTCTCTGCAAGAGAATGACCAGACACCAAACCCACTCTACTTAACGGTAAATAACCCCAGCAACGTGTTTGCAGTAAATTACAATTTAGCCATTAAGAAAACATTTTTATCTAAAACAAATGACATTAGGAACTTAGTTGTGCTTAATGCAACTAGGAGCATGTTGGGGTAACAGTAAGCACTTGTCTGGGATTGAACCTAAAAACCTTCCAGCTTGGAGAAGACCCCACAGGCCGCTGGGCTGTCCTGGCCACCCAAAGCACAGTTACTCAAAGAGCTTCTTGATGTCGATTAATAAAGAGTGGCTTTGCAGGTTGAGAGTTTCAACTCCACTTGCAGAGGAACTCTGTCTTGAATGCTGTGGCATGTGTTGTACGTCCAGCCTGCTGACAGAAAAAGGGGGGAAAAAAACAAAAAAAACAAGACATCTCACTGTTTAGACAGCTACAACTTTATTCAATGAAAAAACATAAAAT
Organism: Zeus faber; assembly: GCF_960531495.2. NCBI lineage: Eukaryota > Metazoa > Chordata > Actinopteri > Zeiformes > Zeidae > Zeus > Zeus faber. The sequence continues at coordinate 16,277,256 of NC_137203.1, read as the reverse complement.
AAAAAAAATCCTTGTGTAGAATATGTACAGTGGAAAGATAAATGTTAAGTGCATATACATATATAGGACAAAGTAGTAACAGACGAGTAAATAACATTATTACAGCTACAAAATCATAACCTCTTATCTTGCAACTGCAGGAACTGCAACTGCAATTTTCTATCTTGAGTAGTTCCTGAAAAATATAGAAAAAAGTAGTGAATCCGCTAAGATATTTATCAAATTTAAATAAATGCAGTTGGCTAATGGTAAGCAAGTAAAATTAATAAAAACAACAAGTGTATCTGACGCAGTCAAACAAGCATCACACATTGTGCGGTATTAAAGTATACAGTGGGGCAAAAAAGTATTTAGTCAGCCACCAATTGTGCAAGTTCTCCCACTTAAAAAGATGAGAGAGGCCTGTTATTTTCATCATAGGTACACCTCAACTATGAGACAAAATGAGAAAAAAAAATCCAGAAAAATCCCATTGTCTGATTTTTAAAGAATTTATTTGCAAATTATGGTGGAAAATAAGTATTTGGTCAATAACAAAAGTTCATCTCAATACTTTGTTATATACCCTTTGTTTGCAATGACAGAGGTCAAACGTTTTCTGTAAGTCTTCACAAGGTTTTCACCCACTGTTGCTGGTATTTTGTCCCGTTCCTCCATGCAGATCTCCTCTAGAGCAGTGATGTTTTGGGGCTGTCGCTGGGCAACACAGACTTTCAACTCCCTCCAAAGATTTTCTATGAGTTGAGATCTGGAGACTGGCTAGGCCACTCCAGGCCCTTGAAATGCTTCTTAGGAAGCCACTCCTTCGCTGCCCGGGCGGTGTGTTTGGGATCATTGTCATGCTGAAAGACCCAGCCACATTTCATCTTCAATGCCCTTGCTGATGGAAGGAGGTTTTCACTCAAAATCTCACGATGCATGGCCCCATTCATTCTTTCCTTTCCACGGATCAGTCGTCCTGGTCCCTTTGCAGAAAAACAGCCCCAAAGCATGACGTTTCCACCCCCATGCTTCACAGTAGGTATGGTGTCCTTTGGATGCCATTCAGTTTTCTTTCTCCTCCAAACACGACCAGTTGAGTTTTTACCAAAAAGTTCTATTTTGGTTTCATCTGACCATATGACATTCTCCCAATCCTCTTCTGGATCATCCAAATGCTCTCTAGCAAACTTCAGACGGGCCTGGACATGTACTGGCTTAAGCAGGGGGACACGTCTGGCACTGCAGGATTTGAGTCCCTGGCGGCGTAGTGTGTTACTGATGGTAGCCTTTGTTACTTTGGTCCCAGCTCTCTGCAGGTTATTCACTAGGTCCCCCCGTGTGGTTCTGGGATGTTTGCTCACCGTTCTTGTGATCATTTTGACCCCACGGGGTGAGATCTTGCGTGGAGCCCCAGATCGAGGGAGATTATCAGTGGTCTTGTATGTCTTCCATTTTCTAATAATTGCTCCCACAGTTGATTTCTTCACAACAAGCTGCTTACCTATTGCAGATTCAGTCTTCCCAGCCTGGTGCAGGTCTACAATTTTGTTTCTGGTGTCCTTTGACAGCTCTTTGGTCTTGGCCATAGTGGAGTTTGGAGTGTGACTGTTTGAGGTTGTGGACAGGTGTCTTTTATACTGATAACGAGTTCAAACAGGTGTCATTAATACAGGTAAGGAGTGGAGGACAGAGGAGCCTCTTAAAGAAAAAGTTACAGGTCTGTGAAAGCCAGAAATCTTGCTTGTTTGTAGGTGACCAAATACTTATTTTACCGAGGAATTTACCAATTAATTCATTAAAAATCCTACAATGTGATTTCCTGGATTCTTTCCCCCCATTCTGTCTCTCATAGTCGAAGTGTACCTATGATGAAAATTACAGGCCTCTCTCTTCTTTTTAAGTGGGAGAACTTGTACAATTGGTGGCTGACTAAATACTTTTTTGCCCCACTGTATGTATTTAACGATTTTTAATTACATTTTTAAATAAATCATAGCCTTTATTGCAAATGTCCTTTCCTTGGGATCACGAGAAGTCATTGTAAATCAAACCTTGAGGGCAGGGGTTGCTGCTGAGGCGACGACGCCGACGTCCCTCTCTGCTGCTCCCAGTGCTTCGTGTAGTCACAAGCCAGGGAGTCGGCGGCTTCCTGACTGTACAGTTCAACCGGGCAGGGAAAACATTCAAATTATAGATGCAACCACTGTCTTTGAAAAGTCAGGGATGTCTTCTGTTTCGAGATGGATGTCATCTTTATGATCAGGTACCAAAAAAAAACCCAAACTAATTACGTAGTAGGCACACACACACACACACACACACACACACACACACACACACACACACACACACACACACACACACACACACACACACACACACACACACACACACACACACACACACACACACACACACACACACACACACACACACAGTCCCTACGCAACTCCGCTTTCTGTCCCTGCGCAATTTCTGTGAAGGTAATCGTCTGACTTAACGTTTCCTTTTATTTCACGGTATTTTGTTTAGTTTTTCTTGTGTATTGATTCATTAACAGGAATTAAATTTTGATCTATTTTTCAATTTGTCTGCAGCTAGATCCATTATGGTGCATACATTTGTTGCACTGGACTGACCTGTTGGGTTCATCATTATACATTATACATTATACTATTTATTAGGTATGGAGCATTGTGTGACAGTGAACCCCATGCTGTCTTTGATTATGCAGATCATTATGTGAACTGGTGGATGGGTTGCAAAATCATGTTATAAGTTGTAAATTAACTGGTAAACCTTTCTCATTCTTTATCCAAATACAAGCAGTTAAAATAAACACGTGGTATGTTATTGCACTCAGTGTAAGGGTTTACGTAAACAGACATAAGTCCTTTGTACAGCTGACGACTGAGACTGACCTAGATGAGAACAAGGTCACGTTGAAAAATGCGAAAATAAGGTCAAAATATGGCCTGCGGGGTGTGTGGGATAGACCTGTATTTGTTTACAAGATTTGTGGGTACATGTTTGTGGTGTCAATAACCTTATTCATTTACACTTGCTGTAGAATTAGAATAAAAAAATTCAGAAATTAAACAGACGTTTTTGTGTTGTTGTTTTTTTTGGTCAGTTATGACAAAGTATCTTTCTTATTCTGCATAAAAGTAAGAAAGGTTTAAATGTGATACTTGCCTAGCTTAGATTGTGCTGAATTCAGAGATATGAAACAGGTCATGTTTACTGTCAAAAATGAGTCCAATATGTGCGATATCACGCCGACTGAAGACACTTGATTCACACGTTCCATCAAATCTTGACTTAAATCGAAATTTCTGGCACTCGATCTGCCACTTGGTGACATGTGTTATGAATATATTTTTAAATATACCATTTCTGGCTGATCAGGAAGTCCACCAGGTCCTTCAGTTGGTTTGGTTGGCCGCTAGCCATGATGAGCTGCTTCAGGCACTGGAAGTGCTTTGTATTCAACACCTTCTGGTATTGTCCATTTTGACTGATGTACATCAACACAGCCTCCCTCACCTGTGACAGTTGGGGTAGTGTGACAGAAAAATGCAGATGATCAATCTTTGAATGATGTTTCACAGGTTTTATAGAGTACAATAGCCTTTTTGTATGTTACGTAGCTTTTAAAATAGTGCCTTGGCGTTTTAATGAGTCTCTCAGAGCTCACATGAAGAGACACTATTCTTTCAGATAATGCCACACTGAACTGTAAAGACCAGATCACATTCCATCTTCACTCAACCTTGTGTGGAGATATGGACAACCCCAGGGGGATTGACAGAGCATTGTGGTTTGTTTTATAGCACAGTAAGATTGTATCTGTGACTGGAGTGTGACTGTTAAATCGTTGTATGAGAGAAACACCCCGGGATATGAGTGGGAGGCATAGTCCTGTGAATGACCAGCTGACCAATGGTACACAACCTCTCATCGGTATACAGGCCTCTTCAGCAGAAGCAGGCGCGGACTGATCAGATCACTGTTTTGAAGTCTATCTGTATCTTTCTCTTTATTCTGCAGAACAAATATCCTTAATACGCTCAGTTTGTTTTCCTGCAGCGGGCGGACTAACCTCACCGACCACGCAGTGAGAATTCTCCAACAGGCAGTCAAATAAAATGTACAAAAAAGTGTAACAGTAATGTTCGAAAGGGTACTAGTGCGCTGCTTAGTCCACGGATATAGAGGATTACTATGTTTAATTATGAATTGTGACAGAAGAGCATAAGAGACGAGATAATGAGAAGGTATTGGAGTCTTACCTGTGAGGGAATTCCAGCCAACTCTCCAGTGTTCATCAGCTCTTCAGTCTGGTCCAGAATGGCGACTGGATTACAGACAGACAGAAAACCCTGCGACAGGTATAAAAAGATGCTCAGGGCAACACTTCACTTTAGTTGGACCATATGGATTCAAACAAAACAAACAGTAGTGACCTGGATCTGCTGGGCCTTCTTTTGGGCAGAGGGGATGAGCAGCAGCGTTCCCAATGCAAGGGATGGCAGACTCAACTGGGCAAAGCGGTTGGCTATGCCAGTCAGGTCCAAATTCAACAGGAATGGGCGCCTTTGGTGAAAAAGGCCAATTGATGAGAGGTTTGTAGGAGACAGAAGTGAGGACGGTGGAACACCATTTCAAGCATAAGCAGAGCTTACTTGAGGAGAAGTACATAGGTCCTGTAGAGTGTTGCCTGTTGATCAGGACTCAGAGGAAGAGATGCTAGTGAAACAGGAAACCCCAGTGGGCATCAAGACACACCCCAAAGACTAAGCAGTTCAGACCAGAGGTTCACAACCATTCTGTCCTGGAACAGCTTCTACAAATTAGCTTATAAGTATGTCATAAATTTGCGAAAAATATTTGACAACAGAACAGGTTGGGTTGGGAAGACCACTTTTAATAAGTACTTTTAATAAAGTACCTGAGACAAAGGGGGCCAGTATAGTACTCCTCCATGTCCTGGAAAAACTGGAGATCTATGTTCAGAAAAAAGGAACAAAGATAAACCACATGCTTTGTGCCACAAGCACTTCTTGGTTGGTTCAAGTGCCGGTAACATTACCAAAACTATTGGTAATGCTTACTATAGGTTACATTTCACATTTTAATTCAGTAAGGAGAAAGGACAAACAGTAATAAATTCAATTCAGTTTTGAAATGTACGTAATTGCGACCAAACAAAGAAAAGAATGCAACTGTATTAAGAAAATTGTCGAAAGGAAATGCTGACTGCCTTTATAAAACATACCTGCCATAGGGAGGGAACCGCTGCTATTGCCTCCAGAACTCTTTGAAGCTGGCTGATCTAGAGATGAAGAAAAGAATATCTAACAATAAAGTGCTCACCCATACTGTAGTTTTGTGATTAAACACCAACACATTTTAAATGCAGGGCCCAATGTTGAATTTCATTCAAGCCAACTTGCAGTCCATCTCTACAGTACCTACCATGTTTAAAGCCAGAAGCTTCTGAAGCAATCCGTTCCACAACTGGGGGTCGTAGACCTGATATTCCAGGCCAAGGTCTGCCACCAAGCGCACAGCCTGCACAAAGCAGTGTTATATTCGTGCATCAAGATAAACGTAATCATGAAACTTATAACCCGGGAAAAATCAAACCCGATCCAAAAGATCAGCTTTGTGTCGTACCAGCGGCTCGTGACTGTGGTTCTTCCAGAGCCCCTTCACCAAGCCCTCTTTGGGGCTACTGAGGAATGACTCCACAGTGTAAGGGATGTTTAGCTCCTCCAACTGAGACAGATAGATGTAGCACTTCAGGTAGTAGCTGCACAGAATACACAGACATAGGAGCAGTGAAAGAGACAACTGGAATTAATGGTGCGCATTACAATCCTGCAGTTTCAGTGTTTCTGACGGTGTTGGGAAACCTACTTGATTTTTGTCCTCGGAATCTGTATCTGGGTCTCCAGGACGCCAGGATCAGCAAGGCGGATGAGACAGAGCAGAACTCGACTTCTGTGGCAGAAGGTCAGGCGTGGCCCAGAACTGCTGAGGGGCTGCGCAGGGAGGTCAACATTTTAAATTGAGAATGAATAAATCAATAAAAAAAATTAAAAAAACAGACAGTATTACTTGACTTTGTTCTAGAATGTGAGCACTTATTTCCCCCAGATCCATCCTTGTGACCTTAATATGCAGGATTCTGAATTCTAATGATTAAGGAAACATTGCTGGTTGTGCAGTCATGTTTTTAGTATTTGAATTGGTGTATAATAGGAGCCCATCTCATGATTTACCCATGTTTCAGCAGACAGTATGTGGCTGAGCAGGCGAACAGCAGTATCCATGGGGCAGGTCTGCAGCAGATACACCACTCTGAAAGAGATTTTTTTTTACGTGTCAAGCTATATTTAGTTTCTCGTACAGCTGATGTGGGATCACTTGCCTACCAAAGGATACTGTACAATAAAAGCATGGCTGGGCATATAGTACTTAAATAAATGTTTTGAAGATATTTTGTCCATTATATGTCAACATTGTGAGTACCTTTGAAATATAACTTAAAAGGTCTTATTTCAATTGTTAAATTATTAATAATTGAAATAATTATTAAAATTATAACTAAAATGTTACCTGAACTTGAACCAACCAGGAAATGCTCATCATAATTATTTCAAACAGTAACTCTAAACATATGCACCTCATTAGGTCTGGGTCCTCCTCAATATCAACGCACTCCTTGTTGTTGACTTCCTAAAAAGCACAGAAAACAGGTTTCTAAATACACACGATATAACTTCATAACAGATGTACAACCAAGGCATTATGTGTAGAACAACTGACCGTGGTCACAGCTGGGCCTGTTTTGCAGATCCATTTCTCCAGCAGTATGTTACGGATCTTCAAGAGATCCACACCATTGATTGTGGCCATTTCTTTACACACTGCGTGGATGTCTGTTTATAAACCAGTCATATCATGAGAGAGATTGTAAAAGTTGTGACTCTTTAATGGTGTTTAAAATGACTTGGTGCAACAAAGGAAATTCGTGCAGAAGTCCTGTTGGGTTACTCATCCAGTCTGCTGAGCACAAAGTCAGCTTGGATTTTGCGAGAACCTTTCACATTATATGTGACTGTCAATTAAATATTATTTAATTGACAGTCTAAACCAGGGGTGCCCACACTTTTTCGGCTTGCGAGCTACTTTTAAAATGACAAGGTCAAAATGATCTACCTGCATTAAAAAATGCTAAATATATTTATTTATATATGTACACTGAGTATACTACCGGGAGCAGACGAAAGCAGAAGATACTGAGTACACTTTATTTATACTTTACTTTGTTGGCGTACCTTGCATCACTGCATGAACCTTTACGGCACAATACAATAAAGTACGTTAATTGTCACTACCTTACTCTGATAACTTGCACTGAATGGAGTCGGTCAGGGTTGCATAGTCTGGACAGTAGCTGCTGGTAGCCAGCCTCAGGCAGGCTTCCAAATGATCATCCGTCATGGTGGAACACTATTTGGACCTAATAATCTTGATGTGGGAAAAGGCTGACTCGCATAAATAAGTAGAGCCGAATTACACAGTCAAGGAGGTATGTTTGGGAACTTTTCCTCTGTGAGTAAGTTCCAGATCTGTCCATGAGCTGAATGTCAGCCTGTAGTGTCAACATCTCATCTTTCACTGCTGGCGAGTTCAGGTGAAAGTGTTGAAATTTTTGACGCGGGCGAATCAACCTCAACATCTTCCCTAAATGGGCAGCATATAAATGTAGCGATTGGCTCGAGTAAAGCAAAGTCTCGAAACCGTTTGTCAATGTCCGACAGTCAATTTTCAATCTGCTCTGTGTAGGGTGCACTGTGAAGTTGCGCACACGCCTTCCCTTGGGTCTCCAGCTCTGATGCGAGGTTTTGAAAGTTCCCCAAATCATGGCGCTGCAGCTTTGAGGACAGAAGTTGCATTTTTCGAATTGAAAGCATTAACTGAACCGACCATGTTGACCACGGTTTTGTCTTTTCTGTGCAGCTCTAAACTAAGCACGTTCAACATGTTGGTCAGATCGGTTAAAAGAAATAATATTTTTTTGAATGGCGCACGATCTACCCGCACTACCTTTGCGATCGGGCACCCCTGGTCTAAACAAAGAGCAATTATGCACTGCCTGGTGGCCATTTAGGGGAGAGCAGGTGTTTTCCTTAATGGTTTCATATCGTGCATCTTCAGTTATTTGAGTTTTGAGGTTAGAATATAGTGATGCACTATATAGTGTTGTGGTGTTGTACTTGCCAGGATAGCTTTGACCCGCTGAGTCCTTGTAGCGCTGTTCCACACTGCTGTGTTCATATAAGGCCACTATGAGTCTGGCTGGCACTCTAGACAGTTTCAGGTGCTCTGGGCTTCCCAGCTCACCGGCCATCAGGGCATTCTCTGTGGCTGAGCTCTGGTACTGCAGCTTTAGCTTGGAAAGGAAAATCTCTCCTCTTGAACACGCCGACTTCTGCAGAGGATCAAACAGAATGTGAGACATACGAGGCAAACTCCCCCCCAAAGAAAAAGAAAAAAAAAAAAAGAAGAGATCTAGAAAATTCCTATTTCTGTTCTAGTGTCAATGAGAATAAATACTTCGAGGTTTGGGTCCTTCAGCCATGCATCACCAAGAGCCAAGCAAAACCTCAGTGTCTGAGTCTTTTCAATGCCTGTAATGGGGAGGGAGGAGGGGAAAACACACATACAAAATAAAACAATGTGTACAAAAACCTTGAGAATGTTAGATATGAATCCAAGTGTCAGACCTGATGGCAGTTCCTGAGCGATCTTATGAGCGGTGGCAGCTGCCCACTCTGGGCTCTGGATGCAGCGGATGTACTCCATCATGGTCCTGGCCACCTTGAAGGTCTTCTTATCGGGACAGTATTTCTGTCCTTTTTTACTTCGCTCCAAGAGTAGTGGCTTCATGCTCTTCTCAAATATGTGGTTGACAGCAGACATGTAAAGCTTGTCAAGGCTCACCTGTAGACAGGATTGTTCGATATCTTCATTTTGTCTTCCAGTTCCACATGAAAACAAGCTACTCTAATCAGGTGCCAATGGTAAAGGGTAGTGAGACTGTTATGGATGGATCTACTGTACCTTCATCAGCTTGCTAATCAGGAGAAGTGTGGGGAAGGTTTCCTCACTGAGCTCAGGAGCTGAACACAGGAAAATGTTTTATTGGACTGGGGGAGAGTTCACCACCTTCCAGGCTTTCCGATCCACAAAGGGGAAAACCTGGAACAAGGTCTTTGATACCCTTGTCAAGAGGGAGGGAGCCAATATCCCTTAATTTACCCTGGGGCCCTCTGCGCTTTCCTTGCAGTTTGGTTGACAACTTGTCAATTTGTACCTACGTCCCCGTCTGACAATATGTGAGGATTTATTTTCAGGAAAGATATTGTAATGGTTTCAAAGACAGAACTTGATTAACTGTACAAGTTTGTGGTACTTATTTGTGTAATAGCATTTCTGATAGCTCCATATATTTATTTTCTTTTTTACAATGTACACAAAAACGTCTCTGTTAAAATGTGCTTCAAGAAGTAACTCAACCAGTGACGCTGGCCGACAATGCCAGCCTAAACACCTCCGGCGGTGTGCCACAAGCTGCCTGAGAGACAAGGAAGACGCAAACAAAGCCCTACAAAGTTTCCAAAACATTAAAATGGTGCTACAGATAATCTGAATCGAAAACCAACATTACAGGGCAGAGACTACACAAATCCAATAATTTAAAAAAAACAAAAAACAACAACGTTAAAGATTGTCTATAAGTAGAAACAGTTAAAAAGTGCCTAGTCTGGTTCCGCAAGTATTAAATGACTAGCCAACTTACAGATGATCTTCCAGTAATGGTTGGTCTGCAGGAGCAGGTGGAAGGGCAGCCTGCTGCCTGACAGCGAGGTGGGCTGCAGGGCTTTTTCCAGAAGATAGGTGTTCTCCACGTCTGAAGGGGGGCAGACTCGCCTGTAGGACTTCAGGTGCTGCAGCAGGCCCATCGCCTGTGGATAACAAGCCAGCAAATGCTTGGTGTCGGAAAAGCTTTTGAGGTCGTAAATAGTTAAGACACTCAAATTCTCAGGAAAAAAGAAAGGATTGCTACCTGACTGACTGAGAAGCTGGTGACCTTCTCATCAGCAGTCTGTATGATCTTGAGCACCACTTCGATCCTCTCGTAGTTGTAGGGGCTGAGCTGCGGGTGTAGGAGGAAAATTTATTTTACCTCTTGGAGAATAGTTTATTAGACAGGTGGAATGGAATTTGTTTGACAAATAAATGTAAAAAAAAAAGAAAAAAGAAAAAAAGGCTCTGTTTGTCCTCGACTTTTCCTTAAGAACAAGGGCATGAAAACAGACACCTCCGAACAGCTTATGTGTGTTTTATGGGACCCACATGTTTGCGCCAGCCTCAAAAGGTTTAAGGTTTAAACACACCCGGAGAATCAACATGATTTTTCTACATAATTTACTTGGCTAATAATCAAGTGTCAAACAGCCACCACGTAATAAATTAAGACTTTTTTACCATAATATTATTATAATCACAATAATAATAATAATAATAATAATAATATTCCTTTCTTGTAAGTACGCCCACACCTTGGGTATGGCAGCGCTGAGGCTGTCCGTCAGGTTGCTGGTGCTGTGCAGCATGGGGATGATCTGCAGGACCCTCTCCAGGGCGTCTGCATGGCCCAGAGGCTGCACATCATCTTGACCGCCCCCGAGGTCACTGGCTGCAATGGCATCCCCCACCTCCTCCTCCTCCTCCGCCAGGAGCAGGGTGGTGATATACTGGTTTATGACCCCATCTTGGTCCTGACCAAAGGCGCTGTGAGCAGAACCACGGGACACTTGGTCAAGTACTGTCTGACCAGACACTTTACTACCAATGTCTCCCTCATGTTTAACCCAACTGGATTCACTCGTTCAAGTCCAGATGATAATGCAGCAGGCTGTTCGTCTGACCTGCAATACTGCAGGATAATGTCCGGGGTGATATTCCGGTTTTTCACCAGTACAGGAATCAGATTACGCTTCATCTCCGGTCGTTGACGGAACACAGGGTGGATGGATATCTGGAGCCAAAGCAGAGCATGAGAGCCGAGTCGGAGAAACACAAATAGAGGACGAGGCCTATATTTCCGTGCTCAGAATGAAAAGTCGATCATCTAATGTTACTACTTATCTACTTACCCCAAATTTGCCCAATTTGATGCCCCACTCTGCGTCAGTAATGACCAAGTGGAACTTCTCTTGCTCCTCTTTCTCTTCATACAAGCAGCAGAGTTTGGCCCCGATTATGGCTATGGCCTAAAATGATCGAGTTGATTCAAAAGACAAGACAATATATGGACCGAGTTATGCAACACTGAGTATAATTACACATAGTACTACTTTTTTTAATTTCAAGGTGACTAAAATGCACCTGGTGAATGAATCCATCTCCTTGACCTACTGGTTTAAGATCCACCATTATACCGTTTTTTTTTTGTTTTGTGTTTTATTTAGATTAAGCTTATTAGAAGACACATTAAAATAAAATGTAAAAATTAGCAAAACAAATGGTTGGTAATCATATAACCAACCAGGATTTTGTCATAATGCTGCCAGGTGTTGTCGATAACTTTCCACAGTAGTTTGAAGACTTCATTCTTTGGGAGGAGAGTACAGAGTCCGATAGCCAAGTCACAATCCACCACTCTCCAGTTAAACACCTTTAAAAGGAGGATAGAGAAAAGTCATTTAAAAACATTTATATAATTTACTCGTATCATTCTTTATTTCAGAAAAACTTACTTTGTTTAAGAGGGCAACAGCAACATTGTTGAGGGTAGACATAACTGCCTTTCGAAGATTGTTCAAGGACAAGTTGTACTGCATAAGTGCTTGTTTATCGTAAAGCTGAAAGAACATTTAACATATTTCAACCATCAAATACAGTCACTAAAACATAGTCAATCTGCATTAAACTCTATTGCGGCAACAGAGTAGGCCTTGCTGTACCTGTGTGCTCATCTTCAGGTCCATGATGTTGGAGGTGATGTGCTGCAAGCAGCTGCCGTAGCAGTTGACCAGCACCCGGAGGGCCAGCTCCAGCTGACTGCACTCCTGCAGCATCTGCAGCATGTTGCTCAGGGGCCCCAGAAGAGGCCTCAGGTGGTTCGACCCTAACGCCGGTGGGTCAGGAGTGAAAATGTTTAGCCTCAAGTCCAAGGCTGAACGTTAATGCTTGCTTTACAACAGTCTCAGAGGAAAAAAACGGAAGTATCAACTATAGACGACAGTTTACCATCTTCAAAAGAGCAGTGCGACAGACAGGAGCAGTCCAAGGGGTACAGCTTGGTTTCTGAAATAAAAAACAAAAGTATTAAAAACAAAAAGACAAGACATTCAAACACAAGGATGAGTACAATCTAAAAAACAGGTGTCGGTTTTGCTGACCTGGCGACACAGGCAGCATACTGTTTGTAATGTCATACTGAACTGGCAGCACGGACACCGGGTCCAGAACAATACAATCCTCATTAAAAACATCCTGGAAACGCCACTGAGTGTAGGGGTCTTCTTCTCCCTCCAAGGTCAAATCCTGTGGACATTAAATATTTAACATCTATGAAGTTTTGCAAACTCCACTCTTTTCACTTTTGTTTGGTCAGGTCATTGAGAGGAGAGGAATATGTGGATGAGTAGCTCGAGTGGCTTAATTATTTTGTATCCGGTGGCAAAAAAGGGAAAAATTGTACCTTAACGTACTATAGAGTCTGCAGAGGCCCAAACATATTTTGGGGAGTTATTCCGCTGAGTTTGTCATACAGCATTAAAATACCGACCTTGGCTATGAAACCATAATTGTCAGATAATTGACACTGGTGATGCACGTCCAGGGCTGTCCTTGTACTCTTGCACAGCTCTAAACAGTCCAGGAGCAGGTCTGAAAACATTTCATCAAACCAGTTAAGACAATGTGCGCCTCAGCAATTTCGAGAACATGTGATCACCACATCGTTGGCTAACATCCGCTGAACACCATAAGCACATGTTACCCATGGCATGGAATGACGACTTTAATTACGTGGGACAGAAACAAGGCATTTTTCCCCATCTGTGACTGACCCGAGCTGCACGTAGTCATAGCTTGGCAGGCCAGGTTGTGGATGACCGCTGGCAAGTCGGTGTCCTCAGGCAGTATCATGGGGACGTCTGCGGCCAACATCTGGCACAATTTCTGAGCAGCTGTGAAGAGTGCCTTCCCTGTGCTGGGGTTGCAGTGATGCTCATAGAGCTCACTGCATGGATAGGTTGAAATAATAACAAGGGAATAAGAAAAAGGATCTTGCGCCACATTCAAACTCTACCTTTCTTCTGAGATATCTAATGGTCCATGGTTGGGTTGAACTTATTACTGCCTCATACTTCTTCTGGTGATATGAATAGCACACGTTTGACCGTTTCTGGTATCGATCAAGCTCATGTGAAGGCTTCAGCAAACAGTCAATGCATAAATGTGTAGGGCATACTTTATTAAGGTATGACATTTATTAATCTATTCATTTATTTTTAAACAAGGCAAAGCTTCTGAACACCCCTAAACGCGTACAACCCGCTGCACTGTCCACACCCTCACCTGAGGATCTTGAGAGCCTTGTCCACCTTGCCCACGCCCAGGGCGCGCTGGGCCAGATCAGACCACAGCTCCTGCTGCGTGCGCTGCAGCTGCCTGCCGAGGCGCCGCAGCCTGGCTTCCGTGGAGACGGTTTTTGTCTTGCCATCGGGATCCTTTGCCGCCGTCGGTGTGTCTGCGGCGTTCCTCTTTGACCGGCCGTGGCTGCTCGTGTTCTCATAGGCACTTAAGTGATGCTCCTGGATTTGCTTTCGGACCTCTGGGTCCTCATAGTTGGTTGGAGTGAAGAAAATGTCAAAGTCCTCCTGAGGGTGAAAGAAAAGTGAATTTTTGTTCAGACACTGAGAGAAGATTTTATGAATTTCGTCATACAAATGGAGCTCACCTGTAGATGTGCAATAGCCTTAAACATACACAGATTGTTCTCACACTCCACACTTTTGAGGGCATCTTCTGCAGAGAACATTGAACTTAAAATTAACAATGGGTGCACAGATGCACATTTGTAGGCATTTGTCTTCACATTTAAAAAGCATTACATACCTTTCTGGATAATTTGAAGGAATTTCAACATTTCCACCATGACCTGAGCAATAACCATCTGGTGGTTCTTGTGCTATTGGAAGAAATTGTTGCACAGTTCTCCAATCAATCAGGTTCTCTCTCATCGTTCTCAGTTATCAAGCTTTTTATGACGCAGATCTCAACCATTTAACCCCGACGGTGTTTTCTAAAACAGCCCGACTACTTTAGTTTACTGGACTCCCGACGACAAACTCATGATTATCTGACTCCATGTACTCTTCCATCCGCTCACCTCATCAGATATGTGGTCTTTGTCCTCTAGCTGCATTCTGGCCCAGGCTGTGAGACGTTCAATCACACACTCTGCCTCCGTACGGGACAGCTTCTTGAGGAGAGTCATACAGGCCTCGGTCTGCAAGCGACACAGAGGACATCCATACTAGGCTCTAGTTGGGACTAAAAAATAAGGAGAAATTCTTCAAATGCAATAATTCTGTGTTCCTGTATGGTTTAACATACCCTGCCCTGTCCTATTAACTCAGTGAGATACAGGTAATTTATCTGGGGGGTTGAAAGCTTGTATGCCTCGGCTAACTTCAGGGAGTCCTCTAAAGATGACGGCAGGGCTTGCCTCAGGATGTGTCTTATCAGCATCTATGGAGAAATATAAATACAGATCTTAAAAATGTTAGGGGCAGACAGCAGAAATTGAAAGTGCAGAACTCTCTACGTGTTAAAAAAAAAAAAAAAAATCTCACCATAACTTGTGTGTTATTGGAAAGGTTGTAGTTCCGGATCCCATGGCCTCTGAGCAGTTTCCTGATCTCCATCAGTTGGTAACTCTCCTTTAAAAGTTTGTGTCTGTGGACAGTTTATAGAGGGGAGGGGATATGGGTGATTATATAGACAGTTGATTGTTTTTTGGTGGGAATAAACATTTCCAGTCCGGTACGCATGACGCCACAAGCTATGACGCACTTCGGTCCCTCCATCTCCAAATACTGCTGAACCAGCTTCTCCACCACCTCACTCCAGGGCACCACAGTTTTCTGCATGATCTCCAATACGGCGTCGACCATCAACTTGAACGAGATACACCAATGGATTGTTTATAGTCAAATTGGCATGATGCGACCTCTGTATACATACAACAAAGTGCTGGGGGATTCACTTACATCAGTGTCGGTCATGCAATCGAGCACCGCTAATGCCTTGGCCTCCCACTCTGTGAAGAGTGTGGTGGTCTGGGAACTGCAGCGCTCCAGCAGATCCTGGTCAATGTAAGAAGAGGGCAACAAGATATCAACATGACGCTTCTTCAAGAATCTGATGGTTTTGGGGCCAATTAGCAGCCCCTTTCAATTAATTCAATCAGATGTTATAGAATAAATAATAAATATATTTCAGGACAGATGGAGATGTGTGCTTTAGATGCTATTTCCATGAATGCATTTTCATGAATAGGCTGAACCAAGCGTTTTTAATGTTTTTTTTGTACAACATTTTTCGAGCAGTGAGGGCAACCTTCAGCTATGCATCATCAACATGGAGCAAAGTAGATCCACGGAGTCCACGCAGGATTTCTACCTTAATATACTGTAGGAGCAACTCTTCAAAAGGAATGTGGTGCTGGAAGGCATATGGCCGAATGCTCTTCTCCACAGTGACCGAGATGAGTTCTGGAGCAGGAACCTTATCCAGCATGAAGAACGCTACACTCCGTACATTTCCCTGTCAGAGACACATGCATAATCACAACATTGCTCTTTTGGGCAGTGCATGACAAGAGTTCATTAAAATGGAGTGGAAATTTATACTGATAAAAACTCTTAACAGAAACAAGTGCATGTTCAAAAATGCCTGAAACAAACAAACAAACAAATAAATGAATAAATCAGCGAGATGTAGATTTATCACCAAGTATTTGGTTTGATTTCCAGGGCAAGCAAATCTTTAAAAGAAAATATTGACAGCAGAATTGGTCTCATCTATGACATGACAACAGTCTACTCATCTCAAGGGGGCTGTATCCATCTTGGTATAAACAAAATATAACCTGGACAAACCCACCTTTTCAAAGACTGAGAGTGAGAGTCGGCAGTTGTATTTCTTGTGAAGGTCCAACAGCTTGCAAAGGTTAGAGTACAGGGTCTTGAGGTTTTTCATTTCCTCTGACCCACAGTTATCCTCCTGCAACCAATAAAGAGACGAAAAATACAAATAAAACAAACAATGGGATTCCTTGACAAGAATAGGACTTTCTATTTCTGTTCAAATATAAAGTCAGATTTCTGTTGGAGGAACATCCATGAACTGATCGGTGTCATACTTAAGACAGATCGGTCTCCCACCAGAATACAACTTTCTAAATACATGTATAGTGTGTAATAAAAAATGTTAAATAACACTATTAATTAAAATGAAAAAAGGTGAAAAAGACACCAGCCGGCTTACATCTTGCATCCACATCCATAGAGAGGGTAGTCCAAGCTCTGATAAGTCCAATCCATTTTGAGGCCAGGCACTCTGGAACATACGTTTCAGACGGTGGAATCAGAGACCCGTTCTTCCCCTGTCATTTTCCACATTATTGTAATTGATACGCCTGATATGTATAAGCCCTATAAGTATGATGGGTTGGACGCATCTCTGCCACATATCTCTGCAGCCGACCCGCCGGATCAGCAGCGTTCCGGTACCTCCTGATTTACAAGTCAGGGGCGAGCAAATTGTGTGATTTAAGATTTGGCTGAGAAAACAACTTTGGATGCCTGTATGAGCCACAGAAAACCAACTGGTAAAATGTGAACTGTACCACGATACTAACGATCTCTCTGTGAAGGCAGATTGTGGAGACATTTTAATCGTTCACTATCTAACATAGTCATATCGCACACCCCTACTGTCACGGAACTGTCAATAAAGGCTCACAATATTTTTCAATAATCAATACATTATCGGGCAAAAAAATAAATAATAATAAATCGATTTGCACAACAGGAATGGTTGACGAAGATAACAGGCGCTTGAATATATCACTCAAAGTAAAGGTTATGGTTCTACCTTTTCTGTCAGCTCCAGATTTCTTGCCCTTTGCTCAAGCCATCTTGCCATGATTTTCTGTCATTATATGATGACAAAAACAGAAGAACAAAATATAATTGCAATAATAAAACAAAAGTGACAAAAATGATGAGGCATTTTTACGCCTTAAGACGAGCGTCGCACCTGTCCGTTGGGTAGCACCCTCCTTACAAAGGGAACGACGACAGTCCTAAACCAAGGACAGAGGTTTCGGGACGGCAGATCCTCTGGGATGGCGGCGAGCAGGGCTTCAAGCCGGGCCTCGTCAAACTTCTCCACAAGCTCTCCCTGTTGCATAGGATACGTTACACATGAACACCATATATGTCACACACACACCGCTGTCTTTAAAAATACATGCCACTGTGTACCATCCTAGCCAGACAACTTTTTTGCAAAGTCACGACCAAACGGATGCATATCCTTGTGCTGTTATTTCCTTGACCTCGTGTCGGAGCCAGAGGAGTTGTGCTCCGGTCAGGTCTCCTTCTCTCAGGTGGCTCAGGATGTCCGTCATGTGGTCAGTGCTGTTAAGGAACTCAATCCAGGCAATGCCGCTAAAGAACAACGAAACAAAACACAGAATCATATTGCTCACAAGAAACAAAAGGCGAAGGAATACATTTATGAACCGCAGCGTCAAGTGAGCAGTAATTTTTTTCTCCCCTTTTCTAAGCCTCTTTGTCTTACTTGAACTTATCTGGACCGTGCAGGCTGCAGAAGGTCACCAGCCTGGCTAGAGCCTCATAGATATGAGAGTTGGAGTATCTCTTGCTAGCGTGGCTCAGCATCTTCTCCGCTGTCTCGAAGGTGGGCCACGGAGCTTTGAGGCAATACTCCACCACATACTGCCCATCCTAAGTAATGCAAAAAAATTAAAAAAATTAAATAAAAATAAAAACACTCATAGTTAAAAAATATGATAACACCTTTTTACATCAGCTGACTTTGAGTCGAGTAAAAGGGCCAAACTTTCACTTTCTGCCATTGCCAGTCTATATTTTTAGGATATGTTTAACTATTGTTCACACTTTTTCCACTTGTTTTATTACATTCATTAATAAATGAAAATACATGGACAATAGCGTGCCCCTTGTCTTTCGAGTCAGTGCATTTGAAACATCATTTTAACACCTACCGTGATCTTCATCAGGTTCTCGTTGGCCTCCTCCACAAGGTCTGTCCAAACATCGTGTCCATAGCCATCGACTGAAGCAGAAGCCAGCTGCTCCAGCACAAAGTCCAGCTTTACCTTATAAACAAGCTGATTTGAGAAGTAGGAGTGTTAGTTGTGGGATATGCTAAGAAAGGGTGTCGAAAGTCAACATTTTCCACCTGCTAAATTTATACAGTACATCTCTTAAGCAGAGAACAAACTAGCATTTTGAAGTAGGGAGGTACTGATAATATTGGCTGTGCTAAAGGTGTAGTGGCTGCATCTCTAGTTGAAAATTCCTTGCATGAAATGAAGTCCAAATAAATAACTTTAGCTGAATGCTAATTTCTCTACGAAATAAAGAAGAAGAAATACACTCACCTCTAAATCCAATCCAAACGCCGTGGCAAACTTTTCAGCTTCTTCAAACATGTGTTTGTGAAGAAGTCGGCTGAGTCTGGGAATAGTAAAGAGTCCAATTAGTCATAAGTTTATGATCTGTAAGATTGTTATCTATGCATTATATTGGATTTATTGTAGGAATGCAGCTATGCAAAATACGTTTACCTGTTCTCCGGCAAAGCCTCTGTGAAGCACCTCATAACAACAGATGAAATGGGCTCCTCTGGGCAACTTAAAGGAAAAAAAAGGAATTTGATCTTACATCAAAACGTATAGATAATATTTTCATATCATATTTACTAATATATTACATAAAATATGTAAAAATTATACAAATTCATGTGAAGTACGAATGAATGTTCAGGGGTCGCCCTTACCATTCAGGGTCCTCAGAAACCCCCTCAACTAAAAAAATAGCATCCTGAAACCAAGGAAAACAGTGGACGTCAAAATGTATAGAACATTTTTTTTTTAATTTTTTTTATTTAAAAAAAGGATACACAACTAATAAGAGCTGAAAATAAATCTAAACTCAGTGGAAGAATAACGCTTTACCATGTTTACTCTTGACTGGACGAGGCAGGAGGTGAAGGAGACGTCCAAGGAATAGAGAACAGTCATCGAGGGCAAGGAGCATACTTTGAAGGTACTCGTCTAAACAAGCAAAAAACAGCAGCATTAAATGAACAATAGAAACTAAACACATTTCAATCAAATGTGTTCAAAAGATATGAAGCTACCTGACTGTTGTCATGCTTGGTCAAGGTTATGATCTTCATGTTGCCCTTTTCTTGCCTGCGAAACAGTTTAAAATTGCGTTACAACCCCTCCATCAAATCAAACACATAAACAGATGATGTGATGAGCCTTAAAATATACTGGCAAAAATATGACGACACATACGCTGCCATGGAGGCAGCGCCACACTCAGTGGTCAACTGGAAGTCGTCAATGGGGAAATCAGGCCAGGAGCAAATCATGATGAGGAAATGGATGTCCCAAAGACTCAGAACACCCTGAGCAGAGAAGTAAAAGATAAAAATTTAAAGTTGAAATGCTATGATTAACAGCAACCTGATTTGATTGAAAAACCAGGGGTACAACACTGGTATCAAATGTAAGTGCATTCACAAAGTCTTGATATCTAATGGAGAGAGATGCATTATGTGTCAATCATCATGTTCTATTGATGCCACTTGTCTAACTAGTCAGGAAAAGTAAAAATACTCAGAATCGGGAAATACTCGAGGACTGAATAGGTATCCGCAAATTAAAAAGATGTAGTGTTGCTTCCAAACATGAAAAAAAAAAAGCAACTTGTACTACAACACTTTTGAACTCACCTCTGTGTCTAGAATATACATAAGATTTTCCACCACCCAGATCTTCCTCACACCTGTTAAACACACAAGATCATTTCCATCATTTTGAATATAATAGACAAGAAACAATACAAATTATACTTACAAACAAATTATTGTAAGAAGTAAAGGCAATGTCACCTGAGATTAAGCTGCAGTGCAGAGACTGGACTAGGTCCATGGTGGAGCTGGAGGTGTCCATCGTCCAGTGGGTTAGGACACTCTCTTTACCGCCCTTAAGAAGAACAGCGCATACATACAAACATGTATACACGTGCTTGCATTTTAAGAACATTAATAAATTAATAAATGTCATTTATTCATTAATAATTAAGAAGAAGAATTTAAGATATTTGATAGATACATTCTAACATAGATTCATTTTGTCTATTATCACTCTACATACTGATGGTTCGATGAACTATTTTTTTTTTTTTTAATCAAAAAATACTAAAAATAAAAAGTAAATAAAGTACAATCCCTGATGTGCAATTTGTCTAAATATGTGCAATACTCTTCAGTACT
Source organism: Zeus faber (assembly GCF_960531495.2). NCBI lineage: Eukaryota > Metazoa > Chordata > Actinopteri > Zeiformes > Zeidae > Zeus > Zeus faber. The sequence goes on along the minus strand of NC_137203.1, from coordinate 16,256,559 downwards.
CCTTCAATCCTATTTATGTTGTTTCAAGAAACTTAGGTATATATTTTTACATATTTGATATTGTTTATAGTGCTTACCTTGATTCTTACTTACTTTTAGTAAATACAACTCTTTATTGATGCTCTCTATTTTCTGCTGTCACTTTTTGCTTCTGTAACTGTGCAAATTTCCCCATTGTGGGACTAATAAAGGTTTATCTTATCTTATCTTAATGCAGTTACAAGTTGTGTTATACACTACTAACTACAACGACGTTGTGATGAACACTTACCCCAATCATTAAGTGGATTTCATGGTTCAAACTGAACGTTACTGCCGTACTGGATCCCTCCTCGTGCCATTTGTCGGTAGATGTAAAGTATATCTTGATGAGAGACTGAATCTGAAATCAGCCCAAGTGATTTGTTGAGTTGTTTTTTTTGTTTTAATTGTCAATCTAGTTTCAGCTTGGAAGGAGAAATGTCTCGACCTACTTCTTTCAAAGACCCCACGTCCATTTGATCAATGGCTATAAAAATGAATGAACAAACAATAAAAAGTTGAATTGGATGCCAACCAGCGTTAAAGTCATTCAAGATACTTTTCCATTCATACCCGTTTGGATTTTCGCCAAAGCAAGACTTTTGATATGGAAAAATCCATCCTTGATGACAAGGAAAACATGGAACATCCCTGCAGAGAAGAAAGACATTAAATATTATGCCGCATGTGCCCTTGTGAGAGACAGCGTACTATAATTTGACACAATTTCAATCGATCAATCAATCGACCAATGAATTAAATGAATATTCAATAATGAAAATGTATTTGTTTTTCCCTTGACAGTTCATAGACAGTCTTATAATAAATGAGATCTTACCCAAGGATGTCTTTTCTTCCTCAATGATGAGATGGCGATATGTTTTTCCGTCTCTATCGGAAGGTTTTTCCACCAAAGCCTGGAATATACAGAATATTACTCAATGCGTGTACTCAAGTGCAAAACTTAACCTATGCAGTTTTTTTCCTTTCAGAAAAGCACTACAGCTACAGTCAGGGTGCCTTCACACAGCTGATGGTCTAACAATGTAACAACAGCATTACAATAAACTCTCCGGTCCTAAAAGGTGTGAGACACTATTGCTTCGATAATAGCAAATACCCTGGTATAGAGGATCCGCTTTTGTGGAACAGAGATCAGATGGAGGTTGCCATTTCTTTCACAGACGAGCAAGAACTTTCCTTCAAGACAAACGTCCACAGCATCCACATCAGTTTCTGAAAAACAAGTATAAATAAGTGTTACTAACGAAATACACTTAACAGCCATATAATTCTCCCCCTATGTTTTTCTTCGTCAGGTAAAATATATATGAGCTATGTGTATGAAGCTTGGTATATAACATATATACACACATTTCACACCATTAAAACCATCAACTTCCCCAAAAGGTCTGTGTTAATGTCACCCAAATAAAATGAATTTAAAATTCCCCAAAATGACACATGATTTGTTGGCATTTACCAAAATCTAGATGAAGCAAGATGTCCTGACAGCTCTGGTCAAAAAGGATAACTGTTCTGTCAGCAACGACGACGCTCCAGTCTGAACCGCCTGCGGAGTAAAGACGAGGGTTGCACTGCACCTGCAAGGAAGACCATCCTCTATTAGGATACATTCATGCAAAGAATATGTGTTTTTATGCATTGATTGAACTTGAACTACAGGACAGGCCCTTCTTCTTTAATGTTTCCAATGACAAAGGATATATCTACACACAATTGTTTTGGTCAATCTTGTGAAGAACTATAGATGCACTGCCTGCAAATAGAGCACCACAATGGTTAATAGGGCAAATATATATAACAGAGCATACATACATACATACACATATATTTACACATACATACATACTGTATATACACACACATATATGTATATACTGTATATTTACACATAAATACATACATACACACACACACACACACACACACACAGTAATAATTAATATAATAATAATTCAATATATAATATAATATATTCAAACATATAATAAATAATAGAATAAACCAAGGAATGAACTACAAAATAGTCAAAGAGGGATGTAAACAATTGAAAGTAGTTTTGGTAAAATAGTGAAAATATTCATATAAAACTATAAAAATGATGCGGTACCTTGTCCGCCGTGGATATTCTGACCAACGTGTCCACTTGGTACAGTCCACTTCCATGCTCTTCCCCTGAAACGCTGCCAAGGCGAATAGTGTTCGTGTCCTCGTTGGTGAGGAGCTCAACGTCGTTCCACATTGTAGCTACGTGCAGCTGAATAAAAATAATAATAATAATGACGAAAAGGAATGAAGCGCTCAAGTCAATGGACGAGTCCCTACAAATGTTCTTTTCTCGTCATCCATGCACTGCGCGGTGCTGATGGAGCTGGCGGCGTAGATGAACCCGCTGCTGAGCGCTAACACCCAAAACCAGAGCGAAATACCGAATCCTGAATCCGTGTGGTGTTCATCTTGATTAACCGGCTCCACACTTGCCTCTTATTCCAATCCCGCTGCGGATGAAAACAACATGTCAAGAGAAGCGAGCTGTCCTGCATCACACGCCTTCAATCTTCGGGATTTGGCGCCTTGAGACGCTCAAACTCCAGGGGGCGGGGCTAGGTTGGAAACCCGGAAGTAGAAGGTGGAAGGCTTTTTTTTTTCTTCTTTTTTTGTATCTATATTTTCCACGTTAAATCAGTAAGGTTACACATTGAAAATGAAGGAAATCTCATAAACAAATGTATTGAAATCGGTTGCTTTTAATGCATATGCATATTTGGATATTTACTTTAATGTATTGAGATATAGTGAAATAAATCTAGAAACGAAAGCTGGTTCGGTTACACGTCAGACAACCGGAAGAGTCGTCGCCGTGGTTTAGTGCAGCGTGACAGACAACCACGTATAGAATCCCACATGTACAGATACATGCACGTGTATCTATGTTATTTGTATAATTAATAGCATTTATATATTTTTTAATTATTATTATTATCCTTTCGTAACGTATTTTCTTGCCATAGCTACTGATCCACACTCCGGTCCGGCTGGTGGCGGTTAATGCACCACGCAGTTTCACAACCTCCATTCGTTCAAACGAAGAAGTCACTCCGGCGACCCGGATGAACACAGCCGCGCTACACAGTCAGCAGCGGTGGCTAGTTAGCCGCTGCCCGTCCTTTCAAACGACAATTTCAGTTGCGGCTTTGTTCTCACAATAGCTTTGTTCCCATTCGTATGTCGGTAAGTGATGTTGCCGGGGGGAAAAATACAAACGTAGCTGGATTCGACACATTGATAACGTCGATGTGAGCGACAGGTTATGCTGTGCATTTTGTTTCGAAAAGATGGCGCCCGACTGTTTTTTTGCAAGAGGCTAAATTAGCTTAGCTTAGTGGCCTGTGTTCCGGCGCTGAAGCAGTCCAACCACAAACTGCCAAAGGGAGGAGCGAATGTGTAGGATTATAATTTATTATCGAGTTTGTGACCGTTTTATATTAGGTCCATGGACCCATATTCATCTGAGGTTTTATTATTCCTGAAAGCCACAGTGCCAGTGGCGCATTTGTCAGAACGTTAGCACAATGCAGCGACTGAACTAATAATAGAGCGGTGACTTATATCTCTAGTCAGCAGCTGTGCACCTTGAAATAGTTGTTTTGTTTGTCTTTTTTGGATACCAGCTAGTACAGCGGAGCCACACGTCTCAACCCATTAACTCATCACCACACCAGTCTGAACATTCAGTAAAACATGCAAGATAGTTGAGACAAGACGTGCAGCATTTTAGTGATCCCATTCATTAAAAAAAAAAAAAAAACAATGTATTGGGAGATCACACAATTTGGAACCATTGCTCATATATTTCAATTCAAGAAACCTCTTTATTTATTAAATCCCTGGATAGAAATTCAGGACCGGAAGCTTGCCACAACTGTTATATTTGTGGTAAATTCATTTCTAACATAAAATTTAAAAAAAGGATGCAATCAGTTGCCCACAATGGCACAGAATTGCCCCAATAATAGAAAAATGCATTCTAGGCACCCTGTGAATCAACAGGAGGAAGAGGAAAATACCTTATTATACATGTTTTCATGCACACATTTTACACCACAGGGCACCCAGTGTTTCTCCTCCACTCCTTGAGTAATTATGAATCGTTGAACAATTCTGTTTTGCGGTTGATGTGATTTCTCATGGTGATTCGTTTTTAGGCAAGTGACGACAACTCTGTGGGCATCCCCAGAGTAGAATCCCCTGCTCCTGACAGAGGGAAACAAAGCATGGAGTCATCGAAATCCCCCAGAAGTTCCAAACATCAGCATTCGCAGTCAAGGTCACGTTCAAGGGACCGAAAACGTCGGTATTCACTTTACTAGTCAGGAAAACAATAACAGCTAACAAGTGAAGTGACATTTGTGTTTACTTTCATTAAAAAAGTGGACTCTACATAGTTAAGATGTCACTGGTTTATTGTGACATTTTTATTATGACAATTTTTTATTCTGTCTATGGAATCTATTCAATAGGATCCCTGTCTTCAATATAAAAAAAAACTTAGCACTACTATATATTTAAAGATTCCCTTGTTAACGTTGTGGGCTGACAGTAGGTAGGCAAATATTGCCTAACTCATTGTGCCTCCATATGTCCTAAATGTAATTAGTCCAAGGGAAAAGATACATAAGATCTTTGTATATTTTATAATAAAAACATTAATACCACCTGAAAATGTTAGGCCATTTTAATGGGTTCTATTTGGGCGTAGATGAAAGTGAGTCACTTGGTCTAAGTCTGTGCATATAGAGTTGGATAGAAATCAAAGAAAACATTTTACAGTATAGATTTATTTTTTTCTAGAATGTTATTCTCCTGACATTGATATGTGTTCTGTTGTGAAGCAGTCGCTAGTTGGTTGCTTTTTGTACCTTGCCTAACATACACTAGCAAAGCAGTTTAATTAAATGTTTTCTTTACAGGTGACAGGAAGCACCGGCGAAGTCGCAGCAAGAGCAAAGAGGTAAATATTTCTTGTACAATCTGGAAAAAAAATTGTCATCTTTCTTGCCTCTAATGTGATTCTTTCGGTTAATTTGTGATTGCGGTAAGTATTTTTTGTTCAAGCATATCGTAAAAATCAAAGCTAAAGAACTAAAGGCTTTTAGATGGACATGGGCTTACTGACATGGAAAGGAGCCCTTTTTGCTATTCCATATGTTGACTTATCTCAAAAGAACTCAGAGATATGTCACTCATTGTAGCCATATTATATGGTGAAGAGTAGATTTTTTTTGTTAAAACCTTTCTGTATAGATCACATGATAACATTTCTACAATAAATCATACTCAGCGTGCTAATGCACGAAGAGACTCTGAACAGAAGACCCTGCTGACATAGCAAAATATTATGCCTCCTTCTGGGACAGGTAATTATCTGCCATTCAAACTCCTCTTTGCCTTACAGAATTAAGTGGAAAAATGGCATTAACTCTTGCATCTTTCACAGCTAGGGATGGGCATCAACATTGAAATCATTCCTCACAAAAATGATTTCCCAAGATATAATTTAAATCCAAAATACCCTTTTAAAGGATATTTTCTTTATATTCAACAGCAATTTTTGCCGTTGGCTTCATTAAACTTCATATTTAATAGTAAGTACTGTTGTCAAAGTATCGAGAGATTCTGTAATGTCGGGAAGAACAGTTTATACAATCGGCATAGAAGAGGTAGGCAGGTATAGTTAGAGAACATGTTTACTTCCATTATAGGCCTTTTCCATCAGCTGCATGTATCAACAGTTTATAGTTTTTCTAAATAATTTATAGTGACATATTAAAATTTGTTATGAGATTATCTGGCCTACTTTGGGCTTGTCTCCTGTCTGATAGGTGGGTAGGTGGTCGGATTATGTCGTTTTCAATATATCAATCAAATCGTAAGAGATGCCCATCCCTACTTTGCACTGGATTCAAATAAAGTTGTACAATTTTACATCTATTTTGGTGAAATATAACTGTCAATGAGCGCATTAACCGTCTTCGTTTTTTCTTTTGAGAAATTAATCTTGGAAAATTGCATGGCCATCGTCGAAGCAACGATAAAGTTTGGTATTCTGAGGTGTTAGTCTGCTCTAGCAATTAGATTGACTATGGACATATTTAACTATCGGTTGAATAATGCAAATGTTCTAACGGTTAAGCGTTGCTTGAGGTGAGTTTTTGCTACAGCGTCGGAACACTGTGGACATGTGTAGCAGGCTACGCACAAAAATGTCCAAATTTGATTTTGATGTGAAATCAAAACATTAAATGACAAGATGTTTTAGGACTTGTCAACTATATCACGTATCCTATGCAGTGGTACTAACTCTCTGTTGCACTATTTTCCTGAAAGAGACAACTTCTTCTTAAAACAGGCACGAAAGAGAGACTGTGAGAAGCCGTTAAAGTCTCACAGGAAGTCCGAGGAGCAGTATGAGCAGACTGAAAGGGGGAAGGACCGGCTGTCGGCGGAGAACGGAGAGGAGCGACACAGACGCAAAGAGAGGAAGCCTTCCAGGGGACGCAGCCACTCGAGGTCACACTCTCGGGAAAGGTGGGTCTCGTCCATCTTCCTCATGTGTGACCCACACAACAAGAATTTTCAAATCTCAACAGACCCCACACATAACATGATACATTGTGATACTGTGTGTGTGTGTGTGTGTGTGTGTGTGTGTGTGTGTGTGTGTGTGTGTGTGTGTGTGTGTGTGTGTGTGTGTGAGATTTGCCCAAAAGCACACCACACACTAACAGATTCCATTCTGCAACAACCGACTCATCTTGCGTTTGCCACGGTGTGGCTACGCGAGATTACCAAAGTACCAACTCCCAAAACTGTAAATCGTGTGGATCAAATATGATTTGAGTAGAAAAACATGGCACACAAAGGGCAAGAAGTAGCGATGCTGCGCACTACAGGATATCTGACCGTTAATATATTAAACATGTTTACATACATACATAACGCCACAGGATAGTCTGGCACAAGAGTCTTGGTCCCATTGTTCCCCTTTGACTGTGCCTAAATCGGCTTTATTATCTTGTAGTGTGTACTCCGCTTAAGGGAGGAGTTTCATGATACAAGTCACTAAAATAATAGTATTCTTGAACTCTTTGAAAATAAAAAATAAAGATGGTCACAAAAAGAACCAAACAAACCAAAAGTAATATTTACACAGCTTCAATATGACTCGCATTCTATTGATTCCAATCAAATTACTTTGTTACAGTTACTTTGTAACTACAGCAAATACTTGCATAGTAAGTGTAATACAAATATACAATATCAGTTCAAGTTTAAAAGATTAGCTTGATTTCAGGAGGCATCACAGCAGAAGCAGAGACAAACGACGCTCACGGTCGCGGAGTCGGGACAGGAAGAGGAAGGCGAGGTCTCGCTCTGGGTCGAGGACCAAACATCGGCACCGGAGTAGAAGCCGCAGTAAGAGCAGGTGGGCTGTCCTTACAAGTACTTCTTGTTGAAATTAATCAATCCTCTGCAGTGTAAGTACATCTTAAGAGTAATGATGTTAACTCAAAAGATTATTGTAATTATTATTATTTCTTTTTTCCACTTTCATTATTTTTCACTTCAGAGAGCGAAAGAAGAGGAGTGAGAAAGTGCGCCGAAAGAGTCGAAGTATGTCTGTAAGTCCACCCGCCTTCCGGGGCAGAAACACAGCCATGGACGCGCAGGAGGCCTTGGCCAGAAGGTACAACACCAACTTGGAGGAATTGTGAGACTGAAGCTTAAACTCTTATTTAATCATTTTAAACATCACACATTGAGCATGCAGGAACTTACAAATTCAAACCTCTGATTGTTCCTGTCCAGATTGGAAAGGGCCAAGAAGTTACAGGAGCAGAAGGAGAAGGAAATTATAGAGAAGCAACAGCAAGAAATAGCTGCAGGTGAGAGGTTTATACAGTTCCACCAAATTTCATCAGGACCCGTCAGCTGAGTCAAGATGCAATTCCTAGATGGCTGTTGTGTTTTCTTTCTCCTTTTCCTGCAGTGGCTACACCGTTGCTGTGTGACACAGTTGCCGCTGCTGCAGCCGCCGCTGCTACTGCAGCAGCGGCCGCCGCTGCCGCCACCACCACCAACCCTGTTCTCAATGTAGCAGCCCTGCTGGCCTCGGGCACTCAGGTCACCCCCCAGATTGCAATGGCAGCACAGATGGCGGCCCTGCAGGCCAGAACATTAGCAGAGACAGGTATTGCCGTGCCCAGCTACTACAATCCCTCTGCCGTAAACCCCATGAAGTTTGCAGAGCAGGAGAAGAAGAGGAAAATGCTGTGGCAGGGGAAGAAGGAAGGGGTGAGAGTTGAGTAATTTCTAACTTCACATTCTTTGGGCAACATGTGGCGTTTCCATCTTGGAGGTATTTTCTGGTATTTCTTGACTTTTTACTGTGGATGGTGCCGTGATCAATGTGTCAATTTAATTTAACCACTTTGAATGATTACTCTTAATAAAGGACAAGTCCCAGACGGCTGAGTTGTGGGAGAAGCTCAACTTTGGAAACAAGGACCAAAATGTTAAATTTCGCAAATTAATGGGTATCAAAGTATGTATCAGTCTTTTCACATTGATTTTTTTTTTTCAGATTTGAATTTACAAACATGGATCTGCCACAAATGTTGGATTTATTTCTTTTTTGTTCTATGTTAATAGGCAGATGACGAAAGCGGAGCCTCAAAACCACTCAATGATGAAGGCTTGAAGACACTTCAGCAGCAAGAAGAGATGTTCAGAAACCTGGATGTCCAGTACGAGATGGCCCGGTCCCAGACACACACCCAGAGGGGAATGGGCCTCGGCTTCTCATCCTCCTTCTCCCGCGGGATGGATGCTATTTGATGCCAAACCCCTTGCTACCTTGGTCACTCGTAATCATATAGGTCTATCAGCTCGCTGCTAGCTCTCAAGCTTGCATGGATGTTGCTTTGGATCTGTAATTTATTTGAAGACAAAGAGCTCACACCTTGGAACATTTTGATGTAAATAGAAGGACACTAAGTTTGTCAAAGTGTTAGTTCATGTGTACATCTTAACAAAATAATGCAAAGGTTGAAAGACTGATGCTAGCGGAACTTAGATATCGTTTGACCATTGTGATTTTTTTTTTTTTTGTACAAGAAATATATGCAGTGTGACTTTTTTTTTTTTCCTCCCTTTTTTTTAATGGAATATGACACAGGTCAGGTAGATCTGTTTACATTCACACACCCAGAGGCTTTATGACTGAAATGTAACGTCAGTATACAGTATTTCTGATGCATTTCCCCATAACAGAAAACCAATTGGAGATGTGAGTGAAAGTTCAAATTGTTTGTCAACAAAGGAGGATTGGCTTATAATGGAATTAATCAAATTTTCCAATGTAATTGAAATAAATCACCTTGTCTTTATTAGGGTATTTCCTAACTAACTTGATTAAGACTGCATTAGGTGGTGTATCCTGATTGAATGAAAATAACCACTGGTTTAAATTATGGCTCATATTTAAATGGGGAGAATGACCTCATATGTTTAAGTGAAGTTAATATTTCAAGTTGCTATTCCAGTAAACGCCTTTCAGGAAACCGTGCTTATCTGCATAATAGGCTTGAGTAAAGAACATGCGCTGCACCAGTAATAAGATTGTGGTTCGCAAATTCAAGGATAAGTAGCAAGATGGGATACTCGCTGTGCCTCTTAGCCAGGGTTGACTCATCATTTAGGCCCATCCAGTGAAGCATCAGTGTTTGCATGGCTTCCGGGAAGAGTTCAGTAGCCAGCTCCTCTGCAGGTGGCAAGTCTGTGATTCGTTCAATATGTTGAACTTTAAAGCTTTCCACCTGCTGGCTGATGATACTGTTTGCTCCATGGAATTGCTGGCCAAGCCACTGTGCTACGGAGTTAGTCAAGTGACTTGAATACACAGAACCCCAATGCTTGGCTTCCAGCAGGGCCAGCACCGTTTGGGTTAGATCCTTTTCTTCCAGCTTCCCATCCAAACAGCGATCAATGTTCTCAAGAAGCAACAAAACGGTCTTGACCTGGCTAGTACAACCCTGACTCTCAGAACTGAGTTTTTCCTCCAAGCTTTGCAGTTTCAATTTAATGGTGGATAATAGCAATTGGGCAGGCTGCATTGACACATTCTTAAGGAACGCACAATAATCATGATCTACTCGGGTATAGCCAGATAAGCCTGTGCCGGTCTGAGTTCTATCCACTGATTCTTTAACAGTTTGACAATGCGGAGAATGTGAGGTTGCTTTTTCGTGTTCATCATACATCTGAGTGATGCTCTCAGACACTGCAGAGTCCTGTTGCGCACTGATGTCATAACTCAGTTTCAGAGGGCTGTTATTTATTTGGGATTTCCATGCCTCCTGAAAAGTAAAGGAGTGTAAAGTAAAGTTAATGTTCTGTTGTAATTCAGACAAAGCACATCCCGCTTCATCGATAAATGTATAATGTACCTGTAGGTTCTCCAGTAGAGCAAGCTGCTCTCGCTTACTATACATTTCAAAAGCTACTCGAAAAAGTCCTTCAATGCTGTAGAACCAGAGGGAATTGCTGGTAGTGTGGACCTTGAGACCATGAAACCTAAATGCTGTAAACAGCCAGTTAAGGAAACAATGTTGTAGAACACTCGTTTAGACATGCCACTGTTTGGCTGCATTGGTCTTGTGTCACATTTGGCTTTACCTGGGGAAAAGTTGACTTTTGTAGCGTACCCTTTCTTTGCAAACTTTGCATGGTATCTTGGATGATTCTCTATACGAATGTCCGTGTCAGAAAATATATCTGCTCCCAAATAGAGCGGGACCGTTGGACTCTGGAACAAAAAAAAAAAGAGAAGTTTTATTATTAAATTCTTTGTCCGTTGGTCAACGAATCTTATTTCTACAACGCTTTGCCTCGTCGATGTATGCTGTATTCTACACAATCGATATGAATATGGTCGGAGTCAAGACTTTGATTTAAAAATAAATCACAATCGGGGGGTGGATAATCAGTACTATTGGTCATAGTGCATGCATGTTGCATGGTTTGTTGACCTTTATACCTTTAAATATTGTTTAGCAGCCATGTTAGAAGTTTCACAGATCGTTGCACAAAACAGCTTTTCCTTTTTGTATTGGTCAAACTGGTGTATAAGGTCACGTCCCCCCCCCCCCCTTTTTTTTGTTAATGCAATCGATCGCTTTAGTGTGACTAAAAGCGACGTGATTGCTCGAGTTTTGTTTCGCCGCGTGCACCGACATTCAGTCAAATCACTCAACTCTCACCTGCTGCGGACACGCGGTGAGCCTGAACGACGTTAGACCCGATAAATAGATCAAGCGAATTTTGCGCGGGCCTATAGCGCAATGAGGCAGCGTTAACGGGACGGTCGCGTACGTGGACATGGTTGGAACCCCCCCCCCCGCGAAGAGCCTAAAAACACCGACTTGGTGTGAAAAGCACCGAAGGGGTCAGCAGAGCAGGCGTGGGAGCGAACCGAGGCAACCGGGACGTGTTTACATCCGCACTTCCTGGTTCCGGTCACGTGGTATTGCGCTGCGTCCCGTTGTTGTTGGAACTCGGAAATAAAATCCTCTCTGGTGTTTGAGAACGCAGGCAGTCGTACCATTGAATTATTATTATTTTTTTTTCCTTTTTATCGGAATTCCGATTCGGGATTTTCGGAGCAGATGGCCCGAGTCGAGAGTTCAGATCTAACGTCAAATAGCATGGCGGCACGCACCGTCAATGCATTTGAGAGCACGTATAACTTTGATCGTTCGAATGTTGTGTGAACATACGTGTTCAGTTGTATATTCGCAATATTCGCAATGTTCCCAAACGGACATCTATGTTTTTTCCCGAGCAGCGATTGAACACATGAAGCTCGGGTTAATTGGGGACTCCCGGCGCGGAACGTCCGATTTCCCAATGCAAGCAAATGCAGCATTGCGTAGACTAATGGTGACGTGCGTACCCACGTCCGGCGACAAAGCAGCGCAAAGATGGCGGCGGTTGAGTTTGGTGACAGTGAGCTCTTTGAGCAACTAGACGAACATGTACCTGTCCCAAAGCACATCCGCTTCACCGATGACGAAGAAGCCACAGAAGAGGCAGACCAACTTAGGGAGCAGCTGGAGGAGAACATCGTGAGGCTGACAGAGGAGAATATCCTTTATGCGCTGTGTTTAGGAAATAGCTAATGCTAATTAGCACCTGAGCCTTTTTACCGCGAATAGCCAGCCAGCTAGCTAGCTTGATAGATAAATACTTCATCCATCTCCCGAAATTGCAATGCAGCACAGCAGATGCTGACACCAATACAATACAATACAATACAATTATGCAACATCTTAATATAAGAATACAAATGGCAAATATTTGTATTGTATTATGTAAAAAACAATTATAATAATAAAGCATGGAAGATTACTTTTTGTCCATTTCCTTCACATACTGTTCACATCAAATGTTGAAAAGAAAAATGAAAATCCTTACAACACCAAGGTAAAAAAAAAGTCTAATTGACAGTCTAATTGTCAATTATATATTGTGGAAAATACAATACCATGTAATTATTTAAACCTGTTTTACAGTACCATCAAAGTTGAAGATGTAAACACCGATGGGCCCCTTCTTCAAATCCTATACGCTAACAACAGCATCTCAAAGTAGGAAGTTACTTGAGACGATTAAAAATGTGCAAATCATATCCGCTGTCATGTTATAATTGTAAAAAATGTCAAACCTTTAGCCAAAACATTCTTTCTGGAATGTGTTTTATTCCAGGCAGTGTCGTCAAGAAATTGAAGATTGTATCTGCGGTCTGATCCAGAAGCACTGGAAAAGGGAAAATGATAACACGTCTTCTGTCCAACTCAAGCCTCAGGTATTGCATAATTAGTCAGGCATTGGTGAAAATCAGCAAAGTTGTGGCATGGTCTAAAAATGTTTGTCTTTTTAAAGAATTCAGCCTTTGTCTTTGAGGAAGATAAGACATTTAAATCCTCCAGTGGTATTAAGACTGTTACAGAGGCTTTCAAGGTCAGTATTTTGTGATTAAGTTGTGTATCTGCAGTGTATGCAAAGATAATTCATATATGCTATCTATCTAACTTTTTTTTATTTTTATAACTTTTCCCTCACAGGTGATTGGAAGTGTGCTGTATTTTACCACTTTCAGTGTTGATAAACTTGGTCAACCCCTGCAAAATGAAAACCCTCAGTTGACAGAGGGATGGGAAGTTCCTATGTATCTTTAAAAATTACAAATTCATCTTTTCCCTGACTGAGCCTCTCAGCCTTTTGGATATATGTAGTTGTTGTAGTCATTTGCTCTGTAAACAGAGAAATCAAGAAGCTATTTTTATTTATTAAAATGTGGGTGGCAAATAGGTCAATCTGATATTAAGGCAGAATTTAACTCATTGTGTAACTTATTGTGCTAATTGATGGTCTGTGATATACTGTCTTCCCAACAATCATCAGCCCCTCTACCATCATGCGGGTGCTGCTCTGTAGTGTTGAGTAAGATTTTACTTCCTGAATTGTTGAAAAAGTTACCAGCAGGTCTTCAGCCATGTTATTGGCTCAGATGGACAAGATATTGAGATGAAAGAGAGAAGGTACAATCAGGAGTTTCAAACAGCACTAGATCAATTGCATAACATTTGGCTTTTTTTGTTGATCTTTAGGTTGAGGAATAACCTTATTTCACTTATTTGTTCATTCTAGACCCAAATCCATGTGTTTCAACTGTGGCTCAGGCAGTCATCAGTTGCGAGACTGTCCCAAGGTTAGTACAATAACTTGCCTAAGTCGTCCAACATTATTTAAGTACAATAATTAAAGTATTTATGCATGATTTCTTCACCAGCCAAAAGATCAGGCCTTAATCAATGAGAGACGGAAGGAATTCTCTCAAAGTAATAACCAAAACATTCACGGTAACCAGCGATATCATGCTGAAATAGAGGAGCGGTTTGCCAAATACAAGCCTGGCGTCATGAGGTAGGACTGTTGTTTTGGCTTGTCTGACCACCACAAACTGAAATACTGTAAGCACTTCTTATGTAATCTTTCTCCAAACCTTTTTAAACTTGGCAAAGTAGAAAGATATCTGTATATCCTCAGATATCTGTTTGGCTCGTTTGGATATTTAGAATTGCAAGCTGATGTCACCTAGCTACTGCTTTATTTTCCAGATTAGGAAAAGTACCTGTCAAGCTCTGTTGTTGCTAATTCAAGTGAAGGACATGGCAAAGTTTGAAAACATTTTGTGAGCATTTTGTTTATATTACGTTAATTAGTTTGAGAACCTTCTGGAGTCCTTCTTTCCCATGTCTTGTTTGTTGTAAAACATTCTTGCTTTTTATCTAAGTATCTTAATGTGTTTTGGCTTTGAACAGTGAAGAGCTGCTGACAGCACTAGGAGTTGGTGTAAATTCCCTGCCTCCTCTGATTTACCGCATGAGACAACTCGGCTACCCGCCAGGTTGGCTTAAAGAAGCAGAGATGGAGAACTCTGGGTTGACTCTGTATGATGGAAAGGGTATGTATTCTCAGTTTTGAGATCTGAGAAGGGCAACTTTTTAGTCCCAAACAACGAATAATGACACAAAATGTATTCTAATATGTATTTATTTTATAAATTTAAACATTGTTTCAGAGGATGGAAACGTAACGGAGGAAACCAGTGGGCAAAACATCTCTTATGATGTTTCAAAGCTGGTAGATTTCCCAGGCTTCAATGTATACGCATCACCCACAATGAAGGATGTGAGTCTAATGAAAAGGGCATGTCTTTTTCCAAATATCAGGAAAGGCTGGGCAGTTTGACTCAACTGTAATGTCAAAGTAGATTTGAATCCAATTAAATGTATTTTTCCCTCTTCACTTACTTACTTTACTATTACTGTTACTCAGTTGTAATTCCACTGTGCCACAAATCTTTGTCTGTTGAGTAGTAACAGTAGAATTCGGACCAATAATGAAACACACCAAAACTGAAAAATGATTAAAAACAATGCTGTGGACAGGAATAGACAATGTTGACAAATAAATTAAATGATGTAAATTATACAAATGAATGTTAAATTTGACCCGGAAAGAAGTTGTTTGAAGTTACACTTGCAATACAGTTTAAGGTCACAATTACAAGCTGGATTTTTTTATTTTTATTTTTTTTTCTCTCCCCAAACAGAAACTGTCACAGTAATTGTTCTGGTCTTTTGTCCTCAGGAATATATGCAGTATGGGTCAACACCAATTCAGCACAACCACATGAAGAGCAACTTCGCTGCCTACCTGTCCAACAATTTTCCTTCGGTAATGTATCCTTTTGAACAACTATATATTTATTGTATTGTATGTGGTTGAGCTCTATTTGTCTGTTGGTCCTTGCTCAAATCTGTGACCTGAGAATATAAAACTGCACTATATCGATTCCACAATTGCCACCTTACATTTACGACCAATTAAGAAAAAGAAACAAAAAAAACCTTAGTTTAAGTGGTCTCTGATATGTTGGATTTCCCTCTCTAGTATTGACCTTAGCTTTTACCACTGGTTTCCATGAGGTTACAAGATTAAACCATTATGCCATGTATTCTTGACTGAATATATAATGTCTTAGGTTTCTTGTTTGTTCTTAATTATTCAATGTTTTTCCTTTTAACAGCCTGGTGGCACTCCCAACAAAAGGAGGCATGAATCTGATTCACCTTCACTGCAAAGAAAAAAGCGAAGGTCCAGTCCTGCCTGTAGTTCTGATATGGAGATGGATTCAGGTAGCTGTGCTTTACTTTAAGAATCATTTTATTTGAAATGTACAATAGTCTCCCTGAACTAATGCAACATTGATTTGAGACCTACTTCAAACAGTAGGTGAGATAAAGACAAATAGGTGTACAGTATCTGGCCAGATGAGATGGCTTATTATTAGCTGATAAATTATCATTTGTTGATTATTAAACAGGTGGAGGTTGCTTGAATTGTTGGAAGAACTCTACCAATGCTGTTTTTTTTCCCAACTTGCCATTACTACTTTTTTTTTTTTTCTCTCTGTCTCCTCATGGACAAAACAGAAAGCGCATTGTAAATAGTGTTTAGAAGTTTAATGTATTTACTTCAGTTTGCAGTTATTCAATGTGTGTTCAATGTGAAATTTACCTGATATATGAAATACGAACGAACAAAAAAGTAGCTTCATGGATTGTAACTAGCTCATGGCCTATTACTTTTTTAAACCATATTCTGTTCAAATTTATATTTAGTTATGTATTGAGTTTTCTACATTCAACATGATCAGTTCTCATTCCATTTTAGGATGTTGACTAAGATGATGACAGAGCTTATAGGAGTTTCATTCAGTCCTTCTTCAGTACAGAATATAGTTACATTGGTGTTGTCTGAAGATTAATTTAGATTCATACGCAAGTATTTGGAAGTGTCAGAGTTAGTGCTGATATATCGTGAACCTCGATTTGATTAATATTTTATTAATGCTCGGTATGGAAAGGGTAACATCAAGTTTTATTTTCTAAACTACATCAAAGTTTTCACAGAAGATTTCGTTGCTCATGCTTTTTATTTTACACGGGATGCCCCCCCACCACCGGAGAAGTGGGCGTCGTCATCAAGACGCTCACCCGCTGTGAATTGTGTGCTTTCAGGGGTCTGCGTGTGTGGGTGTAAGACTCTTCTGCGCGTCCCCATGCCTCTCCGCTACTGAACCACACAAAAACAGGACCGTGCATAACGGGAACACTCTCTTGTCCCCCCCCCCCCACCCAGAACAGAGTGCCAAATGTGTGGTACACTTGAGGGTCCCAGGTCAACCTACCGTAGAGGCGCTTGGCTTTTCATTCATAAAAAACTATGCAGTCTCCAGTATCTTGTGAAGTCCGCTTCAGTTTTCAACTTATGTAGTGGCATATACCTCCGTTTTTTAATTTGAAGCCTTGCAATGCCACTGGGATGGTGAGGTGGCATCATTTTAATGCGTGATCCAGAAAAAAACAAAACAAAATAAAAACATGGAAGAGAATCACTTTCCAATTCGAAAATCACAGGGCGGTGAGCAGCGCGTCATCTAGATTGTTGTTTTGATCCCTGGCTCCTGGTGGAGTGCTAAAGTGTAAAGCCAAATGTTATGCAATTGATCTAGTGCAGTTTGAAACTCCTGATTGTACCTTCTTTCCAACTGTGCCCCATGAGCTTGGATGGCTGCCGCCTCATCGGTGTAGGATTATTTTACTGTATTTACATTCAAGAGTTGTTTTTCACAAATTTGAAATATTGTGAATTCAGATAAGGCTCCTACCCTGCTTGCTACAATGGCTTTTATTTTGAGATTATTATATTTTTAAATACCTGCAGGCTAAAGGTCTTTATATCTTTGATTATAATTGCTATATAAACATCCTGGTTTATAATTGCAATTTGGTCTGATTCCCTTTTATACAAGGATATTATTTATAAACTTTAATACGATTAATAGTGATATCCAATATCAACATTAGGTAAGAAAATATGGTGGTATCAAATTTAGGCCATAGCGCCCAGCACTACTGAGGGTTACATGGTAACATTTTTAAGGTTTTGTTACTTTTTTTTTTTTTTCTCCTTTCTTTCTCTCCAGAACCAGGAACTCCTAGTCGGTTTCAGGGCTCAAGTGGCTTCCAGTTCCAGCCTCCGCTGCCCCCTGGCTCACCTTCTTTTAGTTCACCTCCTCCCTTACCTAAGGGAACACCGCCTGCTACTCCCACTCCACCACCCCTTCCTAAAGGTACGCCACCTCCCACACCTACTAATGGCTCTCCAGCCTTGCGAGGGTGTAACTGGGTGGTGGTGGTGGTGGTGGATGGTGCAGGTGAGGAGATGGAGGATGGTCTGACACTGGAGGAGCTAGAGGAGCAGCAGAGGCTGATCTGGGCAGCCCTAGAAAATGCTGACACAGCCACAAACAGCGATTGTGACACCAGTTTTGGGAACACCTGTAGCTAGCTCGCCACGCAATTCTACACCTGCCCACGTTGACACAGAAACCGAGGCTGAAGCCGAGGAAGTGGTTGACTTTAATGGAAAGCAGAGAACAACTCAGCGTGTAGAGGAATGCCTTGAAAGTCCTGGTCCGATGACGGACCGAAACGTTACCCCTCAGAGTCCTGTCCCCATTAGGACTGAGGACAGCCCTCTCAGCCCTACACCAATCACAATGCAGGAGGAAAGCCCTCTCAGCCCTTATCCTATCAGAATGCAGGAGGAAAGCCCTCTCAGCCTTGGCCCAATCAGAGCGAAGGAGGAAAAACCTCTTAGCCCTGTTCAGATTATAGGGCAGGAGGGCAGACTTCTCAATCCTGATCCAATCAGAGCACAGGAGGACAGCACGTTCAGCCTTGTGCCAGTTAGGGTGTGTGAGGACATCAACCACAGCTCTGGTCCAATGGAAGCCCAGGAAGTCAGCTGTCTGAGTCCTGTACCAGAACCGTTCACTCAAGGAACAGTAGATAGCATTTCTCCCAACTCTGGTGAGAAAGTAATTGCAGTTCCCCATCGGAGTAGGTTTGTGGCTGGCGTTGTTCCTTTTGAAGATACACCGGAATATACTGAAGTCGCTTCTGCCACCGGGACATACCTGCGGATCAGAGATTTGCTTAAAAGTTCACCACGAAGTTTGGCCAGAAACAAAAAATGAAACATCAGTGTCTTGAGTTGCAATCAGGGCATGATTTTTCACAGTTGGAAAAAAAAATGTTTTGTAGTTGGCACTGGACTTTTTTTTTGACCCAGATGAATGTCATTAATGTGGATAATGGTAAAGGAACGTTGAAAGAACAAGGCATTTTGTAACTTTTTTTTTTTTCTGTCTTTCTCTCCAGAACCAGGAACTCCTAGTCGGTTTCAGGGCTCGAGTGGCTTCCAGTTCCAGCCTCCGCTTCCCCCTGGCTCACCTTCCTTTAGTTCACCTCCTCCCTTACCTCGGGGAACACCGCCTGCTACTCCCACTCCACCACCTCTTCCTAAAGGTACGCCACCTCCCACACCTACTAATGGCTCTCCAGCCTTGCGAGGGCGTAACTGGGTGGTGGTGGATGAGGCAGGTGAGGAGATGGAGGATGGTCTGACACTGGAGGAGCTAGAGGAGCAGCAGAGGCTGATCTGGGCAGCCCTAGAAAATGCTGACACAGCCACAAACAGCGATTGTGACACACCAGTTTTGGGAACACCTGTAGCTAGCTCCCCACGCAATTCCACACCTGCCCACGTTGACACAGAAACTGAGGCTGAAGCCGAGGAAGTGGTTGACTTTAATGGAAAGCAGAGAACACCTCAGCGTGAAGAGGAATGCCTTGAAAGTCCCGGTCCAATGAAGGACCAAAACGTTACCCCTCAGAGTCCTGTCCCCATGAGGGCTGAGGACAGCCCTCTCAGCCCTACACCAATCACAATGCAGGAGGACAGCCCTCTCAGCCCTACTCCAATCACAATGCAGGAGGAAAGCCCTCTCAGCCCTACTCCAATCACAATGCAGGAGGAAAGCCCTCTCAGCCCTACTCTAATCACAATGCAGGAGGAAAGCCCTCTCAGCCCTACTCCAATCACAATGCAGGAGGAAAGCCCTCTCAGCCCTACTCCAATCAGAGCGCAGGAAGAAAGCCCTCTCAGCCCTACTCCAATCAGAGCGCAGGAAGAAAGCCCTCTCAGCCCTGGTCCAATCAGAGTGCAAGAGGAAAGCCCTCTCAGCCCTGGTCCAATCAGAGCGGAGGAGAGCCCTATCAGCCCCGTTCCGGTCAGAGCAAAGGAGGAAAAACCTCTTAGCCCTGTTCAGATTATAGAGCAGGAGGACAGACTTCTCAATCCTGATCCAGTCAGAGCACAGAAGGACAGCACGTTCAGCCTTGTGCCAGTTGGGGTGCATGAGGACATCAACCACAGCTCTGGTCCAATGGAAGCCCAGGCAGTCAGCCGTCTGAGTCCTGTACCAGAACCGTTCACTCAAGGAACAGTAGATAGCATTTCTCCCAACTCTGGTGAGAAAGTAATTGCAGTTCCCCATCGGAGTAGGTTTGCGGCTGGCATTGTTCCTTTTGAAGATACACCGGAATATACTGAAGTCGCTTCTGCCACCGGGACATACCTGCGGATCAGAGACTTACTGAAAAGTTCACCACGAAGTTTGGCCAGAAACAAAAAATGAAACATCAGTGTCTTGAGTTGCAATCAGGGCATTCGTTTTAACAGTTGAAAAAAATGTTTTGTAGCTGTCACTGGATTTGGCAGTTTTCCAGTAGATCAAACAATGTTTATTTTAAATATTTTTTTTTTTGTACTAAGATTAATGTCATGTGGATAAAGGTAAAGGAACGTTGAAAGAACGAGGCAGAGTATTCATAAATGTTTTTTAAGTTCTGGTCATTCTGGTAACTCTAGCTTTGGTATGAAATGTTTCTTCTGTGTGTTTCGGAGGATTGCTGCAGGTAAAATGTTCATTTGATATGTTTTGATTGATTTCATGTATTTATGTAAAGTTTTCTATTTTGGACAGACAGTCTTGCACGAAAATTTCAAGCAAGCCTTTATTTTATTTTATTTTTTATCAATTTCATCAGCTTAATGTCAGCGGTGGCTAACTGCTCTGATAAAACATTTGATGCTTATATTACAATCAGTTCTCTGTGATCATAAGATGTAAAGGTAAACTTTACCTTTTTTTACTGTTTGTTGACAGCACATAAAATTGGTGTTAGCTGAGCGATTGGCAATGACTTGGTTGCCTGCCGTTAAGTTGTTTCCATTTAAATCTACATTTTGGGCAGATCTCTCACTATTTGGTCTGATTATTGTATGGAATCTTAAACTAAGAAAGAACATGCTTGTAGATGGATTTGATGGCTGTTGTACTCGTAAAGAGCCAAGCCCCCTGATATTTTTATTATCCTGGACTGTTCAATTTTGAATATGGAAAAGAACAAAAAATTGCTGAAACTTCTCAATAAAAATTGCGACTACCGATGAAGTTCGAACAGTAAATATAAATGTCACCACTTTAAGCATCTTATGGGAAATTTGCAAAAGTTGACTCTTTTGTTAATCAAGAAGATCAATGTTTTCTTGATTACAGTGGCTGTAGTGATAGTTTGTACCCATGGACATAGTTGATCTCCAATAAAGGTTTAACTGTTGAACATTGTGGGTGTCTTTGCTGTGGACTTGAAATGATGAAGACAAAAGTGATGAAGTAAATGTAGAATGGCTTGTATTATGTAGATTGAAAAGTTAGGTATTTATCAATTGAGGTTGAGCTTTTCTTTTGAGCATTTCACATTCATATGGGATGATAAGACATATAATGACCCCCCCTTCCCACCCCCGGATTAATAGTGTTATCATAATGACATGCATCTGTATAATATAGATTTTGATATATTTTAATATACATAAAAAACATTTTTTCAAGTATGGCGTTTATTTATGATGTTGACTCCATATTGCGACTGAAAAACAGTTATCTTTCTGTTGTATTTAACATTTCTAATGCTTTGGGACAGTCATGATTAATAACCATATCACGATGACAGTCGCAATATGAATTAACCTATTGTAGAATATATTATTTACCTGCGCATTGCTGATAAGAGTTCAACCGGTTGATTTTGATCGCCGCATTAACTGGCCTACTTACTGAAATCATCGATTTCCAATTTTGTTTCTACTAATGTTTCGATGCGACGGCTCTCTCTCAAATATTATGAATCTATGGCAAAGTGGAAATGAGAGTATAGCACAGAATATGGAGAGGACGAACACGACATTCTGAGAAGGGCCACGATGAGACGAAAGGCAAATCGCCGAGATCAAAGTTATTCGAGATTAATGCGTCCTATCTTGACTTTATTCTCGAAAGGTCAACTTTTTTTTATTTTATTTTTTATTTTTTGCTCGCACCCTAGTTACTCGTCAACCTCCAAATTTGGACACCCCCCCCCCCCTGCAGAAAAAGAACAACAAAACAAAAAAGCCGTATCTTTATTCTCTAATTATTAACTTCGTCACCTTCATCAGCATTTAGGCGTTAGTGTCGCAATGTCAAGTGTTTATTCTGGACACGCAGCCTTGGATCGTCGGAAACCCCCCCCCCCCCCCGTCGCTCGGGAGTCGGTGCGGCGCGGCTCCTTCTTGCCGCTCGTGCCCGCGGTGACGTGTTGGACGGTTTGCGCGGGGCCGCGCTTGCTCGCTCCGACCGCGGCAGCCCAGCCAGTCAGTCAGCGCTGCTCCCCGGCGCCGTCAGTCGCTCCGCCGCCGGCCCTCCCTTCTCCGCACCGACACGCAGCGGGTGAGTGTCGCCTCGCGGCAGAGCGCTTCCATTTTCTTCCCCGTGTGTCTTTTTTTTTTTTTCCTTTCTCTTTTTGTCAGGCTGCCACCCGCCCCGAGGGGAGGAAGCGTCGAGCGGAAGGTAACCTGTGAACGCCACGGTCCAGGGTATCGCCGCTGGTTTAGCTAGCTAGCCGGCCAGCTAGACCCACGCTAACTAGCCCTAATGCTACGTGGCTAAGTTAGCAGCTAACCACGTCCGTTCCAGTGTAAGGAGGCTTAGTTTGGCGTCCGTGGGTTGTTCGTGTATTCGCTTGGTCATAACGGCTTTTTCCCCGTTTGTTTGTTGTTTGTTTTTTTTTTGGCTGTACTCGCTGAGCCGGTTCTGAACAAAATCACCTTGAACACCACCCCAGCTGACTCCGCAGAGAATTCAGAACTTGAGGAATGTTGCTACCTGTCGTTATGCTCCAGGGGGGTGGGGGCGTTTGAGGTGTTGGCGCGGTGGAAACGATCAGGCGCCAATCGTTTTTGAGGAAAAGCTCCGCTGGTTGTCAACCTTTGTGGAAGCTCAAGCGCTTTATTGGGACGATCTCTGCTGCGCGGCGCTAAATCCAGATGTGCCACCTCATCGCCTGTCAGCGGGGTGCGGTGACACCGGGTGACGGGGTGTGTTACCAAACTTGTCAGTGTCGTATTCCTGCAGACATCCGAGGCAGGACAATAATACGCTGTGTATACACTGCACTCTTGTTTTTTTCCACGTCCTTGCAGTGTAATAGTTGTTTTTTTTTTTAAACAACCTCACCGTGTAGTCACCTCGTTAGGCTTAATGACACACAAGCGTTAGGATTTGTTTTTCTAACAACATTATCCTTCGTTTGTAATGCACCTTCTGTTCACAACATGCAACTCAAAGAGCTCCACATTAATAAAAGGCAATCAAATAGTGATATTAAAAAGAAAGCAAGCAAAAAGCGTTTCTGAAAAATAAGTAAATGTAGTACTCGATTTCTGTTTTGGGTCATCAATTTACACCTTGAAGGATCACAATCATTCCTCAATGAAGGATTTTCAGATGTTATTTTTCTTGAGTTATTGGTCTAGAATTATTCGTCTTTAAAGGTGCAGAGTGCAGGTGTAGAGTTTATGGAACAGACATGGGATATAATATTCACAAGTATGTTTATAATCCCATAAATATAAGAATTGTGTTTTCGCTGTCTTAGAATTAGCCGTTTTTATCGACACAGGGAGCGGGTATGCCCAACCATGGCCAACATGTTGCACCGCCATGTTTATTCTTCTAGTGGCGTTGCAGAACATCGTTGATCCCCGCACGCATGTGAACCGCGCATCAACTGCAAAACTTACCCATCATAGTGAAATACAGTTTTACTGCCGCTGTTACTTTTTAAAGTCATAATTCCATAAATCTCACGTGGATTTGCAGTGAAAAGAAGAGACGAGACAGATGCGTTCTGTGTTTTACTCTGAAACGCAGTGATTGGTTTACGGTATGTCACATTATGTTGCTGCTACTTCACGACATATCGTGAAGCAAATGTCGGCGCTTTGCGTCTGCTCATCCGCCATCTTGGAGCGGTCAAATCTCGCTTGATTCTGAACCGATTTTCAGAAATTTAGTTTGTTATAAACAACAACAACGATGATAATACCGCCTATCGCAATATTTCGATATCACCCAAGCCTAGATGTAAATGTTAATTCATGCTTTTATATCTCCATGCCTTTCTACTGTAACTCCCTTTTCACCTGCCTCAAAAAACATCACTGGGTAGCTTCCAAGTGGTCCAAAGTGCTGCTTCTAAGCTCTTGACCAGGTCCTCCAAGATTCAAGATTCAAGATTTTTATTTGTCACATACATATACATACTTTCATACATATATGCAGTGAAATGTAATGCAACGCACCCGGTGATAGCACACAATATGTCCTAGGGAAAAAAATAATAATAATAAAAAATAAAAGTAGAAAATTCCTTTCTAATAGACCGACTAACTGACTCCTAAAACGTAATACATTAAGTTGAATACTTATAGAATAAGATAAAAATATATAGAATAAAATACAATAAAAATAAATTGAAATAAAATGGGATGGAAGGAATATGCCTATGTATATACAGATATGTGCATTTAAAGTGGCATGTGAATTAAAGTGGCATGTGAATGTGAATGGAGTGAGGTTGTGTTTGGGATAATACAGCACAGTATACAACAGTACGGCGCAGCAATACGGCATCACGAACAACCCTGAACAGTGACACAGTATTCGGTACAGTATGCTACATACAGTACAGTAGGTAGTGGAGCCTAGTGTATGGCTCAGCTGCGCAGCAGCTGAAACAGTCCGTTGTTGGGGTGATGAGGATCCTTCATGATCCTGCGGGCTCTGCTACTACACCTCCTGGTGTATAGCTCCTGCAAGGGGGGGAGGGTAGTTCCAGTGGTACGTTCAGCTGAACGCACCACCCTCTGCAGGGCCCACCTGTCCTGGGCAGTACAGTTCCCAAAACAGGCAGTGATGTTGCCTGTCAGGATGCTCTCCACTGCTCCAGAGTAGAAGGACTTGAGGATCCTCACCGAGACCCGGAATTTCCTCAGCTGACTGAGGTGATAAAGACGCTGCCTCGCCTTTCTCACCAGAGTGTCTGTGTGAACAGTCCATGTTAAGTCCTCTGTGATGTGGACTCCCAGATATCTGAAGCTGCTCACCCTATCGACAGAAGTCCCATTAATCCACAAGGGTGCGTGCGTTCTCGATTGTGATCCACGCCTAAAGTCCACAATCAGCTCCTTGGTTTTGCTGACGTTCAGGTGGAGGCTGTTGTCCTGGCACCAGAGTGACAGGTCAGCCACCTCCTCGCGGTAGGCCTTCTCATCGCAGTCGGTGATCAGGCCCACGACCACGGTGTCGTCAGCAAACTTGATGATGGTGTTGGAGCTGGACCTAGCTACACAGTCATGTGTGTACAGGGAGTACAGTAGGGGGCTGAGGACGCAGCCCTGGGGGGGATCCTGTATTCAGGGTGAGGGAGCTGGACATGTACTTCCCCACCTTGACCACCTGGGGGCGGCCTGTGAGGAAGTCCAGGATCCAGGTGCACAGCGGACCATTCAATCCGAGCTCCATCAGCTTGACAGCCAGTCTGGTGGGGACTATGGTGTTGAAAGCTGAACTATAATCAATGAACAGCATTTTCACATAGGCCCCCTTCTGGCCATCCAGGTGCGTGAGCGTGGTGTGCAGTATCTGGGAGACCGCGTCATCCGTGGATCTGTTTTGCCGGTACGCAAACTCCAAAAGGTCTGATGTGACACAGATGCGGATTGCTCTTCACTGGCTCCCCATCAAATTCAGAATCCGATTCAAAGTTCTCCTAAGATCAGCTATTGAGCTCTCGTGGTCAGGCATCGGCCTACATTATAGATCTACTGCAGGCCTGTGTCACCAGCAAGTCAAATCAGGGTTTGTTGGTTGTTCCTTGATTGAGATATGAAACAAAAGGAAACTGTGATTTTGAGGATGTGGATCCCAAACTTTGGAACTCTCTCCCTTTGGAATTAAAATCTATGGACACTGGGAGCACCTTTTTAAAACGCAGCTTTTTAAAGACCCATTTGTTTAGACTTACCTTTGTGTAATTTTCTATTAATTTAAAATGTTTGTTTGTTTAAGATGTTTTCCTCGCTGTAATCATTCCTCTTGTACTGACTATTCGTTTAAAGGTTACATATGCAAAACTCACTTTAATAACTTAAATTATTAAAGTTAGTTAGTTATCCGTTTTTAGTTAGTTAATTCAAGGCTAAGTGTAGGGTTATTGTGTCCAGGGCGGGTGGCTCTGTCCCCTCTTGGTCAGCGAAGGGAAGAGTCCTTGGGACGGGGAGCGAAGCGCTGGTCTGAAAGACGATTCTATTGCCCAGTCTAGCATGATATTTGACACCTCACGTTAGCATTACGAAATGTAAGGTAGGGTCAAATGGTAATGCAAAGGGTCAAATTTCTGTCATTTCTCATTGTGCATGGACGATAAATTTGTGATTATTCCTATATTGTGTTTCGAGAAATTGGCTTAATCAAATACCATCTGTTTTACAGAATATGTGCTGGAATAATTTTGGTAAGAGTTTATTTTCGAGATGACCAAAATATAGTCCAGAGTACAGCAAGGGATTAAGTGGTTTTGGAGTGAAAAGGTTAAGTGTAGCAAAGCATAGCAAGGGTATTTCAATAATACCACAGTAACTGTGTCCTTATCCCTTGCAAATTATTGACAGTACATTGGTCTTTGGCTTGTTTTTTTCTCCTTGATTAGAGCGAGAGTCTACAGCTAAAGATTACAGCGACTGCAGTGGAAAAAGTCTCCAGCATAAGTAGATCATTTTCAGCTGACTACACTTGAGTCTAGTCTGAGCAGACAATTATCTCTTGTGCATGCTTTTGAGATGTCCACAGCTCAAGTATGATGTTCTTCTTGTTTTGAAAATTGGATGATCTTTTGCTAGTTTTCCTAAATTAGGCCAGATCAAACCCCTGTGCCTTACACCAATGTGAAAAATAAAGCACACTGTAAAACAATATGATTTACCAAGATTCTGAAGAAGGCTATGTATGTTTTATGTCCCAGTTCCTCAGGTCAAGTTATTCATTATTTGCATTTTAAAGATTGAAAGGTTCATAAACAGTTATCACTGTCTTTTATCATGGTGAACGCATACAATAATTTGAATACTTTTTTGAAGGGCCTACACTCAGAGGGTACTCTTGACCGTGGGGCACTATCAGTATCATTCAGAAGCACAGCAGCGGAAAACTGGCACACTACTTCCAAAGTAGGTCAATTCCTGCTGATGAGCGCCCTTCGCTCTGGGGTTAGAAATGTCTTGGAGTGTGTAGGCGCGTGGTTACCATTACTCTTAGGTCTGCATGTGAATGACGGATATGTGTCCTAAATGCTTTGGAAGAAGTTGCATATAAGCATAATTTATTTTCTACAACTCTTCACTCACTGTCTGAAGATGATTTTATACAGGCAAGCATAGCCCATTGTTTGTGTATTAAGGCAAGCTCAGTGGTATAGGCTCCATCAGTCTGTAGTGGTTGCTTCGGGCAGAATCCGTGATGGGTTGGAACATCCTGACACAACACCAAGCTTTTCATTCGATATTTTATCTCTTTTGCCCTTTTTGTAAATAAACACATTTGTTCGTCATTGCGATATGATGTGCGAAAAACACATCGCAGAAGACTGAAACGTGATGAATAAGAAAAATAATTTTATTTGCACACAACATGCATAGTTAGCTGGCGGAATTTAAATGTTTAAATTCCTTACTCAACCCCAAGTCAGTCAAAAACATATTCCATGTTTGTGTCCTCACACATGGAGTTCGCTTGCAGCTCCAGAGCAATGGTTCTGAATCGTGTTATCGTTTTATTTTGTTAAGGATAAAGTAATACTGTAAGAACGCAACAAGTGTATCGGTAGATGAATTGTCACCGCATCATTACGTCAGTAGATGCTGTGTTCAATGGAAACTCTGAAAATTGGAACTCGTTTTCGTAGTAATGCTGACATGAAGATGAGCGACAGCACAAACTGATGCTACATTACATGGTAACTCGAAAATTGTCAATACAAAGTTATGGTGTGTTTTACGGGAACTGTAATTTGTATCTAACACCTTTAACCTGCACCCTGTGTATTGCTGCCTGCCACTATATTTGTCCTTGTTTTTTGAGAGAGGCAGTATCATATTTCATGTGAGAAATGTAAAAAAAAACTGAAATGGAAATGCTGTCTTCTCCCTATTATTAGAATGTTAAGCATTCACTGCTCAAATAAGGTGTTGAAATTGCATTGCAAAAAAGCAAGTGTGTTAAACATTTATTTACTGATAACATTTTAATATGTGATTTTCTTGGGAGTAGTGTATATAGTGTAAACCTTTAAGCCTCCTCACCAATGCCCTACTGTTTGTTGCTTCTTCCAGTTTGTATTTACCTAACCAACCTTCAGTGAAGGTGGTAACTTGATCCAGGATTCAACATGATCTCCCAACTTTCTATGCACCTGTTGTTTAGAAGGTTTTATTTTTTCCAACGATGGGACCCACCGCTTTGTATCCTGCAAAAGTACTGCATAAGATTTATAGATTGACTGACCAAAAAATGTAATGTCCAATTAGACATTTTGTAGTTGTTGCTTCTGCATTGTTTGATTGAACTTATGTTTATTAAATAATTGTATTTACATTTAGCCACATTGGCAACATTTGAGGATTATTTCAAGGTCGATCAGTCTTGTTTTCTGCCTGTTAACAACAGCGGTGGAAACAGGATAAACTGGTGCCAGGTTTCCAGGAAAAACCTGTTTCAGTAGAGGCCAGCCACTGGCTACAGTATTTCAGGTTTTTCACAGTGTGAAAACAGATGTCCTGGGTAATATTATTATTGTGGTGAAGTTGACGTGAATTATAAGGTACTGGTCAGTAGTCTGTAATGTAGAAATGGAGACTATATGAGACCTGTGAGCGCATATTTTTAGGCCTAACTGTGACATGCTTTGCTCCAGAGCTTGTTGTCATAACAGAAATGGAATACTACCGTCCAGTCAACATACCTCCAGCTGTATCATTGCTTTGATCATTACTACCACTTTCCAAATGACTGCAGGATAAGGACTGTTAGGATTTGTTTTGAACCAGAAATAAGGCATGCTGTTCTAGTTGTGTAGCTGCATTTCTAGATGTGATGGATAGCACATTTCCAAGCATAAAAGGTTTTGTTGATTTGTTCTTTTCTCTATTTCTAGTGTTCATATATATACACTCATGAAAAGATGCTTAAGGTTGAATTATCTCAAATATGGCTATAGAAAAATTGCATCAAGGAACCAGGAACAGAAACTATTAGATACTGTCTTCCCAATCACTTCTAGCCCCATATGGTCAGATGTTTTTGTTTTTTTGTTTGTTTGTTTGATTTTTTTTAAACCATGTTAACAAGAGCTGGTTTCTATCTATGCCCCACCTGATATTCTGTGTATCCTTTGCTCCAAGATTTAGATTCCTAGATTCCTAATTTAGCCATTTCTTGTTGTTTTTTTGTTTGCTTTAACCTAAATTCGGTTCATCTCTCTTATAAACACAAATATTATTTTCTTTGTTTTCTTTGAATAGGGTGCTTTTTACAAACAGCGCTTTTTCTCCCTTCACCTGGATAATATTTTATTTATTTTTTGGTGGCGTGAAGAGGTAATCTTCGCTGGTACAGAAGTGGACCCAGGTGTGTTGATGGTCTTGGATCACCCAGCACCCACTGACGGACACAAGCCTTGTGAATTTAGTGGATCACAGGAGAGGACATGAGCACGACCAAATCCAGTGGGATCAAAATCCCAACCAAGATAGCTAGACCAGGAACAGCAGGCGCCAAAACTGCCCCCAAAACTGGTAAGAACCCATCGCCCATCCCAGCACCGGCGGCTCCCTTAATCCATCACTATGCAGTGATTTTAGCTGGATTTATTATCTGGGGTTGTTGCTAGTCTTAACTCAAATATCTATTCTAAAGCCCTTGGATGTTTCAAAGTCTATTTTTTGGCTTTGCGTCTCAGCCTATTATCTCAATTTATTCAAACAATCAAGATAGATAATACATTTTCAACATTAGGTTAGATGCAGCTGTCGAGCATTGATGTTTGCTGCTGGTAAACTGTGCCCTAAATGGAGCTTTAGCATGCTGACCTTGGCTTTGATCTCAATCTGCTTATGTTTTCAGTAGCAGGAACAGACCTAGTTCATCTGGACTCACTGAGGTGACTGAGAATTCTGTGCAATGCAGGCATAATGCGCATGCTTATGGAGCTCTAGTCATCATCATTTTTACTCCAGCAACTTGCCAAGATTCATGATTAATGTTGTAATATCGGCTGTTTAAGCCAGCTTTGTCAATGTTAAAAGTATTCCATTTTGTGGTTGTGGTATTTGGTCTGATGGTGGTGGTATTTTGTAGATGAACGGTTACTATAATAAAGTGCTGCTAGAGGTCCTGAAGGGAAGTCTTTCAATTTAAAATTGACCTGTTTTTGCAAGGTTTTTTACGGTAAGAGATGTGACAGTTATTCTTCCCGACTGGCCATTTGGCTCAAATTATGTGACACAAACCATGTTTCCTTCCTTGTCCTTTCCTTTTTAGCTGCGCCTAAAGCAACAGTGGTGGACAAATCAGCTGTGGGTACCAGTGGAGGAGAGCCCCAGAGTTCTGAGGAGACCTACCAGGTTGGGGAGCGAGTGTGGGTCAATGGAAATAAGCCGGGCTTCATACAGTTCCTAGGGGAGACACAGTTTGCTCCAGGACAGTGGGCAGGTATTGTTCTAGACGAGCCAATCGGAAAGAACGATGGCTCCGTGGCCGGTGTGCGTTACTTCCAGTGCGAGGCCTTGCGAGGGATATTTACCCGTCCGTCCAAGTTGTCTTGTACAGAGGGTGAAGCCAATGGAACTGAGACAGCACCGCCCTCCCGTGCTGCTTCACCCACACCTTCAGTCAGCAGCGTGGTTTCCCACACACCTTCTACAAAATCAGCTGTTCCCTCAACCACACTGGCAGCCAAAAAGGCCCCGACCACCACACCGGCGACGACGCCCTCAAACCTGGCCCGCACAAACAGTGAATCTGTCTCCAATCTCTCAGAGACAGGCTCTGTCAAGAAAGGGGAGAGGGAATTGAAGATGGGCGATCGCGTTCTGGTAAAGTTCATAATTTTTTTATTTTTGTATATAATTTATATTTTTAGATATTAAAGTTGACAAAAACAATATTTCAAAAATCTGAGAATGGATGTTTATACATTATTTAGGATACCCTGTGAAATGAGATTATGGTGATCATTTACTATTTGATTGTTACTTACTTTAAGGGACAGCAAACTGTGCTAGTGCGTTCTATTACTTTGAGGGCAATGTCATCATAAGAACAGAACTGTGACTTGTCAAAAGTCATGCGACCCTTTGGCACCCTTTTTATTTTTATTTTATTTTTTATGTTCACCATGGTAATCTTGCAATTCGTCTGAATGCAGTCCTCTAGTTTATGGATAAATATCAGCTCACATGAGCACGATCCTTCCTCCTCAGGGGTTTCCTCTTTTTTTTTCTCCCTTCCTCAGTAGAAGGCTTTTAAATACATTGTGCAAAGAGGAAGTCTGTCACTTATATCCTATTGGTTGAACAGGAAATCGCCTCACAATGTCCAACGTTACTATCTAGCAGAATGTGCAGCTGCATATTATATTTCACAGAAAAAACCTGTTTCACCTGCTGGAAATTGGGCTCTACATGATTGCCACATAAAGACTGTTGCTTTGATCGCATTATCTCACAAAGGGCTTATAACCAAAAGAAAGCTGATTACCCCTTGGACCTTTTTGATTTTTGTCAGGGATTAAAACGTTTCATGTTTTTTTGTTCTTCTGTCAGGTTGGTGGCACTAAGGCTGGAGTGGTACGTTTCCTTGGAGAAACCGATTTTGCCAAAGGGGAGTGGTGCGGCGTTGAACTGGATGAGCCATTAGGAAAGAACGATGGGGCGGTGGCTGGTACAAGGTATAGAGACCACTATCACAGGAATCCACCGATAAGTTGATTGACTGCATAGTGTGAATTCCTTAAATGTCAATTTTTGGTGTTCATCTCTTCTTAGATACTTTCAGTGCCAACCCAAGTATGGGCTATTTGCTCCAGTCCACAAGGTCACACGGATCGGCTTCCCTTCCACCACAACAGCTAAAGCAAAGACTACGGTGCGAAAGGTGGTGGCAACACCCACAGGGCTGAAGCGCAGTCCCAGCGCCTCCTCCATCAGCACCATGAGCTCTGTGGCATCCTCAGTCAGTGCAAAACCTAGCCGCACAGGCCTGGTAAGGAGTTCACACATAATGACACCACGACTCTGATAAAGTTGCGCTAAAAGTTGACAGAGCTGCACACAGTCAAACACGAGAGTTTGTTGAAGAAGGGTTGTTTTTTGTCTTTTTGTGATGGTTCCTGTTTGCCAGTCTTGAGATCGCTGATATCCCTCCACAGCTCACAGAGACATCATCGCGGTACAATCGAAAGATTTCGGGCACCACGGCCCTGCAGGAGGCACTGAAGGAGAAGCAGCAGCATATTGAGCAGCTGCTGGCTGAAAGAGACATGGAAAGGGCGGAGGTGGCAAAGGCCACCAGCCACGTTGGAGAGGTGGAGCAAGAGCTCAGTCTGCTGAGAGACGACCAAGAGCAGGTCAGCTGACCAAGTGGCCACATCTCATAAGTTATCATGTTTATGTAATCATCGGAAATTATCATTCAGCATCTCCCTCTCTGCAAACGCTGTACAACTTATTGTCGATATATCATATTAATCATATAATTAGTTATGCCTATCAATATCGTATTAATCACCTGCATTTAGCATCTACTTCAACTGAACCAGGAATGGTCTCAGGAGAAAACTATGAAATGATCCCCACCCTTTACAATTTCTTGGCTATCAGAGAAATGCTTCTTCTGACATTACTTCATGTACGATAGTTTTCAATGATTGGTTATAGTTATCTCTACTCTTGTGTTGTGAAGATGGAGGCCAAGATGGATCAGCTGCGTGCCTTGGTAGAAGCTGCGGACAAAGACAAGGTGGATCTGCTGAATCAGCTGGAGGAGGAGAAGAGGTAAGGAACACCAGAAGTACAGAGAGCCAGGAACAATGTCAAAAGATATTACTGTAGCTCCACTGAGTCAGTTTGTTGGAATAATGAAGCCACTGAATCAGGTCACATCAGAATGGATTTGACGATGGAGCGGTAGACTGTTGGTGAAACATTGTGACGAGAAATGGAAACTGCTGGGTTTGTTACTGCATTTCAAAGACTGTCTTTAATGCAAATATTAAGTTTTATACCCAATTTCCGTTTTACCAGGAAGGTCGAGGACCTTCAGTTCCGTGTTGAAGAAGCTTGCATTACCAAAGGTGACCTGGAGGTAAATATGCAACATACTGACACAACCGTGCATCTATTATAAGTAACCAACCGCAATCCTTTAACGTTGTTTAACATTGGAGAATGAAATCTTAATTATTGATTGGACGGGCACTGGCTCAGAATTACAATTTTAAATATTAAATTCAGTGACGTTAAAATTTTAATTTGAGTCCATTTCTATAATGGAAATGTGAAACGTTAAAAACCGACATGTTTTTCGAATAAAATGTAACTAACGCAACCCAAAATCATAAGATCTTAAACATTATATTACATTACATTCATCACAAGGCAGTTGATGTGCTGCTAATTTAACCTTGAATCATAAGAATGATTAGTTCCAGGACTAAGCGTTTGCAAGGTCTGCGCTTCTTGTTAGCAACAAATCCTGCCCTGTCCGCAGTCTCAGAAGACTTGTTTAGATGGATTGATTTTCATCTGTCAGCTATGGATTCAGACCTAAGCCTCTGCAGTGGGACTAAAAGCTTGAGGATTCATGGCAAAGTCATCATCCTCTTGTGGAGCTAAGCCGCGCTGCAGCCCAAACTACACAAACACGACGACTGCATTTCTGATTTGTCTTTTGAGGTCACAAAACCTTGCGCTCCATCCTAATATTAAAATGTCATGGTACTTTAGAAATGTACATCAATTAATATTACTATTAAATCCCTTGCATCATGACCATTTATTTGAAGGATCAAGTATGCATTGTGTGGCAAACATGTTTTTGGCAAATGCAAGTAGGTAATTTTGATCCGTAATTCATTTTTACATCTATGTTTTGGTCATGGATATTAATTTTGAATTTACTGGCATTTTTCTAAATGAAACATCCCATGGTAAGCACAGTAGGCTGCTGTTATTGTTCCGTCCTGAGAATTGATGTGCTCGTTCTATGTTTCGTGGACAAGACACTTGGGCCAAATGGATTTGTGTCTGATCATAGGATTTATCTTGTTTATTCCACAGTTCCACACCAATCAGGGGACCATCCCACTTTCCCTGAAGGCATACCTCCTCAAACTAGTTCTTTAAAAATGCTACAGGGTTAGAATACCACTTTATCTTTCTTGTGATTGTATACTAACTGTTTTTTATTAATTACTTAACTACATCCACCAGAAGCGTGCATGAAGCTTGAAATGTATGAGGAAAAAAATGACCCTGCAATACAGTAAACGCTCTTGGCCAATTTTAAGCTGTTGATGGTACTAATGTGCTTTAATCCCCAGTGCCTCCCTTCTCAGTGGTGTGGTGTTATTACTTACTTTTCTTTCCCTTCGTCTTGTCCTTCATGTTTGATCCAGTGCTTGGCATGGGACCACAGGAGATGTTCCCCTGCATTTCCACTGTCTAATCACAGGCCTGAATTCAAACTCCTGTGTTGCATTTACAGGGGAATAGCGCTCAATTGAAGAATAGATAATATTTTAATAGCTGTCATGGTTGTAATGGTTGTCATAAGCCAAGAGCTTAAATGTTCCTATTTGTGATATCATACCTCACTGCATTATTATTATTATAATAGAGTATTTATAATTTTCTCGAGTGTGAGATAGTCTAAACAGGCAATTCCATAATTTATCACTCTTCGTCTATAAAATTGAAATAAATGAGTACTTGACCCTGACCAGGCTGTCCTAGGGGAAAGTCAAGGTCTGTAATGGAAGTAAAGTTCAAACATACATGAAAACATGCATAATTATATAAACATTCTCCACAATGATCCACAAACTTGCACTTAAACTTATATTGATTTATGAGTCAATATAGCAAAGTAGAAATTATGCTGCCACATGAATGAGTACAGCAAAGTATAAAACATTAACATGCAAAACACTTTCTTATTATATTCCAAACCCTGAATCAGAAATTAGTTACCCAGAAATGTACCATACGAATCATGTAAAATGTATTATTTCTGGAGTGTGATATCACAGGTCAGGAGACATGTTGAATATATCGAAGCTTAGTGGTATTCCCCCTTTTTGGATGAAACTTAAAGTAAATGTCTTATACTTACCTTAATACCAGGGTCACTTAATTCTAAAGGGAAAATGATTCCTTAATATTCATTGAAATCCTTTTGTCACAAGTTAGAATGACAACCAAGAGCCCCTTATTCTTCTGTTACTTTTCCATTTAAGCTGTTAACTAATTTTATACATGGAGGCCATGTCATCTGTGTTCCTAATACTCAATAATTATATACAGGGTGTAAATGGATTTAGCACAGATGGGAGAAAGCACAGTTGGTGATAAGGCTTTAATTTTTATTTTATTTTTTGTATAAAGATTACATTTACTATATCCACATTACAGGAATAAAGAATACCTTAATTCATCGCACCTTTACACAATTGGGTAGTGCATCGGTTCGGTTATGCCACTGATGTACAATTGCATACTGGGGGAACAAACAACTAACACTGCTTTCTCTCCATGTGTATGGTGAAATCCTTTTATTTAATTTACCTGCTGGCTTGACACACATTTTTCAAAATCTCTTTGTATTCATACAACCTTTGGGCTTTGTTCACCAGGTGTCATTTTGCATGATGTTCTTTTAATCTGCATCCATAAACCCAAATGTCCTGCGTATCCATAACACATGCCATGTTTTGTGAAAGGCCTGCATGGTGTCCCTTCCCATCCCCATATATCCCCTTCCTTGCCCCGTCATCCCATCTCCCGCCCCCAACCGCACCATTCCCACCCTGCTCCACCTCACAACCACACATAATCCCCCTTCTCTCTCCCTCACCGGCTGTGTTGGGCTGGCATGTGATGGTGGCACTGGTGTGTTCTTCTCCTCTTCCCCTGTTTACTAACAGACGCAGACCAAACTGGAGCATGCCCACATTAAGGAGCTTGAACAGAGCCTGCTCTTTGAAAAGACCAAAGCTGAGAAACTCCAAAGAGAGTTAGAAGACACTAGGGTAATGGATTCCGCTCTGCAAGGTGTTGCATTTGAAGAGTGGGACGGTGATAGAGGCAGGAAAATTGACGAGGGGTGCACATCGACAAGCGCCAAATATTAGCTTAGCATTTTTATTGCTTTTGGTTGGAACCCAAGAACTTTCCGAGGATTCAAAGGATAAATGTAATGTTTCCCCCCTGATAGGAAATGTAATAATAATTAGAGGAATGAAAATGGAACGATTTTGAATAATCTTTTTCTGTTTTGCGCTTGAATAGAAAAAATTATCGACTGTGCATTAGGTGCTCGGTTTAATTATTTGATACGCTGTCCCTGAATTCATTTTTACTCCTCGAGCTAAAGCCTTTTATTTTTATCATACGATTTTGTTGCTGCCACTCAAAGTAGTCTTCTCTTATGTCGCATTACAACTTGCTTTATTAGAACGCAAGAGGTTTACTGGGTGACTGTTCTGTGACTCGACTGTTTTTTACCACAAACAGCCCACAGATGTCCAAGTTGCCCACTGGTATCTGGTTTCTGCGTAACCAGACAGATGATGCTTCCCATGTCCCTAGCTATTTTTTTTCCTTGGTTATCTTTAGTATTCCTGCCTCAAGCTTCCAATTGTCCTGCTTTTTGATCTCCCTGCCTCTGGCAAGTTTGATTCACTTCCTGGATTACGCTTCCTGCGTAAGGTATTGCAGCTACAGAGTGGTATCCATAGTGAAAACTTTAATTCAGTGCTTGGTGAAAATCAATTACTTACTCTCGAA
This sequence comes from Zeus faber, assembly GCF_960531495.2. Lineage (NCBI taxonomy): Eukaryota > Metazoa > Chordata > Actinopteri > Zeiformes > Zeidae > Zeus > Zeus faber. The sequence continues at coordinate 16,219,413 of NC_137203.1, read as the reverse complement.
TGGTTGATCATTTTTGGATTCATCTCTTGTATAAAAGATGACCGTAGGGAACACAAAAAAAACTCAAAACAGTCGCCAATAGGACAGGCTTGTTTCCATTCAGTAAGAATTAATTCTTATTGAATGAATGCTTGCTGCTCTAGGATAAAGATCATACCTTTTTATGGCCACAAGAGGCCAATATAATACTTAATGAGTATTGTTAGGTAAGTTTGAAGTTTTAGTCTGTTGGACAAATGAAAGGCTGTCTAAAGGTTCTGTATTAAACTATGCTTTCTATTCATTTATCACAGTTGACTTGCCACCAGTCTGACAACAAGTCTGACACAAAATAATTATATATACTGCATATATACTATGTATATGTATGTATATGATATTGGTATCTTTCTTCGTATTGGTATGGTATTGCTCCCATTTGACAGTTAGATTTCTCCTCCCCTAGGTTGCTACTGTGTCTGAAAAGTCTCGCATTATGGACCTGGAGCGTGATTTGTCACTGCGAACTAGAGAGACGGCTGACCTACGACTGCGTCTAGAGTCTCAGCAGGGCACCGATGGCTCAGATTCAACTCTCTCTCCTCTGCTCGAAGAGATATGCTCATTGAGGGCTGAGTTGGCGTCTCAGGAGGCTAAGCAGCAGGAGGAGATGCATAAATACAAGGAGAAATTTGAAGCTGAAGAAAAGACTCACAGTGAGATGCTTGCCCAGGTTCAAGCCACCTCTGTTAGGCTCTCTGGTGACAATGAGCAATTGCAAATGCGTCTGAGCCAGGCCGAGAAAGAGAATACCAGTGTTGTTGAGCTGTGGCGTTCCAAGATGGAGTCCGCCGTTGCGTCTCATCAGCAAGCCATGGAGGAGTTGAAGCAGTCCTTCAGCAAAGGGGCAGGTGCCCAGGCAGATGAGCTAGTGGATACCAAGAGTGCCCTTGAGAGGCTAAAGGTGGAGCAAAAGTTGGCTCTAGAGGAGGCTGGAGCCAAGCATGAGGCCTTCACTACTGTCTGGCTTGAGGAGAGAGAGGCACTGAAGACAAAGCTGTTGTCGTTGACTGAGGATAAGGAGCGACTGGAGGAGTCCCTGCGCTCCAAAGTTGAGAGCGCTGAGGAGCAGCACCTTGTCGAGATGGAGGATGTACTTGGAAAGCTGCACACTGCTGAACTAAAGGTAAAGGAGATGGAGGAGAAGGAGGCGCAGTTGGTTCAACAGGTACAGGACAAAGACGATAACACCAAAGAACAGGCAACAGTAATGCTAGCTTTGCAGTCCCAGGAAGCTCAAACCAACCAGGAGCTTCAGACCCTGAGAACCCATTTAGACGAGGCCCAAATCGAGGCCAACTCCCAGACTGCCAAGGTGGGTCCTTTTTGCCTTCTTGTACATTGTCCCTTTCCATTGTAGAGTTATTCCTATATCTCCCCAGAAACATGTTCCTATTTTCCTCTCTCCCAAGGATTTTAGAGAAGCATGCGATTTATAACTGTATAATAATTGTCACTTCATTTTAATGTTGTCTTACGCATGTGTATTTTCTTTGTTTTTCATCAATGTGCCCCTGGTCCATATTCTGACCTGTACTGTAGGTCAGCGAGTTGAGCTTACTGTTGGAGGGCAGACAGCAGGAGCTCGTCTCTGCGCAGCAGAGCTTGACTGCTATACAGCAAGACAAAGACTCCTTGGAGCAGGAACTCACAAGCCTGGTGAGTCTTCAATAACAGGGTTAATGGATACAGTGTCTTGTCTTCAGGTTTTTGTTGAGCCTCATGATAAGCTGTTATAGCAGCTTGTTTGTCTTCTGAGAGTTCGGACTTCTTAACAGTTTGATTAGATTAATTTGTCGTCGCCCTCCCCAAGCTGCTTAGAGATGAAGAAAAAAAAGTTAATTAAGAATTCAACTTACTATGCCTCTTAGTGTGGGGTGGGGAATATGGTTTAACTGGTGCTTTAACTTTATGGACAGATGTTACTGGTAAAGCAGTTGGATATGTTTGTATGTAATGTGTACGCAGAGGAAGCCGTAAGTGGACTATTGTAAAATAATTAGTCATGTATGAATCTTATCTTATCTTCGACTGCAGATTAATGTTGTTTGTTCCACAGAAGCAGAATTTATCCGAAAGTGCAGAAGAGCAGACTAAATCCGCAAAAACTGTGCAAGGTAATTCAATTCTGTCTTTGCTGTCAGCAAACATTTTGAAACGAAATCACAATGCATTTGCTTTTTTTCCCCCCCAAGAGTCTGCGATGCAAACTTAAAATGTGTCGGCTTTCTGATTGCAATCTTAGTTTCTGAAATGATATGCATTGCTTCTTCAGAGATGCGTGAGAAACTTGTAACAAAGGAAGAGCATAGCACTTCTCTTGCAAGTCAGTCTGAGACTCTTCGAAGTCAAATCACAGGTCAGTCACTGAGCCGCACCAAGATGAGTTATGTTGTTGTTGAATAAGGTTTTCATCAAATGACTGAGTTCTGCTTTATCGCAACACTTATCTATAACTCTAAGAAGAGTAATCATACCCAAACCTCTAAGAAGTTTATTTTTCTTTTACACCCTCCATCTCGTCCTTACGCAGGGCTGGAGAGGAAGCTGAAGGCTGGAGAAGAGAAGCTTGACCAGCTAACGAAAGACAAAACCAAGCTAGAAAGTAACATTTCAGACATGATGAAGTCATCAGGTGACAGCTCGGCACAACTGACCAAGATGAATGAAGACCTCACACAGAAAGAAAGGTGCCATGCCCCACTGAATGTTTAAGTTGTTTATGAACATGAATATTAACAAATAATGAACATTTCTTACTCAATTCAAGCAAATGACGTCAAATATATCAAATGTGGAAGTTGCCTGCACACATTAATATACCTACTATAATAAGTGGACTCAAATGTTTTTGTGGTTTCTCCATATTTTTCAGCTTTTATTATTAGTTTCCAATAACTTCACTTCTCTCCCCTGTGATTCAGGCGTTTAGAATTGTTACAGAACCAACTGGCAGAAGAGAAGGAACATAGTGCACGCCTAAATGAACAACATCAGCAGGAACTCTCCAGCAAAACCCGGGAGCTGACCGAGACCGAGGACAGTCATCAATCTCAAATAAGCAGCCTTCAGGAGACAATTGCTAAATTGGTGAGCTGACAATAAGATGTTTCCTATAGTCAAAGTGAACTTTTTTGCCATTCAGACCATACAACAAGGAGTGCATAGCAGAACGAAATTGCGTTCCTCCAGGTTCAATGTGCAAATATAGACGTAAAAGCCAAATACACATACCACAACAACAGATAGACATAGTAGACAGACAGGACAATACGTTTATAGCTTAGCTTATTAAGCAAGCCTATAGCTTGTATGCATAATGAATAAAGAAAATGCAAGATGTAGTAGTAGTAGCAGCAGCGAGGACCTTCGATGTAGAACATGAGAAGAAATTATTGCTGCACTATTGCCTTTATTGGGGGTCAAAAAAAACTGACTGACCTGTCTGTCTGGGCTCTCACAAATAAATACACATACATATGTAAATAAGTATTGGCAAAGTGGATTTGCTTTATTCAACCTAATTTGTTTATTCATTCTTATGTTTGTTTTGTTTTGATCCTACGTCCTGTTTCTGCTCCAATCAAGCTGGCTGTTCTTGTTGGTCTGACCTCCAGCCTTTTTCTCCTGCTGTTTAGGAGCATAATGTCCAGCAAGGTGAGACTGTGGTTAAAGAGCTCAAGGCTTCGCAGGAGAAGGCCTCCTCACAGGCTTCTGAGACCCACATAAAGGAGCTCAAGGCGCTGCAGGGGCACACTGACAAATTAAGTCAAGAGCTCAGCTCCTCGAAGGAGAAAACCCAGGAGCTGGAAAAGTTGATCTCCGAGCTCCAGCCTTACAAGGCACAAGCCCAGGTGAGCACCAGCCAATACAATGTTTTTTTTTTGTTTGTTTGTTTTTTTTTGCATGATCCTATTTCAATGTTAAGAATGTTCTTTTACAGTCAAACTTATTATTGTATGTGGTATGTAGTGGGCATCCTAGGATGTCCTTGATCAATGATAATAATTGAATTAAGATTGATATTTTTTTAAGACTAGCATCATCATTTTTATCAACATTAAGAAGTTATGAAGCAGAATTGCTTTCTTACTGCACTTAATTCATAATATTTTGATTTGATATTTTTACCCCTGAAGACAGATAAACTTAAAAGTACAGAATTCAAATGACCATAGTGTGCTGAAGCTGCATAAATGGAAGATGTAGTATGGAACTCTTGATACTGATTAGTACCAGATACCATTAGTATTCTGCATATTTCCTACTTATTTGTGTATTAGTGTCTTTGTTTTATTGCGATGTTTTCATTGGATTTAGATTCTCAGATTCTTTTTTTTTTTTTTTTTCTCTTCCCCACATCTGTCAGTATAGCTCGATATAGATGTGTTCTTCACATCTGTCAATATTCAGATCAACAGTTTTGTCATTTTCAATGAATTGAACGATGTCAGCAGCTTCTTGTGATGCTGGAGTACACTCATCAAAGCTATTTTTTTATTTCATATAATGAAACGTACAGATCATATTCTCGGCTGCTGAGCAGAAATTTGGTTAACGCACAACAAACATTCATAAAATCACTGAACTATTTAATTTACAAAAACAAATGACAAGTCACACTACATCAGCCTTTTTATGTATTGTAGTGGGTATTTTGTTTAAAGTATTGCTGTTAACGCTGTTTTCATATAGATCAATACATTTTGGTGAAACATTTTCACTTAATACCATACATAATTCAATTATCCACATAGTAAACCTCCATGCCGATTTTCATGGTTCATTCATACTTCTGACATTCATAGTAATTTTTTGTGTTCATTCCATCTTTTGTTTGTTTGTTTTACCTGGACCTTTTATATAAAAACAATAAGCCAGTAACAAGGTCTGATTAAACAAATTAAATAGGACTTGTAGTCATCATTCTTGCATGATATTTACAGACCGGAATCTATAATAAAGTGGGGAGTGGAGCTTGGAGGTGAAAATGCTTATCCAACGTGAAATATTGATTATATTAAGTTGTTTTTGGTGTAAGCTGTGGTTTATCCTTCTATTTTTTTATGCTTTTGCAGCCTTAACCTTCCATTTGCGTATTGTTTTTGCCCATAGCTGCTTGGTTTGTTTTGGGGTCTATTTTATTTTTTTTCTATATACCCTTCCCTTATTTCTTTCAACTCTATTTCCCCAGTGTCTTTCTGCTGACCTTGACTCCTCCAGGCAGGAAGTTGAACAATTATCCAAAAAACTGGAAAAACAGAATCTAGATCTGGAACACGCTTCTGGGGAAAGTGAGGAGGTTAAGGTTCAGAAAGGCAGGCTAGAAAATAATCTCTCAGATGTACAAGCCAAGCTGACTGTCCTCGAGGTTAGTCATAAGGAGCTCTCACTCAAAAATGAGGAACTACTAAAAACAACAGGCAATCTTGAAAAACGTCAGGAAAAGCTCCTGAACAACAATAAGAGGTTAGAGGAAGAGAAGGTGTCATTTTGTAAGGAGTCAGAGAAGCTCACAGATGCTCTTCAAGAATTGCAGACGGAAAACATGCTCCTGAAGCAAGCCATTGGTGAGCACCAGATCCAGATTGAGGACCTTCAAAGAGATAACACCATGAAGAATGAGACACTCTTGAAGCATAAGCAGACCATTCAGCAACTTGAGGCAAAGAAGAAGCAACATGTGGAGGAATATGAGAATGTTTGTAATGAGAAGAACAAGCTCCACGAGGAGTTCAGTGAAAGCCAGTCAAAGTTAATTTCTGAGCGGGACAACCTAGTGCTCGAGAGAGATTCTGCCAGAAATGCAAAAAATTCCCTTGACGCAAGAAATTCAGAGTTGCAGGCAAAACTGCAGTCCTTGAGTTTGGAAAAAGAAGACCTGACTGTGCAAAACACCCACCTGCAAGCCGTTACTGAAACACTGACAAAGGCAAAGGATGAGCTGTCCGCCCAAATCAGTGCTTCCGTTTTGGACAAAGATGGTCTGCAGGCCCTTAACGTGGAGCTACAGAATCACCTCAATGTCACCAAGAAGGACCTTGAGAAGTCTTTGCGCGACTTTGAGGACCTTCAAGCCTCGAAACTGAGCTTGGCCAAGATGATGGAGGAGTTCAAGACAAGCAGCCAGGTGACGGATTCTGAAAGACTCCACCTTCTACAAGAAAAAGAAGACTTGCTAGCAGCCCAAAGAAAGGTCTCCTCTGAAAAAGAGGAGTTACTGAAGGAAAAAGAAGAATTAACGGAGAAACTTGGACTTTCAGCGGTCGAATTGGCCAAGTCCAACGAGAAACTGATACAAGCTTCTTCATCGTTTGAGCAGCAGGCACAAGCACTTCAACTTCAGATTTCTGAAACTGAGAGTGATCTCCATGGCATACGGAAAGAGAAGATGACCCTGGAGTCGACGCTGGACCAGCAGAAGCAGGAAAATGACAGATTGGTGCGCGACAAAGAGGAACTGGAAGAGAAGAATTTAAGAACAGTATCTGAGAAAGCAAATCTTACCCGAGAGCGAGATAAGCTTGCTGGTGATATGAGAACACTGAAGGACAGGTTGGATGGTTCCTTGAAAGCAAAAGCTGAGCTTCTCGAGGAAAAATCCAACCTCACGGAAATGCTGGAGGAATCTAAACAGAAAAAAGATGAGGTTGACGCCGAGAAGGATTCTTTGAAACGAGACGGCGCTGACTTGCGGAAACAACTGCAGAAGCATCAGTTCGACATTGACGTCCTCCAGAAAGAAAAAAATGAAATGAGTCAAGAGTGTAATAAGCGGAAGGAGGACGCCGCACAAGTTCGTTTAGAACTTGCCCAACAACTGGAGAGCCTCACCCAAGAGCGTGCCCTCTCGAAATCAAAGCAAATTGAGAGCGACGAAAATATACAGTTGTTGCAGAAAGAGAGAGAGGGTTTTGTCCGGGAAATCCAGGAGTCGAACGCTCAGGTGCAATCTATTTTGGAGGCCAAGAGAGTCCTGGAGGCTCAGCTTCAGACTGAAATGGCTGAACGGGATAAAATGACTTCTAGTAAGGATGATATCACCAAGCAGATTGACGATCTACAAGGAAGGATCTCCTCCCTGACGCAGGAGAATGCGGAGATTTCTACCTCTCTGAAGAATTCTAAAAAAGAAAGGGAAACGTTGGCCCTGGACGCGGAGACCTTGACCACGCGGCTAAAGCAGATGGAAGATGAAAAGAGTTCTTTGGTCGAAGATAAAGAGCAGCTGTCTCGTGAGCTCGAGGAACTAGACAAAAAGACCCGCTCCCTGGCCGTCGAAAAGGACCACCTTTTTGCCGCGCAGTGTGCACTGCAGCAAGACGTTGCTTCTCTCGGCAGCAGACAGGACACGGAACGCTCTAGGCTCCTCGAGGAAGTAGAGAAGCTGCACGCGGCGCAGAGACAGCTAGAAGTTAGTGCCAAGACTCTACAGAACGATAAAGAGCTTTTAGAAATGCGGTGCAAGGTCGCCGTTGAGGAGGCTTCGGCCTCTAAGTTAATTCGCGAAGAAACTACCACCAATATGGCGAGCGTGAGAGCTCAGCAGGAAGCCCTGCAAATTGAGAGGGACCAAGCCACCGAGCAAGTCACACTGCTAGAGGCCCAGCTCAGAATTGCTCTTTCTAAGCAGCTTGAGGTATTCCCCCTTGTAACAATCGCTAACACTAACTCACAGACTAGACTAGCTGCCGCTGTATCACCCACACACTGCATGCCTTCTACTCCCACTTTACTTTCCCATGTCTCATTTTCATCTTTCATTTACTAACAAGTAGTTAGTAAGTAACCAATTACTAGTAACAAGCGCTATTGTTATTAGACCGTGGTTAATAACTACTGTCTCATAGCAGTAGTTTCCAGCCCTTATGAACATTAACATGTTATCTCCTGTGGCCTTATAACGTGATTTATAATTACGATCTATCATTTAGGGTTCTACATAACTGTGTGGAATAAAGCTGTCCCAAATTTGAGGATTTGTCCACATCAGCTGATGGTTTCAAAAGTTGGTTTGATTCCTGTTGGAAGTATTTTTCGAGGTTCTTCGGAAATTGGAAATCGTTTTTGAATCCGCGTTCCAACATGCGAGAGCGCAGCCGTTGCTATTCCAAATTAGAGCCCCTTGTAATGGCTTTTGGGTGTCATTGAGCTCAATCTTTAATCGAATAAACTTTAAAGATGTATTCCAGGTAAAATCTGCCCACAAACCGGTCAATTCAACTTGATGGTAGTTGGGTGGTAAACATTTAATGATCAAATGACAATAAAAAGTATTTCAAGGGGCTAAAGAAATAAATTGATGACTCACTCTTCAACACTCACTCTCAATGGAAATGTAACATCCGTTCTGAGCCCACAGGTTTTCAAGAACTTTATTTAAATAAATCAGAAAAGGCAATTAAAATAATTGGGATGAGGATAATTGAAGATAAATGCACAATGCATGCACTTAAATTCAAAATATAAAATGCACCTGAATTTCACTGTCAGATGGTTTGATGGTTAGCTTCATCAAATCAACTGCTATTATTTTTTTTTTTTATTAGCCTACAATAATTGTTGACCTCGACCAATCCAATATCACCAATCAGCCTTACATTTATGTCATTAATACAACCTTTTCCTTCTGCTCCTAGGCTGCAGATGCTTCTGGTAAGACTTCAGAGGCTCTAGAACAACTGACCAAAGAGAAGGTCTGTCTGCTACAGGACAAGAATGAAGCCAAGACTTTACTGGAGGAGCTCCAGCGCTCCAAACAGGAGATGACATCACAGGTAAGAGCTCTACTTATAGTAAAAATGGAACCAGGCTCCAATAATTCAGGGCATTCAAAAATATATTTAGTAGGAGCCAGTTATGCTCAATAAATGCATAAATGATGAAATGCAGTGAAGTATATTGAAATCTAAACCATGAAAATGAATTTATCTCTGGCTCAATATAAACAACTTGCGATTTCTCCACATCTCCGTCACTGTGGTCTAGTGTGAGATGTTTTTTGTCCTCATTTTAAGCTGTCAATGGTTAAGGGAACCTTTTTGTTGTTCAGTATTTCAAAAAATAAACAGGACTGGGGCTAATTTGGTATCAATGGGCATCTTGTCGTTGTAAATCTGCGTACACGTTCTGTTTAGTTGGAACTGATGAAACAGCAGAATACAAAGTACCAGGAAGAAGTGAATGTATCCAAGGAAAAGCTTGGCTCAGATGCTCAGAGGATCAAGACGCTGTGTCAGGAAATGTAAGTCTATATATAAATTATTATTATTATTATTTATTTTTTTAAATTGCTGGCTTCGTAATTCAGTGTTTCATATACCGCTTCTCCCTCCAGAACCTACGGTATTGTATTTTTGTTTTGTTTATTCTTCCGGTTAGGCGTCACGGTTGTGTCATGATAATATTTGTCTGTCGCTAGCGAGGACCTCAAAGAGGCCGCCGCTCTCAAGTCGCGCTCCCTGCAGGCCCTGCAGGACAACAGCAACAGGCTGAATCAAGAGCTGGAAAGCAACCGCAAGATGGAGGATGAGCACTCGCTGCTCAAAAAGCAGTTAGAGGAGCTTAAGCAAAGGTGAGAGAATGTGTCATGGAATCCGTTACTCCTATTGTTTGACATTCGATAACACTCAAACGGTTATAAACAATTGATCATTTCATGTTTCCACCCTTTGCCTTTTAAAGCCTCCCAAACAATGTCATCAGGTACACCTTCTTAAACAAACAAAGCCTTAATTCATCAGCACTCTTAACACCGTGGCATTCATTCACCGTCAGTTTTGTAGAAATGTGAGTTGTGCGTGTTTCCGCTCATCCGACGTCGTCCTTACTCTCCTTACAGATATTGTCTGTTTTTGTCTCATTGTGCGGGTTCTGTTCTGTCTTTGTTTTGTCTTTTTTTTCCATTAAACCCTCTGAAATATTTCATTCATCTCGTTGGATTATTTGGACGAGTAACTAGATAAGATTATTGAGTATTCTCCCTGGCGTTTAGCTGGTATGACTGTGTTCTTACCATTGTTTTTATTCTCTTTTTTGTTTTTGTTTCTTTATTTTTTTCCCTCTCTCTTCAAATGTACTAGTTATTCACTAAAAATATTGCATGACTGTAAATTATGAATCCCTAAATGTTTGTATCGTATATTCTGCTCAGCGGTCAAATGTTTCATGTTTTCGATAGCGAGAGCACCTTGAAGAAACAGCTGGAGAAGGAGAAGTCCAACCTCCAGCAGTCGCTTCATAAAAACAGTGCCTTAATCTCTGAGAAGGCCCAGGAGCTGAAGACCCTGAAGAGCGAGGTCAGAATCAGACGCATGCGCACGGCGTCCCTCTGTTCCTGGATGAAACTCTGTTACGTTCATCCATTAGATTGGTGTCCCAGGTGGTGAGTTTCCTCTGGCCCCGTGCTGAATAGCATTTCTCCCCCTGTGAGCAGCTCACCGTGTTGCGTGGGGAGAGCGCCACGGTGGCCACGCTGCAGGGATCCGTCAAGTCCCTGGAGAAGGAGAAGAGCCGCCTGCAGGAGCACATTCAGAGCCTGGAGAAGGACCTGGCCGCAGGGCCCGACCCCGGCAACAAGTCTTCAGGTGACGTGTCAGCCGCTTCCTGTATGCGCTCTGAGAGCCAGGATTTACCATCTGACTAATGCTGACGGTGGTGACTTTGTAGGCGATGCGGTGACGGACCAACTACGGGAGGACACGGAGATGGCGGAGAGTCAGGTAACATCCTCTCAGTTGAGCCCAAGTGAAACTCATAAAAGATACAGTTTGAGTGTGTGGTACGCACTAGGCCTTCGCCGTACGAACTGCTTCCAGTTTCGGTGGTTGTGAAATTATATTTGTAATTCCGATATTAAAAAAGCTTTTATGATCAATCAGTTGTTTTGCTGAAGTGCAATAATTTTGGAATGTAGTTGATGTGCTTTCTAAGTTTCTGACCTCCAATTCCTACAGGAATCGCACATTAACTCGATAAATTTGATTTTATGCTGCAATGTCTACTGTTTTTGGGGCGGGGTTGGGGGGGCGGCGGTTTAGGCTTCTTCTCTAACCTGCCTCTGACTCGTCTTTGGGTTGTGGTAGAATTCCTGCAATATATTCTGTGTCGGTAATGGCTTTAGCATGTTGTCGTATTCGGTGGGTCCTTCTAATTTGAATCTTAATTTTGTCTTTTCCCCCTCTCCTCTTCCGCAAATCCTTCTTCCCTGTCTCTGATGTTGGCAATGCTACACCACCATCAGGCAGCGGTTTGTTACTGTTTCTCATCAGCTTCATCTCTTGCATGTTCATTTGTCTTTGGCTACACCTGGGGCTCTTATGTCCTGTCCCGTGTGCACACCTCACACTCCGTGGTGTCAGAACCTTTGGCCATATCCCAAAGAAAGAAACAAACTTTATAGTACATCAAATATTACCAAACCATTTTTCATTATCATTTTTTTTTTATAATAATCTCATTTATGTCCTCCTAGGTTCATATATTTTAATGTATTTTATTTACGTAGTTTGTTGCTTGCCATGATTTCTCTTTGGAAGGTCACTCAGAGGCTCATGCTTATATTTGGGTTTGGGTAACTTGACACGTTTAACAACACAGTTGTTATTTCTAGCTCTTGTCACTGGGCACATTGGTGATGGGGGTTCATTTCCCGTTTAAAACACTGTCACCAGACATTTGCATTCAGGACACAGTATTAGTCTATATTCAAAGTTTTTTTCAGACATTTGGAAAATTTAAATTGTTGATGCACATCACACCATGACGGACCAGCAACAGCGGTGACGCTACTTCTCGTCGTCCGCAGATTCAGTTCCTGAATTCAGTCATCGTCGACCTCCAGCGGAAAAATGTGGAGCTGAAGGAGGACCTGGAGAAAATGGCGGCCGCTGCTCTCAATGGGAACAATGCGAGCGAGCTGGATAACTACGATGGGTGAGCTGAAAACGTGTCCGCTCTCAAAGGCCACCTCCACACCTCACCGACTCTCGTGGCAAAAACGTCCGGTCCAACAAAGGTTTTGACGCGGAGACGTTTTCTATGTCGATGCCGGCGAGTTCAATACGCTTCTGGTGGGAAGGCTGGGGTTGCTTCAAGCAAAGGTTTTATTTCATGCTGAGTGGGCATTCCCACTTGGATAATCAGACTACACTTTTTGCGAAAGTAGGAGGTTAACTCGTGCTTGAACCTTTGGTAGTTCTAGGGGAGGTCTTTTGACAGGTTCACTTGTTTCATTCGTTTTTTAAATTTATTTATTTTATGCGTTGTCAGCTGTGCTGCCAATCAACTTAAGGCAGGTGGAAGGTAACGTAAAAACGTAAACTAGCCTGTTCAGCAAGAAGAGGTTCTTTATAACAATTAGAAACGTACAGAATACCTATTAACATCTTCAATAGACTTTGTGAAATCATATGCCATGACATTGATGGTTTCACTCGGGCTTTGAAGGACTTCCAGTCATTCTAAGCTGATCACAAAGGTTGTTTTGATATGACGTGTCTTGACATTTCCTTTGCAGCGTGGACAAGGAGCCCGTCAAGAAGAAGCTCCCACCGCGGCTCTTCTGTGACATTTGCGACTGCTTCGACCTCCACGATACCGAGGACTGCCCCACGCAGATGCAGATGCCCGACTCTCCGCCGCACAGCACCTACCACGGGAGCAAGGACGACCAGCGGCCTTACTGCGACATCTGCGAGGCGTTCGGCCACTGGACCGACTCCTGTAACGACGATCAGACCTTCTGAAGCCTTCCAGGACTGCTGTCGGCACAATCACTATATTTTGCACATTGTTAGATTTGGCTGCGCTTGTCGGGGTTTCGGTTTCTCTGTGTGTGTGTGTGTGTGTATTGCGTGCTTGTTTCTGCCAAGCGTCTTTATTGTCCAAGCCAATCCTTAAGCGCTCTTATGGGAGAAAGGGTATCCCTGGACATCGACATCCCAAAAATTTAAACACAGTGCAAAAAATCGAAATACATGCGTATTGTATTTGTGTTGACAATGTTGTTTGGGGAAATAGAGGGGGGAAAAGAAGCTTTATGTTGGAATTTTGGATCCGCCTGCGTTGAAAGATACTGTAGGTTCACCTACGCCTGGGAGGAACAGCCGCTTACCCCCTATCTGTTACGTCGGCACCCCAATATGGTTTACACACCTTTTTTTTTTTTTTTGAGAGGAGATACAAAGGTTAATGTCATATCACAGAAGTTGTTCATTTGAAACTGTAAATTACTTTATTTGGGAGGTTTGAGCAAGACATTGCTGAGCTATAGTTTATTTTTTTACGCCTGGAAATACTATGTATTCTCTTTAAAGGGTTGTCATGCGTGATTGTTTTTTGTGATTTCGAAGGGCAAGCTTTCCATGGGAGAGGAGCAGTACTGGCTTGCGTCAGGACCTCTTTAGGCTTCCTAGCAAACATTGAATCCTAAAGCAGTTCCACATGAATGGCCTTTACAGAGAGAAAAGAAAAAAACAACACTTTGATTAAATTATCATTCATGTCAGATAACAAAAGAAAATTATATACTTGGCAGTTTCTAACGGTTTGAATGTCTGTATAAAAAATTAAGTTTATGTATAAAAGAATCTTGTTTAAAAATGTCAAATTGGATTTACACTTCCTTGAAGAGGGCACTACTTTCTGAATGTAAGAAAAGCATTTCGTACGCATTAAAATATATATTCAAACACTTGGACTAAAAAGAGTCATTTCAAAGAATTTCAGGTCCTGAACAATGAAATTTAATTCCTGTTTTATTGGATAAATAGGTGTTATTTTCACATGTACTAGCCCAATTTCAAAAACGATTGATAGTAAACTGTTTAGAATGGGGAGCGTTCCCTACACCTTGGAGTGCGCACCGTGGGCCTCGGATGCCGACTGCCACTTCTCCAACATGACACTGAACTCCATCGTCATCTGTTCGTGGTTGGTGAATTCACCTCGGTTGCCTGCGTGGACATTGTGCTCGTCGTCCTTACCTCCCTTCACTTTGTCTGCGACAAACAGTGCGATAATTGACAAACTAGATTCCTGGTAATCACAGAGCAGACGGTAACGGCAGCGTGGAATGATGAACTCTGTTCTAGTTCTATTGTTTTCAAAGTGACACCGTTTCAGCCCATTCTACAAGTATGCTACGAGTATGCTATTTATAACATCTTGTCAATTAACATGAACTAATTCAACAACAAACTGACTTAAAGTTAAAGATCATATGTTGACCAAGGGCAGGTCGAGAATAAAGTAAAACGGGTGCTCTACAGCTATGAGCCAACTTCACTTGCTCTGGCAAACTTTAGTTTAGATGGAAAATGCACCTTTGATAGCTGGTATGATTTTGTGTGCTGCGCCGGCGTCTTTCACCGCCTTTGATTTCTTGTCATCCTTCCGCTTGTCATCTCTTTTCTTAGCCGAATCCTACACGGCAGTGTGAATTAAAATCCGCGTCCAACATGAGTTCAGTCAATTCATCACTATCGGAACCTTCTAAAAGGACATTTTATTATCCTAAGCGTTTCTGTGGAACTCATTTAAAATACAGTGACTATTTTTCCAAGTCGTTGTGCTGGTAAACCTGCCTTGTCCGGTCGTACGGTCGTGATGCTGGAGGTTGAAAGCATCAGGCCGATGGGGCGGGTCACGTCCATCTTGGCATTGCCTTTCATTAGATCCTGGAGGCAGACGTGGGCAGAGCCGACTGTCCTGGTGACTGGAGCGTCCTTGACCATCTCCGGCTTCTTCTTGTCCTTGGGTTTGTCTTTGCCGCCAACTTTGATCTGAATATGTAACAAATAATTTATTTCCTGTTCCATATATTCACATGCTGGACCAACCAAAGAGTCATAACTTACATCTTTCCCTTTCACTCCTTTATTGTCTTTGGGGGTGTGGGAGACGTCCTCAGTCACCATAGGCCACGACACCACCTAAATCAGAGTCACGCCGTGAAAAACTGCATATCCAGTCCGGTCCCAGGCATCTACATGATAAAGCACGCCTTTCTTCGTACCTTTTCTTCTTTTATCCTTAACCTAAGTCCTCGATTGAGGAATCTGTTCAAGGAATGGAGATCATGGACAACAAAAGTCCCTGTGTGGGTGAAGTCGATGCACTCTGCCCAGCCGTGCTTGGGTGTGGTGTGTGTCGACACTGCGGGCAAGACGAGAAAAGTGGATGGACGGAGCAGTGAAGAAATGAAAATAAGTAAAGAACATAATATCCAAGTGTCAAGTGGGACAGACAGCTGAATAAATTTGAACCAGCCCTCCTGTCGAAACCTAAGCTCAGTTTAATCACAGCGTATATACTGTAGGTCATTTATAAAAAACTCACGGCTCTGTACACCCCTCACACAAGATAAGCAAAATCAAACCTGATTCAATGTCAAACCTCCCTATTTCAAATAATACATAAAAAAAGTAAAATGTCATGGACTTAGTTGCACTTAGGCACGGATTCCACAAGACCTCTGAAGGTGTCCTGTGGTATCTGGCACCAAGACAGAACCAATGAACCAATTAAAAAAAAAAAAAACTGACTTCAAGTTTAAAAATCATGTGTTGACCGAAGATAGAGGAGATCCTTTAAGTCCTGTAAGTTGTGAGGTGGGGCCCCCATGGATCGGGCTTGTTCCAGCACATCCCAAAAATGCTCCATCTGATCGGACCCTAACCCTGGTCATCCACATGATGTAGAAGAAAACATGATTCATCAGACAAGGCCACCTTCTTCTATTGCTCCACGGTCCAGTTCTAATGCTGATGTGCCCACTGTAGGTGCTTTCGACGGTGGACAGGGGGACAGGGCTGTGATGCACTGGGTGTTCTGACACCTTTGTATCATAGCAGCAGTAACTTTTTCAGCAAATTGTGCTCCAGGAGCCCTTCTGCGGGACCAGTCCAGACGGGCTCGACTTCACTCCCCACACGCATCGATGAGCCTTGGACGCCCATGACCCTGTCGCTGGTTCACCGGTTGTCCTTCCTTGGACCACCTGCAGGTACTAACCACTGCGTACCAGTAACACCCCACAAGACCTGCCGTTTTGGGGACGCTCTGATGCAGTCGTCTAGTCATCACAATTGGCCCAGATCCTTACGCTTGCCCATTTTTCCTGCTTCCAACACATCAACTTCAAGAACTGACTGTTTACTTGCTGCCTCAAACATCCCACCCCTTGACAGGTGCCATTGTAACAAGATGAGCAATGTTATTCACTCCACCTGCCAGTGGTTTTATTGTTGTGGCTGATCGATGTGTACTATATTCATGGTTTTGTTACAATTAATATTAGAATACACATGAACACATGTGGATTTATGAACATATATTTGACTATCAGGAAACAAACGCCTCAAATTGTCCAAGGCCTTGTGATGCCTCCCTCCCCCCGTGATCCCTGGCGACCCTCCGCGGGTGTCTTTCTAAATGCAGAACTAGACATTTACCTGGGAGGGCGTCACTGTCCGGCACTAAAGCTGCGGTGCCTGGGTTGGAAGAGCTGCTCGCTGCTACTTTATCAGGACCTGATAAAAAAAAAAAACTGACTTCAAGTTTAAAAATCATGTGTTGACCGAAGATAGAGGAGATCCTTTAAGTCCTGTAAGTTGTGAGGTGGGGCCCCCATGGATCGGGCTTGTTCCAGCACATCCCAAAAATGCTCCATCTGATCGGACCCTAACCCTGGTCATCCACATGATGTAGAAGAAAACATGATTCATCAGACAAGGCCACCTTCTTCTATTGCTCCACGGTCCAGTTCTAATGCTGATGTGCCCACTGTAGGTGCTTTCGACGGTGGACAGGGGGACAGGGCTGTGATGCACTGGGTGTTCTGACACCTTTGTATCATAGCAGCAGTAACTTTTTCAGCAAATTGTGCTCCAGGAGCCCTTCTGCGGGACCAGTCCAGACGGGCTCGACTTCACTCCCCACACGCATCGATGAGCCTTGGACGCCCATGACCCTGTCGCTGGTTCACCGGTTGTCCTTCCTTGGACCACCTGCAGGTACTAACCACTGCGTACCAGTAACACCCCACAAGACCTGCCGTTTTGGGGACGCTCTGATGCAGTCGTCTAGTCATCACAATTGGCCCAGATCCTTACGCTTGCCCATTTTTCCTGCTTCCAACACATCAACTTCAAGAACTGACTGTTTACTTGCTGCCTCAAACATCCCACCCCTTGACAGGTGCCATTGTAACAAGATGAGCAATGTTATTCACTCCACCTGCCAGTGGTTTTATTGTTGTGGCTGATCGATGTGTACTATATTCATGGTTTTGTTACAATTAATATTAGAATACACATGAACACATGTGGATTTATGAACATATATTTGACTATCAGGAAACAAACGCC
The DNA here is from genome assembly GCF_960531495.2 of Zeus faber. Taxonomy (NCBI): domain Eukaryota; kingdom Metazoa; phylum Chordata; class Actinopteri; order Zeiformes; family Zeidae; genus Zeus; species Zeus faber. Next base: position 16,202,005 of record NC_137203.1, on the reverse strand, counting down.
TCAAATTGTCCAAGGCCTTGTGATGCCTCCCTCCCCCCGTGATCCCTGGCGACCCTCCGCGGGTGTCTTTCTAAATGCAGAACTAGACATTTACCTGGGAGGGCGTCACTGTCCGGCACTAAAGCTGCGGTGCCTGGGTTGGAAGAGCTGCTCGCTGCTACTTTATCAGGACCTCTGTTTGGGTTTTTGTGAATATCAGTATCTTTGCCCCTTTTCTGCAAAAAAATAAAAAGTATACATATACATATATAAGGTGTCAGCCATCTACAGTCAGGTGGTTTGTCCATATTTCCTCTCTCTAAATTGAGAGGGGGAAAAGTTGAAAAAGCTGAAATCCAGAAGGACAGTGAGGGAGGTGATACCTCATTACCAGCTTGTCCGCAGGCGAGGAACTCGTATGTAACAAAATAGCTGTATTCCACGATGGGGCTCTCTATCACGCTCTCCTCCTCGCTCGGTGGCTTTGGGATGCCCCGCACCCTGTTCACGCTCACTGTGGCGGCAGCCGGGATCACCATCAGCTCTGCCGACAAGAGAATTAAAAGGGCGCTCCGTGAAACGAAGGCAATCTAACGGGGAAAAAGAACCGGAGGAATGACGAGGAAGCACATTTCGATTCGGCAGGCAATCGGATCTCAGGTCTCACCGCTCATCTTGACCAAGCCTCTGAAGCGATGGCGGTCCTGGGGGGTCAGCCGCACGGCGTCCAGGTACCAGAGCCGCTGGAGGCTGTCGATCACCAAGCCGGGGTAGGACGGGGCGAGGGTCATGGGGTTTCCCTCCAGGAAGAGGCTTCGGAGACAGGGCAGGGTGGCCAAGGCCTTGACCAGGGGCCGTTGGTCCTGGAAGTCACCCCAGCTCAGGTCCAGAGACACCAAGCCTGGCCTGGAGGGAAACGAGATTTACGAAAGAGACGACGTCGGGTTTGTAGGAAGCGGTGAATAAATCACAACCGCCTTGTTATAGGATTTGGGCGTAGTTTGCATGGACCATTGGAAAGTGGCAACTAATTATGAGAGTGTTTGTTTTTTTTTACTGCATTTATTCTGGATTTTTTGGCTGTATTTTGGTATAGGCACATCATATCACCATACAGTACCATGAAATGTCAGAATTAGAATCACTTTGATGCACCACCTTCCCCTACGCCTATGTAGAGCAGGGTTTCCCAACCTTGTTTTTTGTCATGGCCCACTTTTCTTTTTTTTTTTTCTTTTTTATAATGAAGTAATCCCACGACCGCTATACTGTTAACAACTGAAAAGGTCACAAAGATGTACTGCTGCTTGCAAACCTCATCCCACAAACTTGAACTTGAACTTTGCCCTAGAAACCTCATCCCACACACACGGTGTGAAGCTTTACATAAAATCTGGTGAACACAGCTGCTGTTCTCACTTGAATGGATTGATTATCACAGCCTTGCAATGTTGATCTCGCAACACAAGGGCTAATTTCCCATTATATATTTGTCAAGAGGAATTCAAAAACAATCACGCAACACCTAGAGAGCTCTCACGGCACAGTGGATGAAATACACTAATTTCGGCGATCTGGGTCCAAAGGAGGGTTGGGGTTGGGGTGAGGGAATACAAATCCAAATGCAACGGCATCGAATTTTGACTGCGATCTGTGAATTAACAGTAAGGAGTAAGACCATTTGATTGTAAGTGACAAAAATCTGGATAATAATATATTATTCAAAAGAACAACATAAGGGTGACAAAATGTTTTTTTTTGTTTGCCCTTAAAATGACTTGCATTAACGCGTAAGAAAAGAAGAAAAAAAAAGACCAGTGTGTTCCTGTGAGGTTCTGCAAATCGTCCCTGGAACCCAGGCAGTTGGAACCCAGTCCCAGGTGCTGCAGCTGAGCAAGATGTTGGTGGCAAAGACTTTTAAGATTCGACAACTGGTTGGCGTGGAGCTCCAAAACCTTCGGAGCAAATATATACAGTCAGAGGGTTTTATTTGCTATTATACAGAAATGTCCAACGTAGACCAGCCAACGTCCTCGAGCATCCTTGTTTTTACCATGACGTACTCCCTCGTTGTGACTTACTCTCAAAGAGCAAGGGAGATGCCCTCCGTGGACTTGAGAGATTTTGTTGGCACTCAGAAACAACTCCTTTAAGTTGGAGAACTTTAGGAGGCCGTCATCAATGACCTCCACCTGATAGGTACGACATAAAGGAAACACATTCTGAATAAGTACAGTGTCTAATATTCACCAGTCATGTCTAAATGATCGGTAAGTAAACAGCGTTTTTATGTGCAGATGGTTATTCAGCGAATTTGGGATTTACTTCCCAATATGAAAGTAGCATGGAGTGGTGAAGAAATATAAAAAATATATCTGTATTATTTAACTACTCACGTCTTGATCGACAATGCGTAGGATAGTAAAATAGGTTGAAACTGTGTTTCCACGGACGCTTTTCGGGGATGTGACAGAGAGCTCTCTCAGGGCGGGGGCTTGGGGGCTCCAGGAGCACTCGTGCTGCCAGGGGGAGCGGGGGCAGGTCAGGAGCTCCACCAGGGCTCCCTGGTCCACTTTGTCGGGCCCGTGCGCCCTGTCCTTTTGGCCCCGGCGCCGCTCTTCATGCTCGCTCCCTTCCGTCTTGCTCTGCACGAGGGGGTTGAGGTTTGTCAAGCTACGTAGATCACAAGCATCCTCCACTGTGGGCTGTATCAGATCTTCACCACACACACACACACACACACACACACACACACACACAAAAATGAAAAAAAAAAAACCCCCATCCTCTACACTTACCCAGCTGCCACGTCCACATGGAAAGTCACGGAGACACAGGGTTTGAAGATGCTTTTCCAACACAGAGGACAGCGTGTGGACACTCATCCCTCGAAGAAAACACACGTAGGCACGGAGGAGGAAAGAGTGTTTCCTACTCGAGGAGTTTCCTCTGTGTCACTGAAAAGATCCTCCTCAGTTGATCATGTTTGCAGGTTGCCTGGCAACCTCTGGTGAAAAAAACAACCCCACTCGCATGACGCCACACGTCCCAGTTCTGGAACTCGATGACGACGTGCCCTCCAACCTAAAGACATACATTTTGTTTATGCCTTGCAAAAATTGATTATGGGTTTAAGCTCAAAGTGAAGTGATTAGTATATATGTGGTTAAATCGGAATCACAGGAATACCCCCATCTCCCACGACACGTTTTTTTTTAATCAAAATTAGATTTGCAATAGAAGGACAGATAGGAAGGAAGGACAGATAACCATCGCTTCATCAGATACCCTTCAAGTGGGTGACGCCAACCTATTTACAGACGCATCATATCCATTGAAGTTTGTGATTATTAAGCCGTGAATTTCCCAGCGAGTCCACTCCCAGGAAACGCACGTATAAATATGTTCAAATCCATGAGCTGTGACATTAATTGGCAAACCCAATCTGCACCATGACTCTCACTCAAGGTAAAGCGACGCCAAAAGGCCGTTCCTCCAACTTGTGAAACCCACTCAGTGCTTTTGTGTGTTCTATCCTTGCACGGGTAAGTCATTTGTGTTTTTGATTGACGACCACCGCGAAAATAAACATTGACTGCATGGATTTTGCAGGGTTGCTTCTGTGGCTTTGTTTGAGGGGGACCATGCTCATGCCAGTTTCTCACCCAGATGAAATCGGCCTGATGCTGAGGCACATAGAGCTCAAGAAAAAGACATATGTAAGTAAAAAGGTAGATCCTACGCGAAAAAAACAGCCTATTTTATGATTTGAGGAGAGGTCACGAGAGGGAGAGCAAACACAAAGCGGTCGTCTCCCTGTTCGTTCCATTTGCTGGAAAAAAAAAACCCATAGATGCTGGAAAAAAAAGGGTAGATTCTGACTCTGTGCCCTCGGTCGAACGTACCTTCTCCACAGGCCTACATGCGTTTAGAATGCAGCAGGGTCTACTCTCGTCACCAAGGAACACATTTTTTTTTTTTCTTTCCAGATCGAGAAGGTTTTCATGGGGGAGCCGCCGGATGCCACGGAGCCCTTGAAGGGAATCACCCTCCCCGTGCAGAACGTCACCAGAGAGATCCTCGCGTCCGCTTGCGCCATTGGGGTGTACCTGAGGGATCACCTCCCTCTGATTACCGAGGAGTTCATATCCGACGAATTCGCGGAGGATGTCAGGCTTTTAGAAAAACAGCTCCAAGTCATTCCCCTGCTTTTACAGGGCCGACACCAAAACACGTCCGACGTGCCGGACAACTGCGCCCCGGATTACGTGAATTCTATGGACCTATATGAGAGCAAGAAAATGGGGTTGAGAATCCTTCATAATGTGCGCGTGTGGATGAAGGGTTTCAGGAAGATGATGCAAAAGTAAAGACTATATTTATCATGAAGCATCATATTGATCATATTTATCTTTTATATTAACTATTTATTTTTTATTTATTTTATTGTATTTATTATTTATATTTCATCTTCTTCCTTTTTTTGTTATTTCACACATATGGAATGGACAAAGTCCAAAAATCTGTTACCACCGTGAGGCCCATTTTGTCATTCTATGTAACACTCAGATTGAAAATAAACTTTTTATGCGATTTTGTGTCTGGAATTCTTTTTATATCTGTCCATCTATCTAATGCTGCCCAAGTCTATGCACGAATGTAATTTAAAAAAGTTCTGATTACAAACCCCCTTAAAATGAGCCTCTACCCATGTAATGTTTAAAAAATGTGAAAATGAATTTGAAACATCATTTAAGAAGAGCAGAAAAACAACATTCAAGTATTGGTCATTTGAGAGCACTGTTGAATTAGTCGACAATGCCTGAGGAAAATGTGAGTGTGTGTGTGTGTGTGTGTGTGTGTGTGTGTGTGCTTCCTCTTCCTCTTAAGCACTCACCGACACTCGCTCCTGTACCAGACTGTAGCAAGTAAAACGCCCAGCTCTTTTTGGGTATGAGTAGTGACGTCACAAAGTCCGGAGAGCGGGGCCGCGTGGGAAATTCCCCCAATTTGTTTTCATCCATTTCCGTGACGACTGGATTTCTCTGCCACAATCGAATTTCCTATATTTATCCTATTCTTAGGCAAAATGCTGGCACAAACGGTGCCAAGCGGTCACAGCGGATCAAAGCACAGAGGCACATTTGTGACGTTACAAAAAAAAATAAAAAAAAATGAAAAGATTCAACCATGTGGAAATTTCAAGAACAAACTAGAACAAACAGCGACAGTCATCCACTGATCCAGAGCGGAAGAGACGTGTAGTGACGCATGTCAAGGCCTTCATCAATCGCTGACTGAACCCTTTACGCAGAACAACCATCTTGATCTACTGCTGGTGTTTTCTCAGAAAGAAACAAGAGGGATGACCACAGACTCAACACCACTGAAGAGCTGAAGCATTGAAGACATTGTGTACCTTTTAGCTGGACTATGATTTCCAGCACAGGTCTAAAGCAATAGCAGCATTAAGAAACATAAAAATAAAATGTATTAACTTTTTTTTACAGCAGTCCAGTCAAAGTCCTTGTTGATCTGAATTCAATTTTAACTACACAGACAGCACCAGGTCTGAACAAGAGACTGAACAATCAGCCTGCTGAGCTGGTACAACATGACCTCGACTGAACTTAATTTTTCGCCAAAGGTGTTAGATATTTGGGTAATTTGGTGAATTTTATCGACATGGCTTTGAATGTGAATTAACTTGGAAGTGGCTTACTAGGTATAAGTTAATGTGAGTCTTTTACAGCCATGTCAAAAACAAAAAAGGGAGATGAGATTGTTTGTTTTATTTTTTCATTTTGTGGCTCAACATTATTGGAGGGATCTTCAAACTCACTGGCTAAACACAGGAACAAATATTAGAAAGGAAAACACAACATCGAGACACAGCATAAAACCTCTTTACTCCTTAAAAACAGATGAATTATGTACAACACCAGACACGGAGTGAACACACTATGTTGTATTGTGTGTTACCCCATCTACCTCCTAGAACTAGTTTTTAAAAACAGTCAACAGTGGCCTGTCAGTCAAACTCCTTCAGAACCCCAAAGACTCTGAAAATGAGCAAGGCCAGCGCAGGCACGACTTATCGGCGCACCACTACAGGCACTGTGGCAAAGAACACTAAACATTCTCCGGGCGTACATGCCGAAACACAAAGCACAACAAAATCGTGACGTTTTTCATAATTCCGCATTTTGAAAAACTTTGCGCTTTCCAACATTTTCATTTTTTTTTTTAAATTTCAGCGACATTCTATCCCGGCATCGAGGGTCACTTTTCATTCCTGTTCCTGCCACGATGATATAATAAGTATTTACTGAATGTGACAGCATTATTATATTCGAAAAAAGTAAAGTCACTTTGGTACCAATAAAGGCGACTGCAATCATCTGTGAAGGATGACGTTAAAGCATGCACATTCAATCTGATAAATCAAACACACAAAGCAACTATCCCTGTCAACAGTCTGTTATTCTATAGTGTAACTGAGTTACTCTGAATGAAGGCTTCTCCAGGTGAGAAATAAATACAGCAACAAACAGCACAGTGAGAGGCGAACTCACTAAGAATGGATTGCAGCCACTGACAGCAGCGTGAATTTCGCGTCACTTGCAACCACAATCTCACGGTCGGATCCATGAAAGATATTGCACTAATGAGTTGATAGAAATGGTGGCTTTGCACCAAGGACACAGTAGGCGGGACAATGGCAGAGAGGAGAAAAATGAAATTTTCAGACCGCGAGCTATAAGTCCTGACGGATGAGGTGCAGAGGTGGCCCTCAAAACTTCAAGCAGCACTGGGATTGAATATGCCAGTCTGTCGGTGCTATTGGTGTTTCCAAATGTACACCTTCAGACTGTAAAAGATGATGACATGATTTGAAGCAAAGAAAAAATAAAATAAAAATAAGGAAAAGCTTCTCAAACGGGACACCCCCTACATGCGCTTCAGTTACCACCAACACTCTGAGCAGGTTTAGCGGCAGCAAAAGCCGCGCAATCCTTTCGTGAGTTCGCCCCCGAGTGTTTGATATAAACCACTCAGCATATCGGAAAGAGGATGGGACCGTAAAAGACGCGAAATCACCCAGCAGAGGAAACTTCCCTCCATTTAACATTCAAATGTTGTACAACTGAGGCAAATGACAAAACAATATACAATTTGTCACATTCCTTGAGCAGTGAAAGGTGTGCTTTGTCAAAGTATTCAAAGTAAATAGCTAAAAAGGGCAAACGTAATGGACTGGTTATTAATTTTTCCTTTGATATGGCTTTTGACCTGTTGCGATGCACTGTGTTGTGATATGAACAAAGTGGAACGAGCAGGACTAGATCGTTTTTGCTGTAGGATAACTGAGCCCACATGGTAGGGTTACGTAATGAGTAAGAACACAATAAAAGTGTCACATTAAACAACCTCCGTTAAATATATTCCTGATTTGATTTGTTCATTTGGTTTCATAGAAAAGCATAATCACACCCATCAGTCTAGCCCTGAGCATCGGGTTAAACCTGTTATACTGTACATGTGAACACATCCATAGTGGTACTGCAGTGTGTGATGAGTGGTTCCCTGTGAAAAGCCCAAGTTACAGATACCAAGGAGGGAAGACCTATTTTCGGAGGAACCTTCTGCAAAACGATTCCGTAAAAATTCAGCATAGACGGAATACCCTCAAAATGTCCAAGTAAACTAAGAAATAATAAGTTCACCTGAGAAGCGGTAGAAGGTCCATGGGGCGCGCTATCACAGCATGGAGCAAATACACTCCAAAGATGACCTCAGAGAAGAATTAGTGTGTTACTTCAGTGTTGTGGAGGACCAGAATCATGACACCAGCTCACAGGGCTACCACTCGACTACTCACTTAGTCTATGCTCATTCTTTCCGCATTGAAAGGTTTGACACCCCGACATCACCAGGAAAATTATATATACATAAAAAAAAAAAAAAAAAAAAATTCCCTTTAAAAAAACATGATGCCGACAGCAAGGTTTGCATCACAAGCTTTCGTTTCCACTTACATTATGTTATTTGTTCTTAAAGCAAATTACAAATAACCACAAGTAGAACCTCCCACTGAGATATTTAAGGCGATTACGCTGACAAGGAGAGAACCTGGTGCTGTTGCCACGATTTAAACAAAGTGTGGAATAAAGGCGACTTCTGAGGTTTGTTGAGAAACAATGACGGCGGCTGTTTACTCCAAGGAGGGAAGAGGAACATTCCGTGGTACATGTACACAAAGCAAATAAAGGCCTGTGTCAGTGTGCACTAGGGGACGTGGAAGACACGGAAAGGAGCCCCGTGGAAGGACTGCAAGGCGCGCTGCTCATCCTCACGGCGCTTGAATCGAAGGGAGACAGAGACGCAGAGGCTTCCCGGGACTCCTCAGCTGGGCGAGGGGTCAGCGCAGCGGCTCTGAGCGTTGCTGACGGCTTGGATGGCTTCCTGGGGCAGCAGGGACGGGTCGCTGAGGATGGAGGTGCTGGTGCTGAGTTGACAGAGTGTGCCGAGAACCACTGAAAAAACAACAACAAAAACATTTTTTTGATGTACATCACCCCACCGATCCCAGCCACTGTGGAACCTTTCTAGATGATCTAAACAGGCAGAACATTTTGAGGGACAGGCTTCTGTGTTCCTGGTAAGGCTCTCTGCCGACACCCGAGTTTCAGTATTTTTCAGCGGCTTGATGATATGGATCTCTGACATGAAACGCTTTTGTGGCTTCTCTTGTGAATTTAGCGGTTTTGGCGAGAAAGGAAGTTGTTTGAGTCAAAGTGAGGGAAAATGCTATTGCGTGTGGTGAGTGTGAAATATCTTGCTTGATTGATGACTCTGCTTTACTCCAGCCATTTAACCATGACATACTTCAAGTAAATGAAACAAAAACTCCCTGCCTCCATTTGAAGCTGTCGAAACAGCGCCGGAGCTAAACACGTGTCGTGACAGAGAACTTTACGAAGGTGACGTGTTGGTGCGTTATCGGCCTCTTGTCGTTACAGGCGTATCGCGCTTTTCATGTTTACCCTCCGCCCCCCACTGGTTTCCCCCACGGGGATGAAGAGTCTCACTTACTAGATCTGAGCACAGGGAGGGAGCAGTGATGGTCGAGCCACTGTAATGTGGTCTTACACAGCTCTCCTTTGCTTGCAGTGGACACGGTGCCGTTGAACGACTCAAAGAGAGGCTTGATGATGATGCTGAACTGGAACAGACGGTCAAGGAATAATAATTGAAATGCATTATTAACCTCAAGCAAGCCTGGAAACGAGGTCCTGCGGTGAACAAATAATATCTACGTGAATCAATGGCCAGAAACGCACATCAGAGCCTGATGCAACATTCTCAAACATCTACGGTGAAAATAGAAAGACGACTCGAAAGCGAGGCTTCAAGGATACAATCCAAAACTTCCAGTTTTGAAGAGTGCGGCTCTTCACGTATTTGTCGAACTCCTGCATGTGGTTGAATTGATTACGTGCGACGGGCACCCCCGTCACGGGCAGCTGCTCCTGACACAAGCTGCGGGGAGGAAAAAAAAACAAAAAACAGAAGCGAGTAAAAAGATTAAAAAAAATAATAAAAAAATAAAACCAAATAAAAAGTGAGAACACTGTGAGAAGGGAAAATACTTTATGGAGCTGTTGAGTTCCTCAATCTCCTCTCTCAGCCTCCTGGCCTCCTCCTGCATCTGCTGCCTCTCCTGCTGCAGCTTCCCAATGTGCTCCACTGTCTTCTGCAAGGTGGCTGCGTTGCTGATCTAAGAGCAAAACGCACCACCGGGGACATTGACACACTCGACCAAATCTGTATTCTAAGGCCTGGTACAGACTGAATACTTCAACTGATTTATTTTAAACATTTCATTCGAGAGTTAACTTGGGGGCAAAGTTCTTGCTGTAAAAAGATGAATGCAGACAAGAAAACAATCCAGGATTATGAGGTCTTACGTTTGACTGGGACTTGAGGGTGGGAACCATGTTGCACAGCATCTTAAAACTAACGTTGATGTTGAAGCGTCTCTTCTGCTCGGCTGATATGTGGCTCACTCTCCGACTCTGACAAACACATGCACACAGTTTGGAGAGGGGGGAAAAAAAACGAAATGAATTTTGTTTGTCTCTTTAATCAGCAATTTGAAATATTTACAAAAACAAAATTTAAAAAAAAGGATGAAATATAAAAACTATAAAAATGAAAATACTTCATGTGATGTATTCCTATTCACTCGACAGCCATTTGATTTCTCCATTTATTTTTATTTATCTATTTTTAAACACTGCTTACTGACAACGTGGTGTTTAGAAAAATGCCTTTGGGAGCTTTATTTACGCTAAAGCATCAGGACTGCAGTTTAAAATCGCGTAAAAAGATGAATGCCATTTGACACAATTAATTTGCGCAAATTAATTTGTCTTTGCAATACACACCAATCAATGAAGACTGAAGTGCAAAGTACCAACACACACCTGGCTGGGCTCGCTCTTTGCAAGGTCTGTGCTGCAAAGCGCTGACTGAGAAGGAGGAACTTGATCTGGGCCACACGGTGACACTTGACATGAACTTTGTCGACTGTGCACTAACACACACACACACACACACACACACACACACACACACACACACACACACACACACACACACACACACACACACACACACACACACACACACAGTGTGTGCGTTAGAGAAAACGATACCAAATGTAACACAGATACCAGGAATGCTGTGAGCGGTATATTTCTTGAGTGTATAAATGACACAGAGAATGCCTTACTTGCATTCTTCTGGTTCTTGCGACTAGAAGAATATGTCTCTTCTTTCAGAACCATTTGCTGGGAGTTGTGTGGCTGGGGCACGATATGAAACCCAGAGGCCTGACAGAGACAAGATGCAAAAGTTGGTTTCAGAAGAACCACTTAGAGTAAACAAATTACTGAGTTAGTGATGGGGAGAACAATTCTTTACATTTCATTAAGATGTCAAAACTCTTTACGCTGATAGTGATCCCTGTAACCTTTTCCACAAGTGCAAATGATTTAAAGGCATCTTAAAAGTTATTCGAAAGTATGATTTATAAACATTGAAACTAAATAGCATTTTGAGGTACTGCTGCCGAAAGCATACCGCTCCAAGACCGGAAGAGGCGATGACCATTCCAGTGTTGGGGACCACGTCTGCTTTCAAAGGGGCTGGTGTAACAATCACAGCATTGGGAGGACCAGAAAATGGGCCTGGAAAATAAAAAATAAAAAAAGGATGACTGGTCAGGAGTAAGACACAAAACTAGCAATGACTCCAACTCATACGTAAATAAGTCAGTAGAAAAAGTTCTTGAGCACTATCTTGTGGTCATGAGATAAAATGACACTCTTTCAACGCAGCTGCAGAGGGCGTCGTTCATGACACAATCCAGGCAAAACAAGTTGTAATATCATGTGTTGCCATGCTTAGAGCGACAAATACAAAGCCTAAATGCCTTTCAGTGAGACGTACAGAGATGAGAATAATTAAACTCTACATGTGATTTACTTTAATGTATTCAGGGAAAAGCACTAGACCTAGGATGAGATGCGGGGGAGGGAGGGCATTCGCTGGGACGATCCTCTGCATGTGACGTTTATTAGCACCGGAGGGCTGAATGGGTCGAGGCAGAGCGAAGGTCTGTGGTTGCTGGAGGGGGGCGACAGTCGACGGTGCCAGGGTCTGCTGGGCTGGTTGTGGTTGAGGTGGAGCTTGTGTGGAGAGGGGGCTGTACTCTGAGCCGTGGCTGAAGGCAGCATCGCCAGGGGCTACAGCGGAGGAAGCCCCGTGTTTGATCACTGTTGAGCCGTTATTCAGGGCAGCTGGCGGGGCCAGGCCTCTCCCTGACAGACAGTGTGCCAGGGGGGCACGAGACACTGAGGAGGCTTCTGCTTCAGCCCTAGAAGCCACTGGGTCAGGAAAGAGAGGCATGTATGCATATGCCGAATTACTGTCGTCCGTCCCGCTGGTCTGACTGGCCATGAGTGGGGGGATGGGCAGGGGGCCCGGAGCAGAGATGTGGTTCGTTGAGAGGTGCATGGAGGACATTAACTGGGCCTGGAAAGATATAGTGAAGAATAAGAGCAACTTAACTCTGGCAAAATATGACAATACAATACAAGATGGAACTTGCATTAGCCGGTAATTGAGCCAGCCAAGTTGTCTAAAAGACTGATGTTTCGAAAAGTATTGTTGTTTGTGCAGCATGAAAGAGAAAATAGCTCAACATTGGATTTCACTTCATATTTGTGATGTATGTCCCAAGACTCTTTCAAGAGACTTTTTACTTGTTAACAGTGACACAAAATACATATATGTTTTGGGTAATTTGTCTTCTATAATCGATTAAATTACTTCTAAGATGCATAATTTGTTTTCATACTGATTTAACTCATGAGATGATTAAACAAAATCACTTTGATGAAGCATATTCTTATATACGCACCTGGTATTTGGGAAAAACTGGATAATTCAGGAATATTGAAAAAATAAAAATAAATCGTCCAGCAAATGTAAATGGTAATTTCAAGAGGAAAAATAAAAGCCTTCTGTGTGATGGTGGGATATTGGTTAAGGATTTAGCTTTGACTCGGTGTTTACCTGTGACTGAGAGCTGCTGCTGGGTAGAGGGGTGACAGATGATGCAGTGGGGGAAACAGAGGGGAAGACAGGCTGACGGAGGCTGTGAAATAAGTCTGGAACAAGAGTCTCTATGTTAGCTAGCTGTTAGTAGAACACGCTACGCTGTTTTTACGGTTAGGCCCTGTCAACTGCTGTAGTAGAGTTACTAGAACATGAGTTACAGTGAGCTTTAGGGTCCTGAAAGAGAGTGCACTATTAGTGTGTGCGCTACACTACAGTATCTGCATAATAAGCCTCGGCGCTACCTTGCAGTGGCTCGAAGGAGTCCATGAAGTCCAGGTTTGGCTGTAAGGGGATCAGTCCAGGCTGGATCATGTCTGCATTTCCTGCATGAGCTGTGGATGGTAGAGAAGCATCGGCAGGCAGGACAGGAGGGTTCAAAGTTCAAAGATCAAAACCCCAGCCCTATTTCAAACAGCATCGGAATCATAATCTGTGTATTTGGCTTTCATATACAAGGAAGGGCTGGTGCGTTGTTGTACAGACGGACAGACAGACAGACAGACAGACAGACAGACAGACAGACAAGTAGCATATGTCAAGCTAAAAACAACAAAATATACCACAATATAAAAAATATAAGGAATTTGCTCTTTGCACAAGATAAATCAAAAGGCTATGGCAGGGGCTAAGTGGCATAAATACTAATATAGTAGGAAGGAATATTTCTGTACTGAATTAATACGTATGTACATAATAATATGGATATGGATAACAGTGATGAGTTACGTCTTAATTATTACAATATACTAACAATTATTTCTCATCATAGGTAATTTTGAGAAAACGGAGACGTTAGAAAAACAATAAAAATTAAATTCTCTCACCTATCTCTCTGGGGTTGGGCCAGGCTATGGGCTGGTGTGAAGCTAACGTAGAAAACAATGTGTCTGAGAACTCAGACATCAAAACATCCATGTCAAAAAGTGGATCCATCTCCATGGGGACAGGTGAGTCATGACTCTTACGAACCACACGCCGTGCAGCAATCTCTTCATCCTGATAAAGGGAGACACGGAGCGTGTCTGGAGAAACTTCCCCAAACAGTGTGAATTGCTCCTCTGGCCCCTTCAGCATCCAAAATGCAACAAGCAAGCAAGTCAGTGACAAAGCATGCAACGTTAGAAAAAGGGCACAACAAAAAATACACAAAACTAAAGGTAGAGTTAGTGTCAAACAAGTGATCACAACACAAGTGGCACTAAATACAAAACTCTACCCTTGGCCTACGGGGGGAATACTAAGTACGATAATGGTAATGACGGTAATGGTAATAATAAGACAATAATGGAGCAGGCCTTAACATCACCCTTCAAATACTGATGTTAAACAAGAACTTAACCGTGTTAATATTTAAAATCAGATTTGTTTTTTAAGAGATAAGTATAGTATATGTAATATATAAGTAATGGTCAGACACAATGGAAGCATACCTTGAGCAAGCTTGACAGATCATCATCCTTGTGCTTCTGTAACTGAAAGAAAAATCAGTGTTAATAACATCTCATATAATTATACAGGTATATTATATGAGCAAAATATATAGAAATAATTGTGCACAATTCCAATATACTACCCTCTTTTTGAAGTATGTCCTCCACTTGTGGTACTCCCTTATGACAATTTCAATTCGTCGTTTCCAGTATTTGCCCTCTGTGACAACAGCCTACAAAAGATAAAAGAGGTATGGAAAAGTAAATAAATTATGAAATGATTGTGCAACTGAGTGTGGTACACAATGAACCCTGGTAATGACTACAAAAATAAAACAATAGAATTTTAGTTCCTTGTGAACAACAGTAAGTACGGTTAACCCACTTCTAACTATTAAGTAAAACAAAATTCACCAACATCTAACTTTTTTTTTCTTTCTTTTAACCAATTAATGCATGTTTTTCCTCATAGCAATAGTTTATTGCAAGTCAACCTGTCATTTTCCAATATCAAGGTAGGGTGTAGATGTCATGTATAAACACTTCCTAATGATTTGCAGCCCTTACGAAGACATTTTTCTAATTTCTACAGTCATTTCATATAGAAGTACAGATGCAGTACAGTGCATATAGAAGTACAGAAGATAAACATTTCGAGATGTGTCAATCCATTCATATAAGAAAATGTTTGACAATAAATACATTTTCCTGTGTAAATCAAGAATGTGTATTGGAAATGCCTGAAAACAGATTTAGGTGGGCTTAAAGGGCACACTTTCCCTAGTTTTAAATAGTTTTACACCAATTCCAATAACACAGCGTTAACTTATACTACCCTTACCTCTGCGGGCCGATTGACTTCGGAGTCCATATTTCCATCCAATGGAGTGACAAAATGACAGACAGGATTTTCCCTTCTTTCCACATCTGTAATTAGATAACAATTCACCAATGTACACAATTCATGATATGTCCTGTGAGTGTGTGGTAGAACCCACTGATAAAAATGCCTGTATAAAATATGTTTTTATCGGTTACAATAGTAAACAAAATCTCAGCCAGAACATTCACATCTTAGCTGGCCAAAAAGCTAGTTATCAAGTTCAATGCCCTTGGACAACTCACGAAAACCCCCATTGATATTTTTCTGATTTTTATTCTCCCTTATTTTCTAGTCACATTCACATTTGTACAACACACAATACAAAAACCCTTTCATATGTCTTCTCAGTCTGGCAAACCAGATCAATATTATCATCATAATAGGATAATGAAATTCCTTTAAGTGTGTGAATTTTTTGACTAGAATGTGCACACATCTATTAATTTGTTTGTTAAAAATTATACTGAATTATATAAAATTATATGGATGGGAATGTAGAAGTTAACAAGAAAAAGAGAGCATTTCATTGCAGAAATATAATGCTCTGTTACAGTGAAATAATGAACCATTAAGTGGGTCTATGTAAGCACTGTGGTACTATAATATAATTATTTGCAAGTATGTTAAACAGTTGATTGGTATCCATATTATTCAGTGTGTGGCCCTTACATTGCATATACCAGGCCCTCCAGATAGCGTTGTTTAGACGGATCTTGTCTCTCCACAGCAATTTCAGGCCTTTGAAATTTTTCCATTTGGGAGACACCAACTTTCCACTAAAAAGAACACGGAAACGAACACAATCAAATACTTACCCAAACAGGGAGTTGTTTGCACAGGGAGTGTTTTACATAGCATATCATAGACATTTAATAGACATTGGTCACACACCATTGTTTGACATAATAACATAACAGCAACTATTACTCGACTGGATATGTGAGAACAGACTTTTAACCAGAGTTTTAAATGTAGCAAAATTCAAAAGTATTATGTTTGGGTATGCCACCAATAAGGATAATCAGCTGTCCCTATCACTCAAAGGCTCGGATACTGAACAGGTTCAAGAGGCAAATTTGCTTGATGTCACACTTGATGGGCAGCTATCATGGGTGAAACACATGAAAATATTGTTAAGAAAATGGGTATTAGAAGATGTTCCTCTTTTCTTACCCCTGCCTCTAGAGTGCTCGTGACACAGGTACTAGTTTTATCTGACCTAGAATACTGCTGCTCAGCTGCAAGGTTTGCACTGCCCCGTCCTTTAAGTGTGAGGCAGAGTATAGAGAGAATGCATGCCAGTCTCTCATGGCTCAGAGTAGAGGATAGGTAGGCAGGCAATCAAATAAGTTCCTTTAAGAATAACTTTTAAAGAAAACACCCAAATTGTATGTACTCACAACTAAATAATGTGAGAGAGAGACCAAAACAGCCACACTACAAGGCAGGCTTCTCGGGTTTATCTAGTTAAACAACAACCCAGAAGAGATTCCGTGTGCAGATCTATGGAGCCATCACAATGTGGGACGAGTAACCAACTATGATCATTGAAGCACCCAGTCTGGCAAGTTAAACAACAACCCAGAAGAGATTCAGTGTGCAGATCTATGGAGCCATCACAATGTGGTGACGAGTAACCAACTATGATCATTGAAGCACCCAGTCTGGCAAGTTTTAAAAGACTATTGACATACATTAATAATAACCCCAACGTTAATTAACCGACCTGAACAACTAAGAACAAATGCAATTTGATGGGTTCTAATGTTTCGTTTTTGACTTGACTTGAACTTGTCTTGAACATGTTCTTTTACATGTGTTATACAGCTTGTTTGTTTGTTGTGTGTCTTGTTTGTCTCATGTGTTGTTGTGTGTGGACCCCAGGAAGTGTAGCTGCTACCTAAGTGGTAGCTAATGGGGATCCAAATAAAGAATAAAGAATAAAAGTAAAATGTGTGTTTGGAAACACTGATAATTCGGCATGCCAGCTCTGGAAGACAAATACAAAAGAAGCACGTAACTACCATGGTCAAGTGGAAACGTGTTTAAAACACATCGCAGCAACAAAACACCACATAACTTCCCGAGG
This sequence comes from Zeus faber, assembly GCF_960531495.2. NCBI lineage: Eukaryota > Metazoa > Chordata > Actinopteri > Zeiformes > Zeidae > Zeus > Zeus faber. The sequence goes on along the minus strand of NC_137203.1, from coordinate 16,184,934 downwards.
CTATATAGGGGGCGCATTCTATTTTTTATTTTTCTGAAATTCAGCTAATGAATATTTAGTACCCAGAGGCATTGGAGTATTATTAGAGAATAGGAGTAACCAGATATTCCTGTGGTGTTGATCAACAGCCGATAGTTTACAGATAGGAACTATTAAGTAAATGTGGATTTAATGGAATTGTTGTGTTCTGACATAACCTGCTGTGATGAGAAATATATGTTTGATATGAAACGAAAACAAATCAGTGGTATGAAGAAGAAAAAACACCCGGGCAAATACATTCTTATCAGCTACTTCCCCAGAGTAACGGGTTAGTATGCAGTAGTAACCGTTAAAGTTCACACGGACGTCGGCGTGGGTGTGTTTACCTGTACGCGAGGGTCATGCACTCGAACAGTTTGGTCAGTGAAGCGTCGATCGAGATGTGGGACGTACTGGTCTTCCCAAAGTGATACGTCTGGCAGGTCTGCTTGTTGACCGTGTCGAAGTCGTACCCCTTCTTAGGCGGGTGCTCGATGTGAGGGGAGGACACCATGAAGTGGCCGCTGTGGATCACCTGAGACTCGAAGCCGTCGGAGCGCTTCAGTCCCAGGTGTGGCTCCTCCGCGTCCGAGTCGTCGTCCTGCTTGAAGCTGGCCGGCGGACGGCGGTATTTGCGCCGCAGCTCTCGAGTGGCCATGTCGCCGGCAGACAAATAGCTAACGCTAGCCAGCGAGCTAACTCGGCTTGCTGTACAAGTTTTGGGAACTAAACGTCCTCATGTGGTGGCCCTGGGGCCCACGGCAGCTTCAAGATAATATCGCCTTAAGCCAGCGACTCGGGGTTGGCTCCTCGTTCATCTTCCCCCCCCCCCCCAAGTAAAAGCTAAAAACGACTGTTCATCCCAACTTGTTGCTGCTGCAGTTGATTGTCGGCTGTAGACGAGGACCAGCTGACTGCAGGGCCCCTCGCTGCGGAGGCGGCGCGCGCTGCGCTGGTGCGTGCGTGGGATCTGCGCAGGCGCGACCTCCGCGCAGGAAGAAAAGTTTTGCAACTTTTTTCCCCCTCTGGTCGCGCGGCGCGCCGTGACGTCATCCCCCCCCAACCCGAAACGCGAGGTGAGGCAGCCCGGAAGTGTCCGTGCGATATGGAGGGGAAGCTGCTTTTAGGGGGTGCGCGGATCGCCCCGCGCCCCACGAGCCGTCCTGGCTGGTGCGGCGGGAGGTTGGAAAGGAATCCCCGTCGTGGAAACAGGTTTCCTTCCAAGTGGCAGACCAGGTGTGTGTTTAAATGCATCGGAGATGATGATCGATATATGACCAATGCCCTCTAGATATCACCTACAAGTGATGATCATGACTACGACTGTCATTGAAAGAAGAAGAAACAGTCGTTATTCGTCACGCAACACTACAACACGTGCTTGCACACACACACACACACACACACACGCTTTGATGGTGGCCGGTGAAATGGATCCTCTGCATTTGACCCATCCTGGCTTGTCCTTCCTCCGTGGGCACAGCCAGGAGCAGTGGGCAGCATACGTGGACGCGCTCGGGGGACCAGGTGATAAGTGTCCATCGCTGGTCAGACGATGATGGGTGCATGTTTTTGGTGGGGGTCCTTACTGACGTGAGGTGGAGGAAACCCCATGTGAACACGGGGAGAACATGCAAACTCCACACAGAAAGGCTCCTATTTGGGAGATAACCCGCCGGAGCACGGTGCCAACAGCGCCCCAGGCGGGAATCGAACCCAGGACGGTCTTGCTGTGAGGCAGCAAATTAAAATAATAATTCCATAAACAGTGTTACTGTTGTACAAGTAATGACAGCGGTCCAGTTTTCATTCCAATGGGTCGATTTATTTTTCGCCTAGCGACCAAAAGACGCGCATGCGTGCGCGCTATGAGGAGCGCAGCGCACACCGCGTCCTATGGGCGGCCCAGCTCCGCACCTGCGCTACGTCAAGCGACGAGCGCGTAGGGCCTGAGGCGGGACTCGCTGCCTTGGGTCGAGTCACTCCGGGAAAAAAAAAAAGAGTCGTTCACTTTTTCAAACTCCACGTTTATTTGATTCCGTTGGTAACAACGGCGAGCGAGGGAGCAGTTCCGAGCGAAGAGTCGCCAGAGTCGCCAGAGTCGGTTGGCTCCGGGCTGTGAAGGGAATTCTCATGGGAGCGATAGGAACAGTAATACGACTAATTCGGTCAAGATGATTTATTGAAGCGGAAGAATTCAAACTGTTGTTTATTATAATTATCATATTTATCCCAATGTGTATTTCGGCAGAGACCTGGAAAGTGTGAATCACAAAAGTAATTTACTTATCATCTAAATATAAAATTATTTATTTTGGTGGAATGAAAAGTGTAAATCATTCAGACTCAATATGAATTACGCCAAAAGCCTCGTCTTCAGTTATTATTTAATATGAAATTATTTGAGTTTGTGAGTCGATCACTCGTTTTGTCTGACTGACCTCCGACTTGAGTCATTGAAAATATTTGTTCTCTACGAACGAATCTTTTGAGAGTCTCGCATCACTAGTTGCTTCTTCAACTGAACGAACCATCCATACCCTGTTACTTAGAATAAACACAATAAACATTCAACATGTCCTGGTTTAAATAGTTTGACCAGGACATCAAATATTTTATCGTACACTCTCCCATGGAACAAGAGGACTTGTTTTTGTATCCATCCTTGGGAATTAATCCAATCCTCCAAAATGCTAATTGGTCATTAATGGCCACAAATTGGAAACCCATAACCTATAATGAATAGTTTAAAGAGGAAAACATTCGATTTCCCTCTCTGTGCAAATAAGCAACGTGCCTGTGATGGAAGATGTAATCACACCAATAATACCAATAATCTGAGACAAAGTTCTGCCTGTGATGGAAGATGTAATCACACCAATAAATACCAATAATCTGAGACAAGCATGATATTGATAATAAACAAGGCTGTTTATCAAGAAATGGTCATTTGAGACGACAAATGATTCAGTTTTGTCATAAAATGTTATCTGTTCTTTCGAACACTTATCTAAGATAGAAAACGACGAAAAAGATACATCTTAATGCGCCAGGGAGCTATTGACACAGACGCAGTGAGACCTGATCATGACAATGCACGACAATGTCTGTCGTTTCACTCTGTAGGGGATGATTTCTCACTCTTCTTTTGACACGAGGGGAAGTCCAGAATATGGCTTGCAAATGTCTCCATGGTTATGACGTCTGGAATGGCAGCGTCCAGTGAATATTCTAGACACGCACACATGCACAAACACACACGCACACACACTGATTATTTATGTCATATTAAATGTCAATATTAAAATGGTTTATTCTGTTTCGTGTTTTATTGTACCGTTGCCCTGAACAAACTTGCCACAATTTTCCACACAACTCGACACAAGAAAAAAACCCTTGCAACTTACCGCCGTGCTTATCGGGCCCATGCTCAAGTATCCCCATTCCTGAATCGAGGCCTAACAGGGTAGTGAAACAGTCCACTACCTCATCCTCGGTCATGCGTTCCCCTGTCAGAAATGACAGCAAAAGGAGGCTGTTGCAGTCGATGGCGGTGCTGCATGTGGAAGTGAAAATCTTTCCCCCGGCTGAAGGGTTCGTACCGTACCTCTGCCTTGGAGGAGTTCCATCATCTGTTGTCTCTGGAGCTCAGGCTGCCCCCTTGCATCGCTCTCCCCCAGAACCTGAAAACTCTGAACGAGCTCCTCCCGGGAGATGCCGAAGGCAGGACGGTGGTTGATGTACAACTTGATGAACTCCACCAGGTCGATATCAATCACGTATTTCCCAGTTTCGGCGTATTTACTAAACTTGACCTCGTTCAGCATGTCTTCCACCTAAGGCAATGATTTATTTATGAGTGATTATATGCATATAAAGTGTATGATAATATATATTGAACACCGTGTTATTGTCACAAATGTGTACACAGTTTAGACTATACACCCTTATTATGATCAGATAAAGCCACACAAAACCGGTCCACTATGGGCACACCTGCAATGTTTTATTGAACGAACCGTACCTCTTGCTCAGTAGGGAAGAAACCCAGTGCCCTCATTACAAAAGGGACATCAGTCAAGATTATTCTGGTCGACAAATGTCGTTCCTCCATTGAGTCGATGCCTTGATACCGAAGTTGACAGTAAAAGAAAAAGTCTTCCATTTCCTAAAAGAAAGAAAAACAGATACTTTTTGCAAACACAAATGCCCAGAAAAGTTACAAATGCCCCTGAATAGTACATAAATTATAGTAGTAAATAAATAATATCCGGAAATAATAAACAGACTGCATGTATATTTTGCTCTTCTAGTTGCTAGTTGGTATGACCATTCTAAGTGCTTCACAATTAAAGTGTTTGAATATGAGCGCGTGCTAATATAAATATTAGCGATTTTTTACTAATAATGACCAAATTCATGACATGGATGAGTGGAGTTACAGGTGGAATTATTTACTATTGTAAAAACATGCTTGTAAAGATAAAGATACAGGAGGGATGTTTAACTCACTCTGTAGAAAGCCCCTTCTCTCCCTCCATCCAGGAGAGAGTAGAAGGGTATGAGGTCCTTCCCCCCAAGTGTGGCCGCTGCTTCTGCAGCACTGCGTTCACAAGAGGACAGTGTGGATGTCTCCACTTCAGGGAACATAGGTAAGCAATACACACCAGTATACGTTGCCCAAGTAGGTCTTATTAATAAATCCTCACCTAATGCTTAATTCCCATGAGAAGACCGTGCAGTCAGATCCTCCAGAGGTAAAAACAAATCGACCGTCATAGGAGCAGGCCAAATCAGACACTCTCACGGGATGGCAGATCAAAGCATTGGACTTGTAGGGATTTCCATCAAGGGGCAGAATTTGGACGCCCACCTTGAGAGGAAAAAAAAAACACAGGAACATTCTGGCTTGAAATATCATAACATTATCACCAATCCGGAAGAGACATTTATTGAACATACAATTTTCATAGCTTTACTGTGATGCATTTTGATGAAGTTCAACAACCTTGTGGTATTCCATAAACAAACAACATGAAATCTATTTCTGTGTTGCTGTATTAATGTTATATAGATATGCCACCTAACTCTAACTTGAGCAATAGAAAATGTTTTAAATACGTGCTTCTCACTAGTAGTGGGAAAAAATACCATGAAAACGTAGTAAAAATTCAGTCTGTTACCATGTCCTTTGTAATGTATGCCAGGTAGTATGAGCTTGTACCCTTTTCCTTAAACACTGGAAGAACAATCATTTTCTCAACTGGAGATCCGTATGTTGGGCCAAGGAGAGTCTTTCTGTAAAAGTCCATGGGCAAATTAACAGCGGATAAACATGGGAGACTGCAGTCAACTTCACCAAACGACAGCATGACAGAACTGGGCAGACCTGCACATCTTGGTAGTGGTGTTGAAAAGCTTCATCTTGTACTGATCGGAGGCAGTGAGCAGGAAGCGCTCGGTGGTGAGGGGCGGGTACCAGGTCATGTAGGAAGGTACAGCACTCTGCTCGATGCGCTCAGAGCTTAGAAGCAGAAGCTGGTTTTCCTTACTGTTGTCTAGATCGTACTCCACCTATTATGCAGATTCATAAAAAACAGCCACACTTTAAAATGCCAATCTGGATTGTAACCCATTGTTATTGGCTGAGCACGAACCAAAATTTTGTATATTATTTTATGATATTAAATATTATGATATTAATTTGTATAACAGCAACTCACCAGCCTGCGGTCCATGCCCAGCGACAGTAATCTAGCTCTGTTACTATCCAGGTGCACCCCAAATAATATGCTTCTGATTGGCTCGTAGTGGGAGATGTGTCTTCCTAAACACTTCCAATGCTGCAACTCATTCTCAGTTTGCATGTAGAATACTGTCACCGCTTTTCCAACATCCTACCACCAGAACACCAAAACATTTAAGTTACGATTCATTAGCACATTTTAAGAGCCAAGCCGGTGAATTTCAAGTTTGTTACTCTGGTGGCTTTATTAATTAGTGTGTCTTAACAACTGAACAGGGGCCCTTGTTAGGTGTTATAAAGGACTTGGCGGTAACTGTAGTAATTACTAAATACATGTATTTTTAAATTCTCACCGCTGTGGCGAGATACATGGAGTCCAGGGAGAAAGTGATTTCACTGATGCAATCATAAGTGCAATGAAAACGCTTCTCCGGATCACTTTGCAAAGTACAGGCGTCCAGTATACGGACAGCTCCACTGGCAAAGCCAACAGCCAGGTAAAGTCCTGCTTACACACAAAATATAAGCAATATATTCCAGAAAAATAATAAAAGTGGCTATTTAATTTTATATATATAGAGAGAGGCAGTCAATGATATTTTGCTGTTCATACATTTTTATAACATTTTACACATATATATATATATATATAGTCAATGATCAATTAATTTAAAAAATATATATAGCGGTGTGACGGTGTCAACATGTAACAGCACTTGTTTGTTAGGTCACCTTGGGGGTCAAACGTCATACACTGAATCTTCTTCTCCATTTTTAAGGCCCGGCTACAGATGACCCGTTTGCTGCTGTAGTCCCACATTTTCAAATTGCCGCTGTGACTACCCATGGCAACAATGGTCTGCTTGGGATGGCAGGCCACTGCGTGCAAAGGCTCACAGTGTTCATACAGCAGGGTTTGCGCCGCTCCACACTGTGTGTTCACATGTGCCACTGCTGAGCCCATAGTTGACACAACAAAGTTCCTACAGGGAGAAAAAAAAACACATTAATAAGACAGCTCCAGTGTGCTATTTGTGGGTTATTGTATTCACGAAAAACAGATTTGACCATTAAGACTGGACACATTGACAGGGCAATTGTGACGATACCTGATAAGGAAAGGTTTAGCCTCCAGAGTGCAGTCGTTATTATTGTAGCCCTGACTACATCGGGGCGACCAGAGTTTTGAAAAGGAGACCGATGCGATTGCATCCAGGCCAAATTCACTGTACCAGAACAAAAGCCTATATTTCTCATCAAAGAATTTAATATGCCCCAGAATGTCGCCGGTCACAATGCAGCTGTGAAATGAAAAGACAAAAGCTATTGTCACAAACGAGTAGTCACATTTTAAACATATAATGCTATGAACGTTCCTGGCACTAGAGACCTGTCGGTTAAGGTGAGCACAGTGATGGCGTCCTTCTGCAGGGGGATGAGCTTTATGGCTTTTCTGGTTGTGCTGGTAATGGTGGTGTCCCACAGCACGAGGTTTCCTGCAGCAGTGGCTGTCAGGGCTTGAAGCCCGTCCAAGTGGAACACAGACTGGCTGAAAGAGCCGACAACCATGTCGAACGTCTGCAATAACACGGGAGGGACACCAATCAGCACACTTCCCTCTGTGTTTTCACAAGATTGCTCTTGTAACTCAATGACATAGAAATACATGGATAGATTAGTATGCAATAGATATATTCATAGATATCTATTGGATATTATCTGTACCTTGTCATGGAGTTCAGGGGCGATGTACTCCAGGCTTTCCTTGGTCTGAAAATATATCAACAGATGAGTTTGACTTACAAAGGCACAGATATGAACTCTCTATGGCCTTCACATCCGTGAAATGTAACAGTGGCACTTACAAGTGTGTAAAATAGCACTTGGCTGTCGTTATTGCTGACCAACTCAGTGGAATCATGAGGATTAAAAATGATGTATTTCTGGAAAAAAAAGAAGAAAAAAAAGTCATTCAGCGATGTCTGTAGTCTACCGTGGAAATAAAATGAAGGAACAAACTATAAACTGACTTACTTGAGAACTGTATTCAGGGCTCAGTTTTGTAACACACAAAGGCGTGTCTTTTTCACTTGTCCAATCCCAAATACATACACACTGTGAAAAGACCACCCGCCACCAAATGAACATGACAACTTAAAATGGAACTAAATGACTCTTCATGACTCTTAAACAGACAGTGTCACGTGTAGCGTTTGCTTATTTTTGATCAAATTTAACACCACTAAACCCTGTTCTAAGGTAAAACTATTCCCTAAAGAGTTAAGACTCTGAGACCGACCTGGACCTCTTCGGCCCCGAGGGTTACAAGGTGTTTTGCATCCTTTGACAATGCCATGGACACTACCCCGTCCTCAGGGTGGCAGTCAAACAAAGTTTGCACAGGAATCCTGAAATATTGACCAAATACCTATGTGGTGAGAATCCGATAAAAAAGCAAAAACAGGATACAAACATAAATAGTCGCATTATTTTCATATGTGTAGCGGACAGAGAGCTACCCAGAGTAGGAGTCCCAAATGATAACCAGGCTTTGATGGCCTCTGTCGGCTGTCACAATCCAGCGCCTGTCTTCACTCACACACAAACAAGAGATGGAGTTGCTGTGACCCTAGAGAGACGAGAGATATCTAACAATGAGATTTGGCAAATTAAGTCCTTCCGTGACACTGGTACACGATTAAAATAGACATCTACACGGCACTGGCTGTAACGAAGCCATCTCTCAGTTCAGGTGCCTGAATCCAAAGTCATTCAATGCAGGGGATTCGGGGGAATATTTACCTGGAGTAGATGCTGGGAGGTTGAGGTGTGGTTGTAAATGACGCCAACATGGCTACTGGCATACATGATCACAAGCTGATCACCGGCTTGCAGATAGAAGACGGGAAGAGCGCCGTTCACCCCGAAGCACCATTCCAGGGTCTGGATCAGGCAATTTTGAACGGAAGAAAATTTCAGATCAGAGTTCTACATCTGAAGTTGCGGTTTGAAGGAAACAACTATCTTGGCCATGTGAATAAATCTATACTTAACTTAACTCAAAGTATTCTATACTAAATATACTTTTATATGTATTCATACTGAATGTACTGAATTTGTGTTCAACTGAAACCACTTGAGTTGTATTAATATGAATGGCTAGTATACTAAAGCTGTCCTTTAAATGTGTACATTCAGTTAATAAGTACCAACAAATGCACTTGAAGTATTCTCACAAAAAAAGTACAAATGCAACAGATGTTATGAACTTAAAAATATACTTTCAGTATGGAAAAGTGTATATATTTTTTGAGTTTATATTTTTATTCACTTAAATTCATGTATTTACAATATCAAGACATCCCCAATTACCAACGCATGTGCTCTTGCTGGCGTGTGCTTTTCCCTTGACAAAAGTGTGGTTTCAGTTGCAGTGTAGACTTGAGAGGTTTCTGGATCATCGGCAATGTATTCCTGATCCTTCTCTGATTGTCCAAAATCCTGGGCTTGGATCTCCTCCTCCCCCTCCTCCTCCTCCTCCTCCTCCTCTCCTTCCTCCCCCTCCTCCTCCTCTTCACCGCCCCTCTCCCTCTCTGTATGGCCGAGGCCTCCACCATCGCTGCTTGGACGCCTCTCCTCCTCGTTGATATAAGGTTCTCCCTTTGACTTTTCACAAAAAAGCACAATTGTGTAGAAATATACTTTTAACACGCTTTATATGCAATAAAAAAAATACAGTTCGCTTATATATACATATACATACATACATATGCATACTGTATATACATATGGATAATTTTTTTTTCAATTGGGTTTTGTGCCTTTAACGTAATATATAATAGAATGACATAATAAGATATAATATAAATAGTTGGATCTTATATTGAATAGTATTTTTTTTTCCCCCGGTGGCAGTGTCGACCTGAGAGGTTACCGAATCATCAGTGATGTCTTCCTGATCCCTCTCCCATTCATCCCTCTCTGTAACATCATCATCATCATCATCATCATCATCGAGGCTCTCCTCCTCCTCCTCCCCGCGGCTGCGCTTCCCTCCTCCGGGGCCCGGGCTCTCATCGTAGCTGCTTGAGTAGTCCCTCCCCTCGTCCTCGCTGCCGTCGTTTTGCTCCTTCCCCCTTTCGTCGCTCGTCAGGGGATCAGATCCCCCGGTTCCATCGTCTGACATAGTAGCCCAGACTTTTCAGATTGACCCAAATATCGTACGGCGGCGACGACGGCTCAGGGCGCTCAAACCGTCCCCAGGTTTGGCGTCCCCGCAGGTGCGCTCCTCAGAGCGTCTCGTTGCGTAGCAACCAGGGTGGGAGGAGCTCATGCAAATGGCGCGGGAGAGGTGGGCGGGGCTGATGGTGCGGGAAGCGCGTACGTACGTGTCGTTGCAGGCGGCTCCCTGCTCTCTGACGCAAACTGACGGCGGCTGAACGCCAAACGCGCAGATTTATAGGGCGAGTTGTGACGTCATCATATGACGACGGCCGCGTCTGCAGGGGTGCGGGGCTGCGTGGGGAAATCCCCGGATATGTTTACGCCGCATGTTTGTTTGTGATGTTTGTCCTATGGATGCATGTTTACGCATGACGACTGAATATTTTTGACGCTGATATTTATATGTTGTAAGACTGAAATAAACAATATATTTATTAGACCTGCGTTGAAATACACATATTTTATACAAAATGTGATAAAAATGTGTGGACAGCAAAAAAAAATATCATTGACTGCCTCTATATAAATTATATACACACACACACACACACACACACACACAAATACAAATACAAAAAATACAAATAATTCTCGTGATATGTAATATAAATTGCTAAGACACGTGCGCTGGTGAACAATAACCTAATTTCCGAAAAATACAGCAGTAGAAACACAGTGCTACGACTGACTGGGCGCTCAGCGGACGATAACCCACTGAAGCCCCGCCCCCTCGCTCTGCAAGTGCTTCCGGGGTTACCGCCGGGTCAAACAAGTCAGCTGATCGTTGGCGGCGCCCCAGCGCCTGTCTCTCGAGGCTGCGGCATTTCGGGATCTTCGTGGTCGTCGCTGAGCTTCCATTCCAGTCACACGACAATCAAGGTCTCTCGGTTTTTTTTTTTTTGTTTCTTTTCTTACCCTCGTGTGTTGCACAGATAAAGATCTGGAGCGTCAGAGTATTAAGGAGTTTCAAGGAAGTGCTTCAGGGGTTATGTGCCCATGGGCTTAATGCCTTTTGGTGTGCTTTGCTGTCAACTCGGTCCAAAATGGGAATTACGAAGTTAAAGTGGTAATCCGTCGGATGAATTTGTAAAAAAGAAAATCACGTTTGATGCTCTTAAAAAAATATATATATATTTAATGACACTTTATAAGAAACAGGTATTCAGTGTATTTGCTTGATGTATGTGCTCCTGTATATGCTGTTGTCCATTGTTGGTGGCGGGGTCCGCCTTTCAAAGATCAGGCGCCCGCAAGAAGTCAAAGGCAGCCACGGTGAATGATATGGACCAGCGTAGTGAGTGGTGAGCAGTGAACTGTCGATATGGGTGAATGTTCACGAAAAGAACAGCGACGTATCCCCACCCTCGCAAGTGACCGAGAGAAACACAACATCACTCAGAAGGAGGCACGCTTAGACTCCCAGATACTGGATCCTATGGGGAAAAGGGGGGCTTTGATTCTGGGACTTGTAGTGGAAAATGACGTCTTCAGGTCACACGTTGATTCCTTATTTTTTCCAGGTGGTTGCGATCGTCGAGAGACAGAGAGATAAGGATCAACAATGTGGACAGATAGGCAAAGAGGAATTCACGTTTCACAGGCGGAGCTGCTTTGCAAGAACACCTGTGGTTATTATGGGAACCCCGCATGGCAGGGCTTTTGTTCCAAGTGCTGGAGAGAGCGAACCCGCAAAGCCGAGACGCAGAACCAAGAGACAAGGTGAGCTCAATGCTGAAACGGCGCAGAGTGCTTTGACTCTGCCTTTTTAATTGATTGATCAATCACCTCTGTTCAGTTTTGCCCCCAGCCAAAGCAGTGATGGAGCAACTCTTACTTTCAACAAATTTGAGGAGAAGAAGAACACCGAGAAGGGCCGGAGGGTTAATACGATGAAAAGACTGTTCTGGGGTGGCCCATCGCCTCCAAAACATAAAGGTATTTCTCTCCCCTTGAAAATAACGTTGGCAAACTCAGTTCCATCCTATCCAATGCAATGATGTCATCATATGACCGCGTTTTATGAAACAAATAAGCAAGAAGGTGGGCATGGGACTCCAGGCACTGGGTCTGACGGTACCTGGGAGGAGTAGCAGGAAATGGACGGTTTGCTTAGTGGGGCCATTTAGATTTTTATGTGAGCCTGAGATGTGCAGTGAACTTTCTGAGTGTTTTCATCTCCCAAGGTGGAATCATCTGAACCGTCCATTTCATACCAGAGAGAGTCCTCTTTTGGGGTTAAATAATGGCTGAATGATGAATCGTTTTGTAAATGTCGGACTCGATCGATACCTCTGAGCTAGTACAAGAGAAGATTCATGAATGCTTTAACCCCATCCCCGGAACACATCGTATGAAAACCGCATCTCACACAAACACAAATTAAGATAGACACGATAAGAAATCAGCTTCAGAACGTCTTCCTGAGGAAGGGGTCGATAGAAAGCCTTGTAGGTTAATTTGGTTTGATCCTCAACTATTTCCAGCAGCCCCCGTGACTGCCCATTTGGATTCTTTGAGGGGTATCTATGAACAGCCCCCAGTCATGCGCTCCAGTAAAAAATGTATGGAAAAGTAAACAATAACATTCATTGTATTTGCCTGCAGATGCAAACCGCAGAGTGCTGATTTGTTTACAGTATATTTTTAAAAAGACCGGCTTTTTACCGTTGGCGGAAATTGGGTGTCGTCGGTCGATGATATCTTGAAATCGAGTTTTTATGCTAATATTTTCACACAAGATGTAAAGAAGCCACATGCAGACCCTAAACATATCTAAATGATGAATAGCTATGAGATGGGTAGCAAATCCATTTTTATCTCATTTAATCGAATACAAAGCCAGACGGAACAAACACTGCCTCAAGACAAGGTATTATACTGCATTGTGATATTAAGGAAGGCTGTATTTTGATCACACGTTATAAGTGATCCAGAATTCAATACAGCTTGTTGTATGTTCTACGTGTATTAATGGGAGATCAAAGTTATAAGGATACCTTTTGTACATCTAGAGTCTTCTGAAAGCCATGCAAGCTCCCTTAAAGCCTTTCAAAGTCTTGGACCCGGGGACTTCACTGGGTTCCTTAAGCTCCTGCGAAGTCCTTCTTCCCAGCGTTTGCAGTCACGCTGCACTGCGTTCCTCAACACTATGGAGGCCTATCATGTAATGAACGGATCTTTTGCCATTTATTTCCTGATAATTCTGTGACTCAATTGTTTATTAAGGAGCCACTCTGACCGTTGAATCTGATTTATTTTTTTTATCCCCCCCCCCCCCAGGATTTGCCGGTACAAAAGCAGTCTGACCTTGTACAAGACTTCTACCAGAATATATCTGATTATTTCAGCAGTGAGTATAGCCTGGTTTTATATTCCTGTCCATCTGAAGTAGATCCTGCAAACATGTTTTAAAGATAATTTCTTCAATTTTAGGTTTCTCTGAGGCACAGGTCTTTCAAATAATGGAGCACATAGAAAAGTTAATTATGACACGCCTGCACAAATGGGTTTTCTGCCACGACAGTGTTGACGACGAACAAAAAGATTTGGCTCTCCAAAGGAGGATACGGTAGGTTTCACACCCGGACTATGTCCTTCTAAAAAGTCTTGGACCAGTTTTGGTTTATCTATTTGATTATTATTATTATTTTTTTTTTATCATATCACCTTGGCCAGGTCTCTCAACTGGGTGACTCCACAGATGCTCTGTGTACCATTCCCTGACAAAAAAACAGCAATCACCGGGGACCCGTATTTGCCTGCAATAACAGGTTATTCACAATTTTTTTTAATCAATTACCGACACAAGTCAGTAAGCAATGGCATGCATGTCTTGTGATGCTATAAATATCACTTCTGGCCGCCTGACTGTGAACATCTCGTGATTTGGCTTTTCTCCCTACTATTCAACAGCCATAATTGAAATGGATGCCAAACGAGCGCCGCAAGACAAGCTTGCATGTATCACCAAATGCAGTCAGAATGTGTTCGAGGCCCTCTCAACCTCGAACAGCGAGCCGGCCAACGCCGACGATTTCCTCTCTGGCCTGGTGTATGTGGTGCTGAAGGCCAACCCGCCGCGGCTCCACTCCAACATGCAATACGTGATTCGCTTTGGACTCCCTCACAGTCTGATGGCAGGAGAGAGTGGTTACTATTTCACCAATTTGGTAAATTTATTGAAGCTTTTTCGAGGGGGAGGGTGCCGCCACTAAACAGAATCTTTCGATAAAGCGTTGCACATGGCTAATATCTCCTGTCTTCACTTCAGTCCTGTGCCGTGGCCTTCATTGAGAAGCTGGATGGGCCCGCCCTCAACCTCAGCCAAGAGGAGTTTGAGAGCTACATGTGTCACCGCCGCACTCCCTCCGCGTGTAAAGAACGCAGCGAGCGGCACCGGGCGGCCCACTCCACGCAGCATATGCTGGAGGCTCTGACCAGGAGACAGGAAAAGCTGGACCAAGGTATCGGCGTCCTTAAAATACAGCTACAACAGTGGATGGAAGACGTGGCGGCCAAAGTGGACGAGGCCAAAGCCCAGACTGCGCTGGCGCAGAAGGACATGACGGCCCAGTTGGAGCTTTCCCGGAAGTGTTCGTCCTCGGGTCGAGATGCGGCCCCTCGGGGGGACGTCGACGGAGAGCCGTCGGTGCTGCTGCTCAGGGATCCCGAAGCCTGTGAGAAAGACACGGAATGTTAGCAATGTAAATGCAAGACGTTTAATGTGATCCTCTGTTCCTCCCATAAGTTAAGGATTCCATGAATATTTGAGTCAATCTTTTTACTTCGGAGGCGGTGGGGGGGGAAGGGTCCCCCGACAAACGTAAGAACTCGGAAGCCATTTACACAAGCGTCTGCTAACACAATTTTCTTTCAACTGACTTTGTTGGAATAGGGCACAGAGCAAAGTGATATGAGTACTCATTAAGGATCATTTAGAAAACATATATTAATAATAATTTAAAAAAAATAATCTTTTTTTTTTCCCCCTCCCTCCTCTGAACCTCAAGTGCCTGAATATTTACCATTGTGAATTCCAACAGATGTTAATAAGGGAAAAAAAGAGACGGTAAGAGCAAATGTGTTGTGTTTAAACTTGAACTGGCAATACAACACATTGGTCTGCAGAGGCATTTTCAAAACTTCTGGGTAGTTTTGGGGGAAAATGAAGATTTTATTATTTACTTGTCTAATTTATAATAAAGTTAGTTATTTAATATTGTCATGTTTTACATTTCAGTCATACACTATTTAGTTTCAGTACATATTATTTTGATTTGGAAAGTAAGTTCACATCATTCTTAAAAGCAACATGTTTTTTTTTATAAATATTTATGAGTATAATATTTAGCAAAAATATTTCAGAAATGTTTAAATGTGCTGTCTTACAGATTATATCATATACAGATGTAATTTGAGAGATATATATAGATATTATGTTATAACTGGAGATTGTCAAACAAGTCATGCACACATACTTTGTCATACGGAAATAATCCTCTGTAGATTTTGTCTTGATGGAACATTTAGTACATGAACATGATTTACAGGCTATATCAGAGAAAAGTCATTAGTGTTGACCTTGAATTTCTAAGATCTTAATTTCTACATAAACATTTAATTAGGGGTCCCACACGAAGTGCGGAAACCCAATTGTTTTTGTTCAGGTTATTTATTTTTTTTGTAGATAGACCTAGATCTGCCACCAATCCCCCCTCTTTGGTGAACTATTTCACCATGTTTGGGTTTGAGCAACTAATCACTACTCCAAGAGGGGGAGAATCATCACAGGTGAGACAAATAAACATACAAAAAACATGTGCATGGATAAACATAGATGCAAACAACATGCACACGGTAAAACAAACATCGGAAGACAACATGTATCGAAAGAACAGTTAATCAGGACCAGGAAAACTGGAACAGCAATTGGGCACGCGGTCTCTTCCTATCATAGTTATGGCAGTAAATGAGGAAGAAAAGGAAGGGGGAGGTAACCAGGAGGGTGTGTGTGAGAAGTGTTCACCGGTGAGTGTACAGGACTTGTCCCAATTTGTTCTGGAGTATAAGGTCATTGTTATGTCGTGGCGCCTCCAAGCAGCGGAAAGGCTGGAAGGGACTCGACGTAGCACCGCCAGGTCGCAGCATGCCAGAAACCGCCAGGACTCCAGCCGGCAGGTAGCCCACCCGGCCAACCACGCCCCCACACCAACCCACCAGCGCCCTGCCACCCTGGAAAACCCCAGTGCTCAATGTGTGTTGTGCAATTTCAGTTAAAATTGCGGGGTGTGGGGGTTCCTCCAAGCGAGTCGAACCCCAATCACACACACTCCTCCTGCCCCGCAGACCATGGTCTGGTGGAGTGGTGTTCGGAGTGGGACTGGTGTGCGAGCGTATGTGTTCGAAGCTAATATGAGTGGGATTACAATTTTGGGATGGACGAGAAGCATGTCGGGGCAGGAGCGTGACGGGCAAGATTGCAGCCGCCCACCACATCCCCACCCACATAGCTCGCACCCCACCCGTCCCGCAAGCCCTAGGCCTATTGTGTGGTCAATGTGCTGAATATAAGTTTTGGCACTGGCAGAGATAGGCAGAGCGCAACTAGATCAACGCAGGGGTGCAGCAGGCCGGGGAGCGGCCACCCGAACCCCACCCCCCCGGACCCCACGCCATAGCATGCCCGACAGATACGACAAGATCGATACGACATACAATATTCTGAAACCCAAAAAACGCGATTCATCGGCCAGGATGATGTGAAGCCGGGGGGTGGTTATTTATTTTTCTGTTCAATTGATCCCATTGATGCTGCAACTAACCTGGACCCTGTGCATTGCTGCCTGTAGCTTTATCTTATTTCAGCCAACATGTTGTGAAATATTCCACTATTTGCACCAAATTCTGCCCATGAAGTTAACCCATGTACATATATTAGGGGAATTCCTCACCTAGCCCTGCCCTTCTGGTAGCTACGGAAACCTGGGGGCATTGCCATGTGATGTCTTTGTGATGTCACATTGCTCCCCCATAAAGCTGAGTGAACCCCACTCTTGAAACTAACACAAATTTCAAACCGTGGACCCTCCTGCCACCCTGAAACCCAGCATTTGGAGGAGCTGCCGGCAGTTTACGCAAAGACAAAAAAGAGACGAAGAAGAAGAAGAAGGTACAGGGCCAGCACACTTTTACAATTTCACACAGTCCTTTTAGTATACACCCAGTTGTCATAGAAACATGTAAACATTAAGCGAATTCCATGCATAGCCCCGCCCCACAGTACATGTGTTGATTTACTTCTATATTTCTATTTTATTATGTTTATTGATTAATTTAACTCATTCTGATTGGTTGTATATAGCAGCAAACAGTTCTAACACCGTCATTTACATTTAGTCATTTTGTTTATGTGATGAGGGTTCCATTAGGAGCTATGATAATAATATAAAACTTGTAAATATATATATGTATTTACATAGATTTTTTTAAGGAAGAGGTAAGAAGAATAGAAGACAGAGGGAGATTCCACCCCCTACCATGGCTTCCACCAAGAACAAAGATCAGTCTGAAAAGACAGCGCCACCAGCTCAGCCAAGTACTGTCGTTGTACTGTTTTCTTTTCCTTCCGCCATTTACGAGACCAACCATGCTCAAGGCAATAAGTCTGAAGGGTCGGGTGTGTCAGCTAAATTCTGTTGGGAGAACAGATTTTCAGGGTCCGAGGTCCAGACAAATGAACATGATCATTTCCTTGTGGAAACAGAAAAACTACACTTGCAAAACTATGCAATGAAAAAAAAAAAAACTTTCATTTAATTCATCTTTTTAAAAAATGCTGAGAATTAACACATACATTTTCCAATATTATTCTCTCTAATGGCTTAAATTTTAGCATACATGCAACTTATGCGTAGCAAGGTGTTTGGTATTGTTTTATTGTTACTTTAGCCATACATCTTTATTTACTTCTTAAGCAAAAACTGCTATTACTATCAAAAATAGATTAATTGATGCATCAAAAAAAGAATTGTATGCATGGTTTTAGATGTATATTTTTTCTGTATTTCCTGCAATTACCAAACACAAGGCTTGTGTAAGTTGGACAGTTTGACCTTGCCTGTCTTTCTCTGCAGCATTCGTTCTCGGGCGTCCTCTGCACGGCCCTCTTGAGGGGATGCAGGGTCTCCGCCAGATGGTTCTGCCTGGTCGAGCCGTACCACCACAAGCAAATCTACTTCAGAGCAGCGGACAGATGGGAGAGTCTTTTCATGTCATATCAGGTAAAACTGCATGGCAATTTAATTAGCATTTGGTATTGGTGACGTTGGTTAGCCCATGAAAATTATACAGCAGAGACATGCAGACATGCATGCGTAAAAATAATTAAACATG
The DNA here is from genome assembly GCF_960531495.2 of Zeus faber. Classification (NCBI taxonomy): domain Eukaryota; kingdom Metazoa; phylum Chordata; class Actinopteri; order Zeiformes; family Zeidae; genus Zeus; species Zeus faber. The sequence goes on along the minus strand of NC_137203.1, from coordinate 16,166,552 downwards.
GCATTGCATCAAAGGGAACGCTGCCTTTGCAAATAAACTGTTTTCATTTTATCACGTTTTTTCAGAAATTGACTCCCCCCCCCTTGCAATTTTCATTAAGCGCTCAGCCAATGTCATTAAGCTGTTAAATACTTTTATTAAATGCATCACCTTGATATCAGGTAGATTGTGAATGGCATGGTGTCTTATGTCCCATCTTCGTGAAGATGAGTCTTAGGAAAAAAACCCAATTGATAATGTCACGCAAAAATGTCTCAATGGCCCTTGAACCCCGCCAATTGTTCCTAAAGAAGAGGAAGGGAGCTCCCTCAACTTGTCGCTTCCCTCATCCTTCTGTCACGAATACGCAATAAAGGTGGCGGAGGTAATACTTTAAAGAGGATAAAAATTCCAAATCCAAGGGCCTGTCAGTGCCGCTCTGCTTAATGCAGAGTTTCTGTTGTGTCCCCGGCCGCCGCAGCGGGCATGTCGGCCTTCCACCTGCAGGTCCCCAGCTCCAGCCTGCCCCGGGGGGTGGTGATGCTCGATGAACACCAGCAATCCACAGTGGAGGCGTCCCGAAAGAGGAAGCTCCGCCTGAAGAAGAATAGGTAGGTGGGCAGTCCACTTCCCCCCAGCCTCCCTCTCCCATCTACAGTATGTGTGTGTGTGTGTGTGTGTGTGTGTGTGTGTGTGTGTGTGTGTGTGTGTGTGTGTGTGTGTGTGTTGTCCGGACGCGCCTCGTCGTTGAAACAGACTGAAACAGACTCAGACAAAATCAACCGCTGTGTCTAATCGCAGCAGCAGGGCTGTTATATTATATGATATACCTGGCTGTTATAAGTGAATAACATGAGGCGTTTCTGTCCGTTTGTGCAGAGAGGCTGCCAAAGCGTCCCGGAAAAGGAAGAAGGAGTTCATGAGCAGCCTGGAGTCTCGCGTCAGCCAGCTGGAGGCGGAGAACAAGAGGCTGAGGGCCATCGTGCAGCGCTTCGAGAGCATCCACACCTTGGACTTTCTGAATTCCATGAATTCTGCCTAGATGTTATTTATTCTCATTTGTTATTTAGAATGAAATAGTATTGATTATAATATGTTATTTTCAAAAATAAACGTTTATTTCATTTGTCAAACGTTTGTGACGATAGGGTTCACAAGTGTGTATGACCATGAGAACAGCCAAACCAAAACCCAGATTAAATTTGAATGGGGAAACACAGCCCGACCACATCAACACATTAGAGAACAGATTACTGATGTCAGGGACGTTACGGTGCCTCGTGGTTCTCTGATGACACCAAGCCCAAGTGCTGGTTTGCTGAATGAACAGAGACAAACACACACACACACACACACAGACACACACACACAGACCCAGACATGCACACACCCAAACACACACACACAAAAACACACACACACACACACAGACCCAGACATGCACACACCCAAACACACACACACACACACACCCAAACGCACGCACACACACACACACACACACCCAGACATGCACACACCCAAACACACACACACACACGTTATACAGCTATAAAGTCACCCAGCAAGATCATTTGGTTTAATTGGACAAGCCTTTGCCAAAGTTCAGTCACTAAAAAAGCCACGTAAAAAAAAAAAAAATGCTCACTACATCTCACTTCGTTTTTTTCGTCTTTAACCATGGCTCATCATTATACACACAGACATAGACACACGCACACAGACGCACACGCACACACACACACAGACCCAGACATGCACACACCCAAACACACGCACAGAAAGACATGCACACACACACGCACGCACGCGCGCACGCACGCACGCACACACACACACAGGTATAAACAGGTATACAGGTATAAAGTCACCCAGCTGGATCATTTGGTTTAATTGGACAAGCCTTTCCCAAAGTTCAGTCACTAAAAGAGGCGTGTAAAAAAAAAAAGAAAAAATGCTCACTACATATCACTTACATTTTTAACCATCATTATCATATGATATACCTGGTAGGGCACAGTTTTACATTACGCACACGCTTTTATCCAAAGCGACTTACAATTGTTCAAACACTGACGGTGTTTGCCATCAGGAGCAATTAGGGGTTAAGTGTCTTGCTCAAGGACACTACAGCATGCTAGCAGGAGGAGCCTGGGATCGAACCAGCAACTTTTAGATTATTAGACCACCAGCTCTACCTCCTGAGCTACCATCCCCTAACATGGGGACAGCACAAATTATGGATGCTGAGCAGATGTGAAACACAAATACACACATGCACACACACACACACACACAGACCCAGACATGTACACACATACACACACACACACAGACAGACAGACACACACACACACACACACATACAGACCGGGACCCAGACATGCACACACCCAAACACACGCACAGAAAGACACGCACACACACAGACACACACACACACATACACACACACTCACGCACACGCACACGCACGCACACACCTAGACCCAGACACTCACACACACACTCACACACACACACACGCACACAGACACACACATGCACACACCCAAACACGCGCACAGAAAGACATGCACACACACACACACAGACACAGACACAGACACACACACACACACCCAGACCCAGACATGCACACACACACACACACGCTCGCACGGACACACACACACACACACACACACACACACACACACACGCACACAGACACACACACACCAAGAGCCAGACCCAGACATGCACACACCCAAACACACGCACAGAAAGACATGCACACACACACACACACACACACACACACACACACACACACACACACACACACACACACACACACACAAGATTCAAGATTCAAGATTTTTTATTTGTCACATACATATACATACTTCCATACATATATGCAGTGAAATGTAATGCAACGCACCCGGTGATAGCACACAATAAGTCCTAGGAAAAGGTACAAAAATAAAATTAAAATAAAAAGTAGAAAATTCCTTTCTAATAGACCGACTAACTGACTCCTAAAACGTAATACAGTAAGTGGAATACTTATAGAATAAGATAAAAAATATATAGAATAAAATACAATAAAAAATAAATTGAAATAAAATGGAATAGGTTGAAGGAATATGCCTATGTATATACAGATATGTGCATTTAAAGTGGCATGTGAATTAAAGTGGCATGTGAATGTGAATAGTGTGAGGTAGTGTTTGGGATAATACAGCACAGTATACAACAGTACGGCGCAGCAATACGGCATCACGAACAACCCTGAACAGTGACACAGTATGCGGTACAGTATGCTACATACAGTGCAGTAGGTAGTGGAGCCTAGTGCATGGCTCAGTTAGGACCCCTGGTGAGGTCAGCGTTGACAGTTCTGATGGCTTGAGGGAAGAAACTCCGTCTCAGTCTCTCTGTTCTCGCTGCGTGACTGCGGAGGCGCTTGCCTGAGCGCAACAGCTGAAACAGTCCGTTGTTGGGGTGATGAGGATCCTTCATGATCCTACGGGCTCTGCTACTACACCTCCTGGTGTATAGCTCCTGCAAGGGGGGGAGGGTAGTTCCAGTGGTACGTTCAGCTGAACGCACCACCCTCTGCAGGGCCCACCTGTCCTGGGCAGTACAGTTCCCAAAACAGGCAGTGATGTTGCCTGTCAGGATGCTCTCCACTGCTCCAGAGTAGAAGGACTTGAGGATCCTCACCGAGACCCGGAATTTCCTCAGCTGCCTGAGGTGGTAGAGACGCTGCCTCGCCTTTCTCACCAGAGTGTCTGTGTGAACAGTCCATGTTAAGTCCTCTGTGATGTGGACTCCCAGATATCTGAAGCTGCTCACCCTATCGACAGAAGTCCCATTAATCCACAGGGGCGCGTGCGTCCTCGATTGTGATCCACGCCTAAAGTCCACAATCAGCTCCTTGGTTTTGCTGACGTTCAGGTGTAGGCTGTTGTCCTGGCACCAGAGTGAGAGGTCAGCCACCTCCTCGCGGTAGGCCTTCTCATCGCAGTCGGTGATCAGGCCCACGACCACGGTGTCGTCAGCAAACTTGATGATGGTGTTGGAGCTGGACCTGGCCACACAGTCATGTGTGTACAGGGAGTACAATAGGGGTCTGAGGACGCAGCCCTGGGGGGGATCCTGTATTCAGGGTGAGGGAGCTTGACATGTACTTCCCCACCTTGACCACCTGGGGGCGGTCTGTGAGGAAGTCCAGGATCCAGGTGCACAGCGGAGCATTCAATCCTAGCTCCATCAGCTTGACAGCCAGTCTGGTGGGGACTATGGTGTTGAAAGCTGAACTATAATCAATGAACAGCATTCTCACATAGGCCCCCTTCTGGCCATCCAGGTGCGTGAGCGTGGTGTGCAGTACCTGGGAGACCGCGTCATCCGTGGATCTGGTGGATTCAATGGGAGTTGATTACAGATTATTTTTATTCTCCGTGGATCTGGACACACACACACTTTTGAGTATATGTGAAACACACACAACCCGTGGCTGTATTATTGGGTGAAACATGCGGAGCGATTATGGGTTGGTTCGGTTGGAATGATCGTCAACAATCCAGTGAACGGAGCACTGAGCAATTCCTCCCCAAAAACTCTAAATAGAGGGGGACGTTCTCTAACTGAACGCTGGGAGCAGTAACACGTGGTCGCGGCCACCGTATTCGACCCTCCGCCGCACCCGTAGTTGTGTTCATCCGCCACAGTCTGCGGAGTCCACTGCAGCTCTGCCATGAAGATGACGGAGCAAAACAACGAGGGGGGAGACGTCGCAGTCACCAGGGACGATGTCAACATTCTCATTAAGCAGAAGGACGAAATAGAGGAGCAAATAAAGGCGTATTACGACGTGTTGGAAGATGTGAGTTCTGAGGACACCCGTTAGCTCGCCGATGCTAGCTAGTTGGCGAGCACCTCGGCTGGCTCGCAAGGAAGCTGCTGTTGGTGTTTAAACCGTTGTTTTTAACCGTTTCCTTCTTTCAGCAAGGCGTCGGAACGGAGGGTTCCCTGGTGGACGCCGAAGGCTTCCCCCGGGGGGACGTCAACTTATATCAGATCAGAACAGCACGGCATAATATTTCTTGTAAGCATGCCGTTGTTGTTGTTGTTGTTGTTGTTGTTGTTGTTGTTGTTGTTGTTGTCGTCGTCTGTTTTAGCAACCGATAATGACGAGTGACCTTTCAGATGAACCTCACTTTACTATCTGGTGGATCCATCCCCACTTTATGTTGAAGTTGTGTAAAATGGTAAACCGTGATCATGTTAAATCATATTCCCATGGGCGGTTGGTATAAATGGGCTGACAGGGCTAAGCCTTGCGTTATCTTGAAGAAAAATATGCGAAAGTGGGTTTAAATACCCATGGCAGGTCTTTCTTCTTATTCATGTCAACTACCCCGAAACAGATATTTTGCTTTTCATTGGGGCTAAACGCATTCAGCATATAGACCCATGGGCCGCTGGACGGAGTGATGTATTTAGGATTCAATGGGAGTTGATTACAGATTATTTTTATTCTCCTCATGAAGAAAGGTGAATGCTTTTTCATGTCCATCAGGCCTGCAGAACGATCACAAGGCCATAATGGTGCAGATTGAAGAAGCGTTGCACAGGCTCCACGCTCGAGAGAAAGCCAAGCGTGAGCAGGATGAGGCGGAAGCCCGGACAGAGGCCATGGACCACCAGGTGACTCTGCCTTCTCCCTTTGCACGAGTGGACGGTGTGACGCCCGGCTCCCCTGCCTCCCAAGCTGTGAGTGATGCTTCTTTCATCCTGTCGCCAGCAGTTTTGTCTTTTTGTATTTTTCCCCAGATACGTGAACTGATAACAATTTGGACACAATCGGAACTGAATGACAAACTGTTAACACACTTTTAAGTATAAAATTTGCTGTTCCGTCTCCTTAGGGCATTCGAGTTGGTGATGAAATCTTCGCATTCGGCTCTGTAAACACAGGGAATTTTCGGAACCTCCAAAATATTGCCTCCGTGGTCCAACACAGTGAAGGGGTGAGATATTGTAGTAAAGAACAGTTTTGCGCTTGATGAAGACAATAGACTAAACTTTTTAAGCCTCGAGCAGTAGCTTGTCTCTGAATTTCCCTTCTCTTCTACAGAAACCATTACGTGTTAATGTTCTTCGCAATGGTATACAAACACAGATGAGTTTGACTCCTCAGCGATGGTCTGGTAGAGGACTGCTGGGGTAAGTACAGAGGACAGAGTCAGTATGTTTGAATAGCCATTGCTGTGCAAAACTGTGACCGTCAAGTGCAACAAGAGATCCCCGTCTTATTGCAATTTGAAGTTCAATTTTACTCTAGTTAAGAAATTGCATCATGTGCAATTTTATTAATTTTTAATCATGTATAAATGAGGGCGGCAGGAAAGTATTTGCTCCGCAATTTCCAAGCAGCAGAGCCATCAATAACAGCTGGAACTACTTTACCAGATAAATGAATAAATTCAGCTTGAATATGCAATCATTTTGGTATTATTTTGTGCAGAGGTGTACTCCAGCTTTAGTCAGTTATTCATATAATTGCTGTTTTGTTTTTTGGACCAATAGGTTAGTAATAACAATTCTATCAATATTCCTTTCAGGTGCAACATTATTCCCATCCGTCAGTGATGATCGTCATCATACAGGATTCAGCTTTTCAAAGACCCCTCTGAATAACAAACTATTGCTAAAATAATTACTCATAAATTAGGTTTTCTTCCCTGTTTTCTTTGTGCTTTATCAGAAACATTATTTTTAAATAAAATGGAGAGATTCCGATGTGTATGCAGCAGTTGGTGAAAGCTTTTGAGAATACATAAATCACATCCTCCAATAGATCTATGTGCCGGCACAAGATTATGGCAAATAATGATCTTAATCGTTTTAGGAACAACATAAAAAAATATATATATTTAATTTACATCAGAGTGGTAGTTGCAATTCCCTGATCATACTCTTCATTATATTCATAAAAAGTATGTTATACGTTTAGGATTACATAATTTTGTTTGGCATAACATAAATTGAAGGTCAACAAAATTTAACATGATGCCAATATGTAATTCCTTTGAGGATGTAAAGGCGGCCAGTGTCAGTAAACCCAGCATATCTATAGAATTGAACTCTGTAATATGGCAGACATGATTATGGGCAATATCAAAGGGAAAACGGGAATATCAAAAGTTGCACCCTTGGGTCCTTTGAACACATCACATTGATGGCTTGAGTTTTTTCTTTTTTGACTTTACCATCTGAGGCAGCTGGATCTTGAAGGCAGTCCTGGGAAGTGCAAAGGTTTGTCCTCATTAGACCCACAAGCAAGCCTCTTGAACTGGAATATGTAAAAACGTATGGTAGACGAAAGCAGAATTCCTGCTGTCAGATTCATGACAGTAGTGTCAACATCGTACTCACTCGCAAGTTGTGCAGATGGGACTGAAGTTGCAGAATACTTTGGATCAGAGAAAATGGGATCCAAAACAAACAAACGAAAAGTTCGACGGGGCTGAAATTTGATGTCGTTGGAGGTAAATTATTTATTTATTTTCAGATTAGCCTAACATTATTTAAGGAGGGACAAAAGCCTGATGAAATGCTAAACATTACATATTACAACACATATTCAGCATCCGTGTGCAACAACCCCTAAATACAAAACATTCAAACATTGTACAAGTTAACTAAATGGAGTACAGCTTTATTTGTAGATAAAATAATTGCAATGACAAGGAATGTCTCAAAAAAAATCAGCTGATTCAGCAGTGAGTTGGATTTTACAGTTAGTATTTGACATGAAGAACGTACCTGCTGAACACAAGTGCTGATTTCCATTATTTATATTTTCAAGTGGATTTAGGAGAAACTTTCAGGGCACACCTGGCGAGGTGCAACGTGCACTAGTGGGTGAGAAACACTGATTACGATGGAAAGTCCATCCACACAGCAGCATGGGACGTCCATTCAAATCCTACCGGGGGACGAAGATGAGGGTGGACGTCACGTGTCTTCATCACACTGCTGATAAGTGGACAGTCCTCAGTAAATGGACCAATCAGGGATGTTAGATCATGAGCTGTTGCCGTTTTGTGTCAGATGACACTAAACTCACACTGGGCCCGAACAGGGCGAACAGAAACCGCTCTCTGAGAACAACGGCAAGGTGACTAAGGTTGAAGAGGGGCAGCCACGCCCTGATCACCCAGAGAGATGTCACCTCTGACTTGACCTTTGACCGCCGTGGGTGTTGTGGTGGAGAAGGTCTGACCGGGCGCCGCTACCGGGAGGTGGAGTGGAGAGGGTGGGTTTCTACAGGAGTGACTTACAGATCCCGTTGTGTTCAGATGACGACGCACTTTTCCTTTTTACAATAACAACACGACGGGCCCAGCTCCCGGTCCGTCCCCCCGGAGTGGGAGTATATCCGGGTTGGAGCTCCATTCGATCCGTTCCGAGCTCTCCGCCCGTCCCCTGGTCCCCACGGAGCAGGGGCCTATCCGGACGGGTCTGCCGGAACTCCGTCCTTCTACTCCGTTTCCTCTGACACCTCCACACCTTCCACACCGCGATCACTGAAGCTCCCTCCACCCTGGATTTAGGGTGGTGTGGCCTGGTTCCTCGGTGTCCCCCTGAGGAGGTGCGGTGTCAGATGGTGGAAGATTTGTAAAAATGCATTTATAAACGTTTTATCATATATTTTGAGAACACATTAAATTTTGTCTTTCCATGCATACATAAATACATTTTGAAATGATTTATCTTTTGGGGGTAATTGTCCTCCAAATCCAATCCGTGTATTAAGTTACAGTCAAACAGCATATTTTTAAGTCTGTGTTCTGCATGTTAAGTCATTTTGGAGGCAAACTGGTGGAATCTGGTAGAAACACTGGCTTTCCAACGTCACTTTCCTACTTTATACGTTTAAGGAAATCTGCACTCCAATGGATCTTGCTTCATTTACCTTTTTGGTTTAAACAGTCATTCCAAATGTTGAAATGTCATTTCCTTTGACTTTGCTGAACTGTATTTTTTTTTTTTCCTCTTTAAATATTTTCAAATAAATCCAGATGTTTCAACATGTTTTAATGTATTTTACACCCGCTGAGACATTCCGTTGAAGTTATTTCATCAGCAGGGGCAGCAGAGGAGGAGGGTGCAGGGTGTGTGTGCGTGTGTGTGTGCGCGTGCGCGCGTGCGTGTGAGCGAGTGTGTGTGTGTGTGTGTGTGTTTCTGTGCTTTTTCTTTCTTTTCTCAGCCTTCAGTTAGTCTTCCTCGTCGTTTTGTTGCTTATAGAAAGTTTGCAGATCCCATTCCAACAGTAGAACTGAATGACTGTGCTCAGTGGTTAATCTCGATCGCTGTATTTATGGATTGGATTTAATTTGCTGATGAACGATCGTGATGGTCGAGTGTAGCGTTTACCCTTTGTTTTTGGTATTATTATTGTTATTAAAGGCCATCTTCCTTTATAAGCTCATTGTTGCCCTGATTTTTTTTTTAATGTATTTCATTATTTTAATTGTTTTGTTATACTACTTTGTAAAATGCATTTTGCCGAATTTTAATTGTTACTCTTTCATGCCTACTTTTAATGTAAAGCACTTTGAGTTACATGTCGTCTCTGAAAGGTGCTATAAAAACAAAGTCTATTATTATTATTATTATTATCAGAATCAGAATTATCATATATTCATATAATATTATATATATATATATTAATACAATGATAATCCAATATATTGTGTATTAGTACACAATATAATTTGATAATAATACAAGTCTAGACGGACAGCACGCACGCACGCACGCACGCACGCACGCACACACACACACACACACACACACACACACACACACACACACGTTTGCCAATTCCTTCTGGAACTGTCTAGTTATCCTAAAATACCTTGTGAGAACTGTGAGTGGAACGGAGTTAGAAATGACAACGGTTATGAATTTCTGCACGTCAGCTAGTGCCGCCTGGTGGATTTAGTGCAACTGCGTGTTAAATAAGTTTCCTTTTTCCGTTCCGGCACCTGCCAGCAAAAGACAAACGCTCCCAAACCGGAGATGGGTGCACGGCAGCATGTAGCGCCGATTCTTCTGTGGTATCTCGTGGTTTTTTTTTTTTGGTTTTTTTTAGCGGCTTCACCCACCTCGTGGCGCAGCGTCCCGGACGCGTCTGTGTTGTCGGAGAGAGGAGGAGTATTGAAAAAACAGCCATTTCAATCTTTCTTTGTTTTGTTTTTTTTGCATACAGTTTGCAAATAAGTTTTATGTATGTATATCGATCTATCCACCGGTTATTTCTTGAAATGTATCACATTTCATATACATTGAATGAAATGTGATGTACAAATATAAAAACAATTACATATACACATTCATAATCTCTGGAATTTGAACACACACACACACACACACGCATTTACAAGTTTATCTGTACATCACATTTCACATACGAAAATAATTCAAAGTGCTTTGTCAAAGCCGTAAAATACCTTGTATTAAAAACAAAGAAAGATAAAAGCATATATAAAAAAAACCCCAGATAAATATATAAGCGTAAATTAAAAGAGGCTTACACACACGCACGCACGCACACACACACCCACACACACACTTTTAATTTGTGAAATAAGGAGACGCAAGTATGCAGTGAAATGATGACTCGAATTCGCTGCTCCCGTTTTCCTGACACACACACACACACACACACACACACCGCGGGAATTTTTATACCTCCCACACCACTTCCGGTGGATCCGTGACGTCTCAATCACGTGAGAATCCTAATTCCATTATAAAACAATGAGCGGCTTCCCACGGCTGTTTAGGAGCCGCTCGCAATTTACGCCACTGGCGGCTCTGTTTCTCCTACAAACTTTAAAAACAACAACTGGTAGGCATCTCCCGTGTCTTATCTCCACAGAACGCCCCGACCCGCCAGAAGGAGGGTTGGGGATAAAATAAGAAAAACGTTTTTTGTTTTTTTGTTGCTGTTGTTGTTGTTTCTTTTAAACACACTTTTAACACGGAAGCTAAAATCGCCTTCAAAATAAAAGTGTACGTTCACTCAACGGGAGGTCACCAAATGTAAACAGTTTTAACACAAAATGATTTATTTCAAAATATAGTGGCTTTCATCAACATATTTAAATGAATTACACAAAAAAAAAAAAAAGGATGACCGTGCCAAATTGTCTCTAAATATTCCGGCAATAAGCATTTGTACATCCGTGACAGCCAAGCTATGTCTTAAGCTTGGCTTTTGTCTTCCTATTACAGAAAGTAGCCCTGTATTTCTCAGTCTGGTAGGTGTCTGACTCTATGACCTCTGGAGAGTCATTCAGTGTCACATATACGTTTCCGTTGACTTCTGTGACCTTGTGAACCCTCTGCTTGACACCCTTGGAGCACCAGCGTGTTCTCAGAGGTTTGGCTGTGGGATTATCCACGGCTTCGTACAGCGATTCCCCCTCCGCCAGTGTGATCTTGTACTTGTGCCATGGACACACAATGCAGGTCTGTCCGTTAAACTCCTGAGGAGACCAAATAGTGAAGGGTATCAATTAATAACAATACTAATATTGTTAATGGAAAAAATAAAACACCACAATATTCTGTTTAATCTCTATTTTAATAATATTTAAACACAACCTAATTTTCCCATCATCTACTCTCAAATCTTAAAGGTGCAGTGTGTAGAATTTAGAGGCATCTAGCGGTGAAGTTGCAGATCGCAACCAACTAAATACCCCTCCCCTTCCAAGTGTGTAGGTGAACCTACGGTGGCCGCGGAACTTGCGAAAAACGAGAAAGGCTCTCTCTAGAGCCAGTGTGTGGTTTGTCCGTTCTGGGCTACTGTAGAAACATGCCGGTGCAACACGGCGGCCTCCTTGGAAGGGGTCTCCCTCCCTATGTAGACATACTGTAAAGGGCTCACTCAACAATTCTTATTCCACGGTATTCTACACTAGTTAAAACATTTTGATGAATAATATATTCCATTTCTTACAAGTCTGTTCCGCTAAATGGCACTAACTTCTACACACTGCACCTTTAATTTCTGACAAAGGATTTTCTTTTCGTCTTGCGTTTTTCCTTCTGTTGTTATGCATTGCTTTAGATTGATATGTTTTTGACCAATTGCATTGTACCAACTACTTAAAACGGAGAACTGGGGTTATTTATCCTTAATTGTACTTTACAACAACCTAGAGGTGGGTAGCAATTAATGACAAGAACTTAGATATACTACTACACACACTACAGTACCTCATTTAGAGGTACTTTACTTTTTGTTACGATTATTTTTGTTTTCATAGTCAGCCTCATCACCTCAATGTCTCCGTCCTTTAATGGACCACCTGCATCTGTCAATGGAAAATCAAACTATTATTATGTTATTCTACAATGGCCACTGCAGAAAAAAAGATATATATTCTCATCACAGAAATAAATATGTACGGTATATCCACCAACTTCTTCATAATTTTGCACATCGACACTATGGCAGCATTACACTGAGGTGTTAATGGCTGATTTCCATATTTGTTTGTAGAATTTCCGACAACAAATGTGCCAATCTTTTGCACATTATGTCTACATTACGGACCTGCCTATGCTGTGTGTTAATATGTAATGTTTGTGAGAGTGACAGCCATGCAGGCAAAAGACATGCAAAAAATGGATTCAGGTAACATGAGAGAGGCGTTGAACTGTTTCATAAGACAGTCACACGGAAAGGGAGAATGCCTACGGTAGCACCGCAGGTCCATAGCGTGTAGTGCCCCTTGGTGGTAAAGGACCAGAATGTCTCTGCATCCATTCACCAGTTTAGTTACACGTCGGGCCTGGATTATGTCCTCTTTCTTCCCAATGAAGTGGCAGGGGGTTGGATGGGTGAAAGACTCAGTCAAAGGTGAACAGAAAGTAGTAGAAATAGGAGAGGAGGATGAAGAGGAGCAAGGGGAATTGGGAGCTGAGAAAGAATGGCCAGTCTGGGGCGTATTCTCAGAAGACATGTTGGGAACGTTCTTAAGTTAGACTCCTGGAAACAAAGAATATGAGAAAGAGAATAGTTAATAGTTTAATTGTACATTTAATTTTAGGTATAGGATAAATAAGATAAATCACAGGATTTTTTTAATCTATGCATCAATTAAAACGTTGATATGTTAAAGGAATTCCTAATCCCCTAACTTGTGCACATATTAGTCATTTACTTATTATTTCCTCTTGTCCGCTACATATTGTATCCCTTCCAGATGAAAGTTAGAAGATTCAGGACTGGAGGACGGGAATGTACAATTTTATTAGCATCAAAAATGAAAAACCCAAGTCTGATCAATAGATGTCTGATCAATAGATGTCCACCAAAATATAATGTTCTTCTCTAAAGAACATTTTAAGGCAATGTGTATTGAATACTTTAGTCTTTTAATACATCATAGTTTAATAGTTTATTCTCAAATTGAAAATGTCCTCCTTAATTGAAGCTTAATTATTTCACAATAAAAAAGTGGGGAGTTAAATGGATAATGGCCATTTAACATCCACATAATATGGCCATTCCACTAAGACGTCTTCGGGAGATTTTCTTTTCGTTTTTTGGGAATTTCTGTCTGCTACAGCAGACCGACACAATTCTTTCTAGTGACGTGTTTTTGTATGAATTTACATCAATATGAATGAGACCGATAGGATACGCGCAACTCATTGACATTACTGGCAAAGACGGAGGCATCCAGTTCGTAATCGTAATAGTGTTGTATTGGATTTGGTTCAGAGCATTCATTATTCCTTGATTAATACTAACCAAGTCCCTTCGTGATGATATTTTTGTAGCTTATGGAACAGCAATCAACACAGAGACACTTACCCGTCACGTAGCTTGGTTTCTCTACTTGAACCGAATCTCATGTCCATGTAAGTGAAAGTTGTGGTTACCATTCAATTTAATGTCGCTGGTTAGCGAATGTAACTCGAAGGTACAACTCCGCACGAAGCAGGAGGACACGTACGCAATACCCATGCCAAAGTTCATATACTAATCTATACGCTACAGACTTGTTATACTTTTCGTCTAACAGCTCGATATCTCGGAAATGTACAAATGTTTACTGCCATCAGCCCTTGGAACACAGCGACTACATTGAGAAGAACACTGTTGTGAGTTACGATCAATATGGTCGTATAGAAACATGCGGCGAGGAAGGTGGTTCCGGGAGGGAGGGGGGGGGCGGTATTTTGCACAGATCGCCCCATTATAAAACGCATTATACTTTCATGTTACTATTGTAATACTCGTTTTTTTAAATCACGGGTCAGATCTGCTAGGGGTGTGACGCTTTCCCAAAGGAAACGCCAGTAAAGAGTCCCGATGCGTGTCCTGGGACAGGGCAAGTCTCTTAACACAAACTTTACCCTAACCCTAACCCTAACCCTTCCATTGACACAAAAAAAAACAAAAAACAGTTGAAATCGTGCATCATCGTACTACACAAGTCGCCCAGACACGACAAAGCAAACAGACACACTGTGTTTTAGATTTCACGGGGGACTTCCGTGACGTGCCCATCACCTAAGTGGTCTTATAAGATTAGTAAGGTTTGTCTCAGCTCCCATAAACCCTCTTTGGGATTAGTCTGGTTCTGTTGCGGCGTTCGGCCCACTCGGCAGTCCCTTCCCATTCTCGACCCCACTCCTTTGGGTCGCACGGGCGGTGTTCTTCAACCGCGTACCGCTGGTTTTCGCCCCCACTCTCACGCCGGCGCGATAGAAGCGTCACGGGCCCCGCCCCGCCGCCGCCGCCGCGGCAGCTCATAGGTCGCTGCGCTCAGCGGGAAGCGGTGCGCTCGCTCGAACGCTGCGTCGTTATGGGGATCGGCCGCACACGGAAACGGCGATACCCTCAGGATGAGAACTTTGTGAAAAATTAATGGTGCAGTTTACCGGCCACGCGAACGGGAGAGTCGGCTTTCCTCCTCCCTGCTGCCGGAGCGGGTCGCGGGTGAGTGCCGTTTGTTCAACACCGTTCAAAAACTGTGTACAAAAGTTTTTTTTTGTCCCCCCCCCCCCCCCCCCCCTAATAGTCTAATAGTTATAATTAATCTAATAGTTGACGTGAATGTGTAAATGTGAAGTAAGTTAATTGCATTTGAGGCTTCCGTGTGAGAAGTTAAAAACAACGTTTGCGGAGATCAACGGTCTATTTTCCGCTGTGATGGTCAGGCACATCGTGATACATCGGTCATATATCTCCCACTGACTTTTACTGCTTCAGAGAACAATTCAGTGACAGCACCATGTGACTGGGGGTTAATTTATCTAAACCGTAGGCCCTGACAACCTAAAACCTGACTATTCGTGGGGTTACTAGTGCACAAGCTGCTCTTCACCCGTTTAGAAAGACGTATTGTAAGTGAAAAAACATCCTTGTCCCACCAGTTTAATTATTTGGTGGGGGCTTGACCACCGTCCGAACCGTACCTGGATCTATGGGGTGGTTCAGTCTAATCCTCATGCTGTAAGTAGGACCGTTGCAGCTGTCCGCTCAAGCCAGAGAAGCAACTGGTACTACTGTAATCCCACGCCTGCTATATTTACGATATTTGCTGCTTCACAGCTATGTACGCCGTGGCTGCTCTGGCCCGCCCTGGCTCCATCCTCAGAAGGTGTCACATTTCAACATATTACCAGCGTCCTGCACTTTGCTTATGACCACAACGGTGGAGTCAGGCACTAGCACAGCAACCAACTATCGCCAATCAGTCACTGGCAGGAATCACTGAGCAGAGACGGATAGAAAAACTGCAGCAGATGGTAGCATTTACCTGTATCTAATGTGTATCACAAGTATATGGATAGACCTTTTCTGAGTGCACAATGATTCCTTTAAGATTGTTTCTTGTTTTTCACCAATTGACCACAATTCTATCTCTTCTCTTCTCCTAAGAACTGTGAAAAAGGACGAAGGAGAATGGGAGAACAAGGCATGACATGCCTGTATGAGTGCTTAAGGGAGGTCGGACTGCAACGTTACTATGCCAGGTGAGTCGGCACATTCATCAACACATGCGTCACATACAAATACTGTATATTCAACCGCACAATACTATACATGCAAAGGTACACACAGAGCCTTAGTCCCTGTCTACCTGCTGACCGACCTTCTGACTGTGTCCCATGTGCTTAAGGTTCATCTCGATGGGAGTGTGCCGTGTGACACATCTTTCAGCGCTGACTATGGAAGAATACCCCATCCTGGGCATCCAGAGTATGAAGGACAGGACTAGTCTCTTCCATCTGGTGCAGTTGGTGAAGACTCTCAACCCGGAGAGCCATGAAGATGATGATGATTATGACCCTGATGCCTATCGTAGTGAAAAAAATAGAGCTGCTTGCGAGGGTAGTTTTATCAATGGCGTTGACGCTAGCTGCGAAGATAGAGATGATGAGGAAAATGGGGAAGACAATAAGAAAAAAGCTGCTATAATTAAAAATAATACTGATAGTCATCGCGGACCATTTTCTGTACGACGACGTCTTGATTTTAGCGGTGAAATGACTGATCCCTATCCCAACTGCATGGGGAGTTCCTTGGACTCTGCTAAAGTCTTTGCAAGGCACCAATCGGGTAATAACCAGCGGTCAGACCAGGGCAGAGTGTCAGTCATGCAAATGCAGCATGAATCTGATACACCAACTGTTGGATGTGGAAGTAAAGATCCCACCCGCAACGGCAACGCAGACATTTATCGTCGTTCATCTGCTCATCGGCCAGGAGAGAACACCAAGCCGGACGTTACGAGACATTCATGCATTTACGGCTCTCAAGCACCATCAACCAAACAACCATCACCAGGGCTCATGACCACTCACAAGCTGTCTTCCAAGCCCCATCGTAACTATAATCCTAGGTGCACCACAGTAACATCAACAAGGCCGAGCAGCAAACCAACAAGCCACAAAAGAAGGAAAACCGTCTCTAGGAGGCTAAAACCTGGTCCAGGCAGAGAGGACCATGAGAATTGGAGGCCGACGGACAAACCTGTTGTTCAGTCGGAAAGAAGAGCTGGCTATAACTATGGACTGCCTCTAAATTCCCTGCCACTCCCAAACAAACTGTGAGTTAAAGTTCTGTCCTTGTTGCTGCCCTTAGAATGAATTTGTAAATGAACATAAACTATTAAATGAGGGAGATTTTAGTGAAGAAAAGGGCTTCAGAAATTGTTGATCCCCTCGTGTGGTGATTCAGAGATTTCCAAGTCATCATTTCACTGCATACTTGCGTCTCCTTATTTTACAAATTAAAAGTGTGTGTGTGTGTGTGTGTGTGTGTGTGTGTGTGTGTGTGTGTGTGTGTGTGTGTGTGTGTGTGTGTGTGTGTGTGTGTGTGTGTGTGTGTGTGTGTGTGTGTGTGTGTGTGTCAGGAAAACAGGGGAGCAGCGAATTCGAGTGTGTGTGAGAAAGAGGCCTCTGACTCACACAGAGGAGGTGAGAGGAGAGGCAGACATTGTGACAACTCAGGACGCAGAGTGTGTCGTGGTCTATGAGAGCAAAGAAGCGGTTGATCTCACACAGTACATACTACAGGTGTGCTGACAGAGAGACAAACTATTTGTGTAGCTTACTTTTTTTTAAATATTTCATTCATATTCATACGTATGTCATTCATATCTCTTCTTCTCCTCTGTCCGTACAGCACAGGTTCTACTTTGACCAAGTGTTTGGGGAGGAAAGCTCCAATGAAGAGGTGTATCAGAGAACAGCCTATCCCCTGGTGCAGCACATGCTCAATGGGTAGGGAACTGTCAGATAGTGTTCAATTAGAAGGAGGGTTTTTAATATAGATGGATTGATGGATAGATACTTTATTCATCCCCGGAGGGAAATTGCAGTGTCAGCAATAGTTTACATCAAGAAATAGGCAATAATAATAATAATAATAATAATAATAATAAAGCAATGGAAAGAAGTAAATGGCAATATGTGGAAATATACAATGGTTAACTGTACACATTAAAATAGACTAATTCTAATGATAAATAACAAAATATATATCACCTAAAAAATAACAAATATACTTAATAATAAAAACTGGATACATTTGGTCATATACCATAACTAATGAAATAAAGATAGCAGTGAACCAGAAAACTCAACCTAAGATGAGAGAAAAAAATAAAAATGTAATGTGCAATAAACCTTATGACAAAAACATAAATATAAGCCTAAAAACGGACAAAAAAACAATAGAAAATAAACCTGAATGAAACAGCAACACAATGGCAAAAATAAACTTAAACCTCAAAAGGGGGCAGTAAGCATATCCCACTGTATCAACAAATTCCTATAAAAAGTCTGCATGGCCCCTGCACGAGGAACCTCATGTGGTCAAGTCTTTGCTGAGTGATTTAAAGCAGGTTAGGATAATATTCTCTGGAACAGGGCCACAGTTCAGCATTGCATTACAAAATATTCAAAGCCATCTATTCTAGTGTAATAAAATTGCATATGTGAGAAGGATATGTGGTTTATCTTACATAAAAGTAGAGGTGGCAAGACTGAAAGCTGAGTGGTGCATTAGGCCAATAGAAAGCTGCATGTAGTATAAGTAGGAGGTATTGTGTCGATACCTGGGAGAATACAGTCAGAACTGTGTGTGTGTGTGTGTGTGTGTGTGTGTGTGTGTGTGTGTGTGTGTGTGTGTGTGTGTGTGTGTGTGTGTGTGTGTGTGTGTGTGTGTGTGTGTGTGTGTGTGTGTGTGTGTGTGTGTGTGTGTGTGTGTGTGTGTGTGTGTGTGTGTGCTCTCTCAGAGGCAAGGCTACCTGCTTTGCATACGGCCAGACGGGTGCTGGGAAAACCCACACGATGTTGGGTTGCTCCCCAGGGAGGCCCGGACTCTACGCTCTGGCAGCCCACGACATCTTCACCCATCTCTGCGCCACACACACTCCATCCCCGATGCTGGTCTACGTCAGTTTCTTTGAGATCTACTGCGGTCAGCTATACGACCTGCTGGATCACAGGAAACGGTGGGTTTGCATTTACACATATATATTTGTGAATTCATTTGTTCGTGCGTCTGCAAACGTTTTAGTTTCTTTGTGAAGCTTTGATTTTATTCATCAATGGAGACTGAAAGTATGTGTACCACCGGTGTTTTCTTCTGATTCTGATTCATTTTTGTTTTCATATTCACACAATGTTTGTCACACTATTACTATAACATTCCGATTTTGTTTCCATCATTTTATTACTATAATATTTGTACCCCTGTCCCCTCTCTGTTAGCCTCAGTATTTAGTCAAATTTAGACTACACTTTTCCCTGTATTGCTTTCCGTAGGTTGTTTGCGAGAGAGGATGGTAAGAAGATGGTTCAGATCACAGGCCTGAGAGAATTTAGGGTGGACTCTGTCGACTCCTTACTGGAGGTAAGGAGTTTATTATGATCTTGTTTATGATCATGGCACTTGAACACAAAACAGGTTTTTCGCTTATTCCACTCCTGCTGTTTTGTATTCAGACAACTGAAATATTGGCTAAGACCAAAATGATAAAAAGACCATATCTCCCGCATGTTTTTTTCATATTGGTCTTTGCACTGCTGCAAAATGATCAAATACTTGTATTTAATCAAAAAAAAGCACACATGACAAAGTATCCGTCCTGTGTAATCTAGTCACCATTTGTCTTCCTGTCCTTATCTTTCACCCTCTTTACCCCCCTTCTCCCACCCATCAAGGTGATCTCGTGGGGCACAGAGGAGCGTACCCAGGGCGTGAGTGGCGTGAATCCGGTCTCCTCTCGCTCTCATGCCCTGCTGCAGATCCAGCTCAGGAGTCTCAAGCAGCAGCTAGCTGGCAGGTCAGTCCCCAACCCAGATAACATTTGCTCTTACATTTTGTTATACATTTATTGTTTCTCACATTTATTATACATTTGATAGTGTTTGCTTGTTTTGGTGTGCATAAAAAAAGCCACAGTAAACAGTTTATGCCTGCTGAAGATCTTGCAACCTTAACATCTCAAAGTGTGTGTGTGTGTGTGTGTGTGTGTGTGTGTGTGTGTGTGTGTGTGTGTGTGTGTGTGTGTGTGTGTGTGTGTGTGTGTGTGTGTGTGTGTGTGTGTGTGTGTGTGTGTGTGTGTGTGTGTGTGTAGGATGTGGTTTGTGGACCTGGCAGGTAGTGAGAGAGCAGCAGACACCAGAGAACCAGACCGTCAGAGTCGCATCGAGGGAGCCGAGATCAACCAGAGTCTGTTGGCCGTGAGTTAGTGAACAAGTCAGCACTCACTGCAAAAATGTCCCCTGATGTACTGAAAAGCCCTGAAAAATATTCAGACTGGGTAACACACACACAAATTACATACAGGTCACAGTCAAGAGAAGACATTTTAAGATAAATGGAAATATCTTTTATTTTTTTTTTCCTCTTCTCTCCGCAGCTTAAAGAATGCATCCGGTCACTTGACCAAGAGCAGTCACACACACCCTTCAGACAAAGCAAACTCACCCAGGTAAAGACACACACACACACACACACACACACACACACACACACACACACACACACACACACACACACACACACACACACACACACACACACACACACACACAGAAGATGTCATAAATATACCAAGTATTTATATCTTGCATTAACAGATAGCCACAAAAACATAAAACACTCATCATCAACTAAATAAACAGGATATTTGCAATTTATCTTTGTTTCTGTGATTTGACCGAGTTTGATTTTCGTTTTGATTCTGTTTCAGGTTCTCAAAGACTCTTTTGTTGGTAATTCAAAGACATGCATGATCGCCAACATCTCACCTGGTCATTTAGCAACTGAACACACACTCAATACTTTGAGATATGCCGACCGGTAAGCATGTGCGTGCGTGCGTGTGTGTGTGTGTGTGTTCAATGTACAGCAATTTCAATGTGATTGTTTCAATCAATACACTGACTTCTGGGAGAAGGAAAATCGCTGTGTAAAGTTTTTGCGTAGCGTTGGTGACTATGGTGAACTTTGACCCACAAAGTCGTGGCATCGACCAATAGCAAAGCGTCTTTTGGTGGTTACACTTTTGAAGGGGCAGTTCTCTGGCGCAATCTAGCATTTTACTTGTGTCAAAGCCTCCTATTTTATATCCTTTTCTTCCCTGAAAATAAAGAATTACAAAAAAGAAACATGGTGGTGTCTGCGGTGAGTTGTGAGTTAGAGGTGAACGGGCGTTATTAGGTTTCGTTATGTTTGTGTCACTCTCAGATGGCGAACGACCAAGCTTGCTCAACAGCTTTACAGCTTTTGCACTGGTGCCAAATACTTTGCAAAGGATCTTCCACAGCCGGTTCCTGGTGTTACCGGGGCCTTACGAGAGAGCTTGGTCATAACAAATTCAGCAATAAGTACCTGCCATTCATTTGCTCTGCATCTGTTTTTTGTTTCCCATAGGGTGAAGGAGTTGAAAGGGAGAGGAAGAGGAGCAAGAGGGGGACCAAGAAGTAAAATCAGCGCCCTACCCAAACCCATCAAAACCAACGGCGGCAATACAAGTGGCGGCAACAGTCGAGAGAAAAGTCCCCCGAAGAAACCCAAGTTGAGCAATAGAGGCACCCGTTTCCCGGAAACGCCTACCGGGACCGCGTCTACGCCGGCGGCCATGTTTTTCTCCACACCCAAGAAAAGCTTGGCGGGAAAGCGAAGAGGGAGAGGGGCCTTAAAAGACGAGATCGGAACCTATTGTCACCTCACGCCGGTTGCGTCTTCACTGGGGATGAGTGACGCGAGGACGAAGCAAGAGATACTGGGAGAGCGGAATGAGAGGGCGGAGAGGGGTAGTAGCAGAAGAAGAGATAAGGAAGGGAGGTATGGCGGAACCGAATGTGCAGATCACACAAACAGGGACTCGAACACTGCGACGGAGAAGGACGAAAGACAACCCACGAAAGAACAGAACTTCTCTTGTGACGTTGCCGGTGAGGCGGCGGCCTCTGCAATGCCGTTATCCGTCGCTCAAAAGCCGAGCGGATTCCGTCACAGCGGGGTGGAAAGGCGGAAGAACACGTGGGAGAGGGAAGGCGAGGAAAGGACTTGCAGAGATCAGAGACGACAAGTACGATGCGAGTCAGGAAATGGAAGGGATTCGCTGGCTGAGAAAAGTGGTAGAAGAGGCTGTCGAGAGAACTCCGCCAAACTGGAAGGGAGGCCGGGAGAGCATTGGCAGACAGGTGGGGAACGGGAAAAGGAGAGGGAAAATCATTTGAGGTGGTATCACCAACAGCTGCAGCAGTGTCTGCCCTCGGCTTTCTCGCAGTCTCCCCTCTCCCCATCACCTTTCGTCAGTCCCTCTCTCTCTTCCTCCGGCCAGCCCAACGTCTCAGCTTCCCTCTCCCTCGCTGCCCCGTCAGCCATCCCTCCCGCTATGTATCACAGCCTGAAAGACCTGCTAGAGGTGTACAGAGCCAGTGTAGAGGTCAGGGGTCATGGCGGTGGAGGACATGTAGAGCATCACGGCGGCATAAGTCAGATCGACTTCCCTGCCTCTGAAAGCCACAACACGAAGGACAATGGCGCCGACAAAACAGTGGCGCTCGGGGAAAAGAGCGGGGTTCCTTTGAAAAAAGCTGAGACCGGAGATGGAGAATGGAGGGGTGAACGTGAGGAGGAGGGGGGGTTGTTGGAAGTCGCCCGGAGAGGAGAGCGGGGGGAAAGACGGGATGGGTTGAGACCGATGGAAGTAGCGAAGAGTCGGTGGGCTTGGGTGAAAACGACTGCGACAGAAGAGGCAGACAGGACGATGGATGCGGCGCTGAGTGAGGGAGAGGTATCTGAATGCTCCAGTTTTGATTCAGAGGAAACATGGCGGCGAGAAGCCACGGCCGGAGTAACAGGTGTCTCAGACGTCGTGGTCGAGGAGGACTATAGCGCCAATGAGAAAGAAGAAGTTGGCGGCAAACATTTTGGGTTCACTCACAGTCGGGATTATCCTACTCAAGACCATCCCCAGCACCTCGCCCCTGCTGAGCGGCCTCTTTCCCCGGCACACAACGCCTCGGGAACCCACCCAACTGATATCAACCTCGGTGACCTCTCCCTTGAGCCAAAAGATAACAATCACTGCACTGACTTTCTGTCTCTACCACTGCAATATGCCGCCCTTGCATTCCCCCCCAGGGATGTGCCGTTAAACAGCACATCAGGAGTTTCCGGTTTTTTAATCAACAGAGAAATATCCAACTTTACTTTGACACCGCCGCTTTGCCGCCCCTTCACCACACCCTCGACAAACGAGGGGCCAGATCCAACCATGGTGGCGGTTGCCAAGATTGCAGCAATTGAATCTTATCCTGGTTGTCCTATCTACAGCCCTTCATGGGTCAAAACATCGGTGTCACCCCCGGTGAGGTCTTCTGCGGATGATTGCGGCTGCAACACGGACCCCCTCAGTCTTTCCTCGCCTCAGGTCGACAGACAGGCGGCCACAGCTAATAAGACTGTGATGGTTGATAATTACACTCAGCCAAAGAGAGACATGCTTAATGGGGCAGATTTCCTCCTGGAAATAGGTGAGCGTTAAGTTTTAACAATGAGGAAGTAGTTTGTTATACGTGTGATATGCATTTTCTTTTTTGTAATGTGTTTTGGTCTCTTTGGTCTTCCCCAGGTAAGACAAAGCCTCATATCCCTGGGGCGGCTCTGGTCTCTCTACAGTATGAAGGGAATGATGAGGGCTCTGGAGCCCAGCCAGGCACTAAGGCGTTGAGAAACAAAATCTGTGCCTCCCTTCCTAAACGGCCGCCGCATCCTACGCAATCACACGTTCAATCCATTTCACATCATGACCAATGCAGAGGGGACACCGTTTCACTTCGCCCCCACGTTCAAGTCTCTGAGGCGTCCACTGAAAAGGCGTCTGAATATTTGCGCAGCGCATACAATCAAACCCTCTCTTCTGTGACTGTTCGATCGGAGAGTGACTTGAACCATCTCAAAATGGCAGCACGGCAGTCTCACTCGCTGTTGGCATGCCATTCCAACGACCCGCAAAGCCCACTCAAAGTGAGAAGGCCTTCACCGACGGAGTGCACCGGCAGTCACCAATCGCCGCTAGAGAACACCAGCAATAGGCACATTAGACCGACCATCTCTTCCTCCGAAGACTGGGGCCATGCACAGTAAGTACCACAACTCAAATACCAAGAAATTGAGTTACATGGTTTGTGGCAGGATGGTCTGCTACGGATTAACTCTGGGGATTTAATAGAGAATACCACCCCCACTGTATCAGCGAAGAACCTTATCTCGCGGTGCTGCCGTCAGCCACTTCTGCACTCTGCCCACCCTCACTCGCATCGCTGAGAATCACCGCGGAGAAACAAAGTTGCGACAGGAGTAGCAAACGTCTTGTTTTGTTTTTGGCGATGCACGGATCTTGCGTTTTAAAAATACCAAAACGGGGACAGATTCTGACGGTAATCCAAGGCACTGAATATTTGGTGCCTTGAAAACCACATTTTTGTATGAGCGCACGGCTTTTTGGTAGAATTAGACCCTCATCTCTGTTCTCTCTCCCCTGCAGGTGGTGTGTGGTCAAAGCCCAACTGAAGCAGCTGCAGGAAATGGAGGCTTTGTGCCATAAAGATGGGACATTACTGTGCCAGCAAGAATATATGGTCAGTAAAAATCCATGGGATTCACTAAGCTTTGATAAATTACGCTCCCAACTTTATGCTTATTAATGCGTTTAGTGCAGCATGCTTGGTTCACGACATTGATCAATGTGAGGCATCACAATTTATATATCTTTAAGTTTTTCTCTCAATTACCCTCTTCTCAGTCTGTTTCTAAATGCTGATCAGTCTCTCTCTGCCACGCAGGCATTTGGGGAATACGTCCATCGCCTCGAAGAGATCATGGAGAGAAAGGCTTGCTGTATCCAAAGCATGAAAAACTGGCTGCATCGGTACCTTGTGCCCACTCTTTCTGGTCACCAGAACAGCAAAGACCAAACTCCTGATACACTCAGTTCAGAAACAGGGATTTCTGTATTATAAAGATGCAAGCAACAATCGAAAAACATGCAATCAAGCAAGGTACTAAGTCCAAATAGTGAACGATGAGGGAACCAGATGCACTTAAAATGTGTCATAAAATCCGGGACCGGTTTTCCCGATTCATTGTGTGCTCTGCAAGTGGCTGTGTTTTAATGCGTGTGCAGGAGTGGTTGCATGTCCTCTTTCCATGTTCTCAGCTTCTGTTACGACGGGCTCATGTATCACATGCTGATGAATCTATATGATTGGAATCATGATTAATGAACATATCACTGCTTGTTCCTCTTTTGAGCATATAACTCCGATCAGGGTCGCAGTATTTCACACCAGCCTTGATCTGCCGTCCG
Source organism: Zeus faber (assembly GCF_960531495.2). NCBI lineage: Eukaryota > Metazoa > Chordata > Actinopteri > Zeiformes > Zeidae > Zeus > Zeus faber. Next base: position 16,141,140 of record NC_137203.1, on the reverse strand, counting down.
GTTTTGTTTGCGTTTGGAGTGGGTGAAGTACAGAACCACCTTTGACCCCTCGGTCAGGGCTCGGTCAGGGGCTGGAGCCGGACTTGATGAATGGCAGGGTGTGAACCAAAGACGCACAACTAAGAAAAAAGTGCAGCTCCTTTGGGTCAATTATTTATTAGTTAGCTTGTATTTATTATTATTATTATCATTATTATTATTATTATTTTTTTTTTTTAACATTAAGACTGTTTCCATTTAAGTAACCCGTTTGAGGACGGTGGGTGAAGATCACAAATATAAAATATGATTAAAATATTTTTGTTTTTCAGGTTGGGTGTGCTGTGGTTTTTCTTTTACAATATTAACTCCCAGGAAGTTTTTGTAAATAATAAAAAGTACAATTACTCCACGAAGCACTACACAATAAAGTGGATATAAATATAATTTAGACGTGTGATATTTACCCATCGATGGAGGGCAATTACCGTGTGACAGCATCTCGCATCACCACAATGAGCAATGATAAACACAGAAAATAGAACATAAGCATAAACGTTCTGATAAACGTAAGAAGATTCAAGAGGTTTATTCGTCACATACATGTATACAGTGAAATGTCAACTACGAATATATATACTGTATGTAGTATATGTATGTATACTGTATGTAGTATATGTATGTATACTGTATGTAGTATATGTACATGTTCTCTGCCGCAAGCAAAACAAAATTGTAAGTGATTTCTTTTCAGCGGAGGTTGATCAAAACTGTTCACGAACGCTCGCACGCAAGACGCTCGGAAGCCGCTCTGCCCCGACATCATGGCGCACGTCCACGACGCGCCAGCCCCGGGAACGCGCACGTCAATAACGTGACGTCACACCGCTATTCCTGTTCGACCGGTCCTGATTGGCCGCCTCGGCCCCTCGACGTTAAGACGACGGCGCGCTGGGTCACGTGACGTCATCTGCTGCTGCTGGCTGAGCGAAGCGTGTTAGCAGGTAAAGAGCCGGAAAAGGTTTGACTCGTTCAAATAATAATAATAATAATAATAATAATAATAATAACAATAATAACAGTAAAAAAATAATTCCGTTGTTTTTTTTCTTACGCTTGGGATGAGAAATGTGGGGGGGTTTGTTTGGTTTTTTCTTTTAACCGTGACTTTGGAACCTCCAAGTCCCACTCGGGTGATCTTCTACAAGCACAAGTTAGGTTTACTGTAGCGTCGCATTGTGAGAACGGCCCGTACACATGCCAGGGAAGTTAGCTTAGCATGCTAGCTGGCTACGGTTGGCTCACACAAAGGGAAGGCTGTCGCTCGGGGTCGTGTTTTTATTTGTTTGCACAGCATTTGAGAAGTAAGGCCGTCGCTCGGTTGTGTTTCCTATGGCGCTTGTCCCGCGGAGACGTGGCCGACGTGCTAGTATCGAGGCAGCCCGTTGGATTGGAGACAAAAGTGCGAACAAAGACGCCGAGCCCGGCTAAAGCTAACACTAAAGTTAACGCTGAGGCTAGCGGCGGCTCGCCGCTACCGCCGCTCAGGTCTCCCCTCGACACAGCGAAGCGTGCGAACAAATGTCTGCTTCGCAAATAAGCTGAAATGTGGCGACGTTGTTTACAGTGTAACTTTGACGAGGCGATGTTACGCAATCGATCGTGTCGTTGCGGACATGGCGAGATCTCGTTCGGTCGGTTTTTAATCGGTGGCTTTATCGCGGTCGACGCTTTGTCGTATTAGTTGTTGCCCACGCACAGTAGATGCCGCTCTTAAACTACGTCACACAGATGTCATACTAGACGTGTACGTTGGTGTAAAAACAAACGCACGCAGGTGCGGTGCGGGGTCTCATGTGCAGAAGCAGCGAGCACAACCAAGTGGAGGACGGTAATGCCGGCCGCCATAAAAAAAATAAAATAAATAAACTCAAAAGAAGGAAAAACAATGAGCTGTAGCCAGGCGAGGACAGCCTCCCTAATCTGCGTGCTTTGTGTGGAGCGTTACTTGGAGGAAATGCGTCACAGGTTTTGGCAGTTTTCTTTCGCTTTCTCGTCAAACTGCGAGATAGTGTCGTTGTCGTGTAGAACTAGTTAACGTTTCCGTGTTTTGGGGTGAGCGTGTTCGTGTGTTTTTCAGTCTGAGTGGGTGACGGGGGGGGTTGTAAATTGACACCCGGATGGCCCCCTCTCCGCTGTCTAAATATAACCCAGGCTAGGGCAACAGATGGGGTTATAGTCTTACATGGAGCAGTTCAAAACATCCAGTGGTGTACGCAGCGTACTGTAAAAGCCCGATATATTATCACAGTAAAATTCCTCTGAATGTCAACACAATATTTTAAGAACGTAATGTAACATGGGTGGTTTTTTTTTTTCCAACTACTTTGTTTTCTCTTTTGTCCCTGTAGATTTTTTTTCTATTTTGTACATACATTGTTTTGTATATACTGTATATGATGACTTCAGTGGTCAGCAGCCCTGCCCGGGGGACACGGGATAGAACGCTGCCCACCAACACACAAACAACACAGCCACAGAAACAGATACAGGTGGGGTCATATCTGGAACGGCAGATTCACTTTCTTGTTCTTGCTCTGCATATAGACTCCAGGCGTTAGCGAAAAATCAGAGTCCCGTTATTGTTTGTTAGATAACTTGTGTATTGTTTCGTTTTTCAAAGGCCACGGCAGAACAAATTCGTCTGGCCCAGATGATTTACGACGAAAATGATGCTGGCTTTGAGGATAAAGTCAAACAGGTAACTTGCTTTATTTGTTTATATATTCAACAGTGCGTTTAAACTTTAACTATCCATCCTTTGGTATAAATTAAATTGTACAGGGATTTGTTTTGGTGAGGTGAAGAAAACCGGTGTAAAACTGGCTCCAATGAATTTCTGCTGTGCATTTTCCACACTTTTTTTTCAATCATTTTCTTTATCACGGAAACTTGAATTGACATTTTGTGAAATCATTGACGTAAATTCTTATGTGCTCCTATAATATTGCAGCTAATCGAAGTGAGCGGGAAGACTCAGGACGAGTGTATGGTAGCCCTCCATGACTGCAACGAAGATGTCAACAGAGCCATCAATTTCCTGCTGGAGAGCACCTCAGACACAGTGAGAGCCCACACAAATTCCTGCCAAACAATCACACACAATGCACATTAGCTTAAGTTCAGTTGTTGCATGTGAAGTAGCTGAAGACAATCTCCAACGAGAAGGTTATACTCTTAATTACCTACTTAATAGTAAATTGGCCACCTTTTAACATCTTTATTTATATTTTTCCGGTGTGTGTCCATCAGGCCACCAATTCCTGGGAGACGGTGGGGAAAAAACGGAACTTGGGGAAAGAGGGGGGCACCTCGGAGATAAAGGAGAGCAAGGACAGGAGGGGAGGCGACAGGGAGGCCAGTCGTGGACGTGGTGGATCCAATCGTAGGGGCCGGGGAACCAGTCGAGGCCGTGATGGTAAGAAAGGGAGACCTGACATTTTGTGTCTGTGTGTGTAAATGTCTATTGGCTTTATAGTAAACTCTTGGTCATGGGAGTAGCCTTCATCGAGTTAAAACCCAGATATTTAAGACAAGATGGAAAATTTAAAAGTTCAGTCTCTCCGAGATTCAGTGGTCAGTGTTGTCCACCAATTTGCCACAGCTCTAAGTTTAAATAAAGATGAATTATGCTGCTTTGGAATTAATTAACCTGCATAATTTCCAATTAGTTTGAACTAGGCTAGCATGGCTGTGCTCAAGCATGCATTAGTCAGACTTTTTTTGATATTATTCTAACCTCAATTTCAAATTTTTTTTTTTTTTGCTGGCTTTCAGGTCGGTCAGAAGAGAATGGGTTTGAGGTGATTCCTGGAGAGCGGGGTGGGGACCGCGGTCGCCGGGGAAGGGGAAGAGGTGAGTGCTGGCGAACAATTCAAGTATGTAGACCACATGTAAATCCATATTTCTAATTTGTTTGACTGCTTTAAGAATATTGGTACCAATGCTCCCTTTCCTTTGGTGCCAGAGGAATTTCAATTGCCATTAATGCAAGGCAACAGGATTAAAACCTGTAATTAGAGTCCCACATATACACAGAAGACCCCCCCTCCCCTTAATAAAAAAAAAAAAAAAAGTATTGAGAAATGATTTTGAAAATCACGTGGTTGAAAGAAAATTTAGTATCTCAAACCAACCAGTCTTGAAATCTTGAAACAGAATTCTGTTCTTCTGATTAGCCTGTTTCTCTTTGCACATGGTATCAAACTTTGGGTACCTTTTGCACCTTCAAATTGATTGAAATATTTTATTAAAGGGTTTTTAATGGCCTGTACATTAGCACTAGTTTGGTTTTGCTTTTATTTATGGTGATGGTATCCACTCCAGACAGTTACGTTAAAGTTCAAACAAATTTTACTCTCCCAAAAAATTGAAACATCATCCTAGATAATATCAAAGCAACAAAAGGTATGTTACCCGTTATGGTTAGAGATGAACAGGTGACTTTTTATCATCCCACCATATCATACTAAACTTAATCCACATGTACAGGTTTTTTTTTCTGAGCAGTGTAGGCTGACTTTTCATTGTAACTCATTAGAACATAATTTACATACATCTCCATTTTACATGTCTAAAAGGCATAAAATTTATGTTTCTTCCATATTTGATCTCATTCAGATTGTTTTTATTGCCAGACAAAAATAATGTTATTTGCTTCTGTAGTTATGACTTGGCTTTCCACTTTCAATATTAAATTGAATTACTCTTGGAAGTAGCTTGCCATCGCACTCATCAACACATTAAATCATATAACTAGAAACTATTTAGTGGCATGAATCAAAGTGACTGCTTAATCACTGGATGTCATCTGGTGGATTCTTGGGTTACTCTAAAATACTGAACATGCAGACCTCGCCGCCAGTGCCTTGATTGGAAAAATGTCAGACTTCCATATAGATGTTAATGTTCTCCAAGGAGGTGGAGATTTGACGTGGCTTTCATGCGTCTCTCAGGGGAAGTGGGTCGTGGTAGAGGAAGAGCAGCTGCTGGAAACAGGTTCTCCTCTCAGGGAATGGGGTAAGTCTATATGTGAAAACGCACGTCTGCAATGGCATGAGAAGGTGACGGTCATTTCCAAGCACATGTCTGAGCATTGATTTGTGGATTAACAAACACTGAAGCTCCTGCTGTTTACACTTTTCTGTTACTGTGGGTGTGATGGCAGTTGCAGCTCTTAATTCTTTACCTCTGCTCCTTGTCTGCCCGCCAAACCTTTATTTTTTTTTATTTTTTATTTTTTTTTAATTTCCTTTCCTGTCTTTTAATACAGGACCTTCAACCCAGCGGACTACGCAGCACACTCTAGCGCAGCTCGTCAAGACATGTGGGAAGCTGACGGCAATGAAGGTGCTGAGGGTACTGGTGAGAGCTCCAAAAACAGAAATTGAGCAGTCGTGAAATAATAGATTTCCAATCCATTACATTCCTGAGTCAGGCGTATGGTCAGAATAATTTTTTTGGTGACAATACTGTTAAGAAGGAAAGGATTTAAATTCTGGACATTCATCTCCCAATAAATTATGAGCTGATAGTGTGCTGATAGCCTTCCTTCTTGTGCAACCCAAATTGAATTGGTGATTTTTCTTTGCTTGTCGTGATATGTTTAAAAACCGTAAGAAAATATTGAATGTAAACAATTTCTCCTATCCACTCACTGCATTTAAGTTGGCTGTGGGGCTTCCCTGTGTTCTGTTGCAGTACATTATTAACCATCCTAGCTTGAGAGACAAATTCAATCTCAACATTTCTGAAACTTTGCAGCAGCTCTAGCTTATGCTGCCTCAGCTTTCAAAGTATTTTTTTTTTATTGCCATGCCATCACACAGAAATAATGGCCAGTAACTTCACAATAGATAAAACACTAGTTGTGACTTAAAGCCCCCACCCTGTCAAAACAATCCATGCACTACACACAAAGCCCTGTGTTCTTTGATGCGGTGGATCATATGTCTTGTCAATTATAAAGTTATGGCTAAGTTGATGTATGATACCGTCATTGCTCTCTTGTTAGGAACATTCAGAGGAAATATGGAGGATTGGGCATCAGAGGACTGGAATGAAGATGTAAGATGGATTTTTAATGATTTCTTGATCTTTGTTGGCCATGTTGTGTATGTCATGAGTTAATCACATTTGAAGTTTTGAAGTGTGTAGATCAGCTGTGTTAAGATGTCTAAATGTTCTCTCCCCTAGCTGTCTGAGACCAAAGTCTTCACAGCCACATCTGCTCCAGAAAACCACATCCCCCCTACACACAAGTAAGTGGTGCCCCCAACAATACTTCATATATGATATTCAGGTGACAAAGTGTTTTCCAATTCCCTTCAACATAACCTTCTATTTGAACAGTCGTTGTCCTTTTTGTTCCATAGTGTGGACCTGTCGAGCTTACTGCCCAAGGCAGGAGCAGGGGTCGGGGGTGCTCTGGATTCTGACTTGGGGGTTATAGTGGATGCCCCCTCTGATGGTTTGGGCCAAAGCCTGGTGTTCACCAACTCTCACCACAATGGGCGCACTGCCACACACAGCTATGCACACGCCGCCGCCAACAGCTACGCCCATGCTGCCTCTGCCAATACCACCTATGCACACACTGCTCTGGTGAGCCTCACACTCTGAAATGGGACAAACCGTGCATGAGCAACTATACATCCCTGCTATTCAGGCCACATGCCACACAAATAATAGAAAGTAATGTGAATCGCTACAAATGTTGTAATTTTATAAACCATTTCCTTCTGTAGTTAAGTTTTGGTGGGGCTTTTTTATACTCTATGGGTCTATGGCTACCTGAGCCAGACCCACTGCTTTTAATAACAATATAATAAAAAAAAAAAGTTGCACCATGTCCAATTAAAAAATTGTGCACCTTCAAATTGAGATATAAAGTTGATTACTGATGATGCTGTTTTACAGACATTGCTCTCAAATAACCTATATCCCTCCTTTTTTTTTTTTTTTTTTTTTTGTGTGTGTGCCAGTCCTCTGTGCTGGGATCTGGTTTTGGCTCTCTTACAGCAGCTAAGCCCGCCCCTTCCTCTGAAATCAGGATACCTGAGCAACTCAACGGGCCAAGGCTCGGTCAGCGATCCAGTCAGACCTTGATCACTGCCGGCAACAGTAGCTTCATCAAAGAAGCTGGCCCCCCCCTTGTTCCAAGCGCTGCCATGTCCCCCTCTTTAGATGTTAAAGCTCAGCGTTCGGAGAATGGCCCTGTCATTGCACCACATGGTGAGTCATATGCACACACCTGCTTCCTTTGCCTCATTTTTCAGTTTTATTTTTTACATAGATTTGAAACATGTTAAGCAGCTCCCTGTTTGATTGGCGTGTAACGCAGCCCTTTTTTGATGTGTATTGTGGAAATTCATATTGCAAGAATGATAAAAATGATACATTGTGCAGCTCTAGTGTTTGTATAGAGTGGTTTTCAAACTTTTTACACCACATACCACCTGAAATATTAGGCGCTCCAAGTAGCGCCATTATGACTGACGTCACCGTCACCATCGTGACTTACTCGTGACTTACTGATGTGCGCGCGCTTTTGATGGGCGGCTTTAGCCGGCAACTAACAGGCAGCTCGCTTCATGCGTGCGCAACGCATGAAGTCATCTAAAAGTCTTGAGAAAGTATTGTGTCTCTAATAAAAGATATTGCGTATATTATAAGAGCCATTTGAAACCGTTAATAACATTCTTCAATAATCAAATCGTATTTTAAAGGCCGCGGCTGTGCCCCGGGGACTGGGCGCAGCGATAGGGATGCCAGGTCCCCAATTTTCCCTTGGAATTGGGCTACTTTTTGAGGTTTTGTGATAGAAATCATAGCCATGTGGCTGGCCTTTAAAATCAGTATATATGGTTTGGCAGGGGTGTATTTTGAGTTATGGTTTTGGGCTGGTTTTATTGGCCGTTTTTATCACGGACCTGGCAACCCTGCACAGCAGGGTTTAGGGAGTCTGCGGCACGAGGGTAAACAGACACACCGGGAGAACTATCTTCGGTAAGGCGTATTTCAGTGCAAATTATGTCAATATGTTGTTTTAATGTGTACATGAATAAAATAGTAGGGCCTAATAAGTTGAATCGGTGTAATTTAAAGGAGCTCGCTTTCAGCATGCAGCTCTTGTATGTTAAATTTATATTTTGAAGGATGGTTATTACATTTTTATTTATCTGTAATGTAGCACAGTGTTAACAATGTTACTTATAACATTCTCTCACAGCCCTGGAATCATTTTCTGAAGCCCCAAACACATATTTAAATAATTAGGTTAATATAGTAAAAATGCAGCGATTTGTCAACTCATCGCTTGAACTGACGACAAATAGTCACTCGGAAAATCTTTAGTCGGGAACAGCCATACTATTTAGTCTTGATGAAGGCAAGTGAAGAGAAGCCTTTTTCGCTCTGTGGTCGCAAAAGGAAGGCGAGCGCGCACAGCCTTTTCCTCGGGCAGGGTATTTGCTGTGTTGCTGTATCCAAAAGTCCAACGACTGTCTTCTGAAAGCATACTTCAAGGATTCATCACAAGACTATTCTATTCAACTCTTCTGCTCACAAACAGTGAAGTTGTTGGGCATTTCAGAGGTTTCAATGGCGAAAGGATTTCTTGACCAGTTGTTCACTTCGGTCATCACTGTGAAATATTGGCGGAACTAAGTGAGACAAAGCGCACAACGTTGTTGTCCCTGAGCCGATCATCAATGGCCAGGTTGTTGTCAGACAGAAAACTGAAAACTTGCCTCGGGAAAGCTAAAACATTACCTGCCTTGATTTCGAACGATTCCATCTTTTTCAGCATTGTGTTGATTTTCGCCTGCACGCCAAAATCATTTATTTGCAGTCCCTGTCATCCCACGTTCAGTTTGTTCAAATGAGAGAATATGTCCGAGTATGCCAGTTGACTGAGCCACACAGTACCTCCGAAAACATCTGATAAGGGGACCTTTTTGTCCTGTAAGAACATCTGGATGTTTCTGTGCAGTTAGAAAAGCCTGGATAGCAATGTGAAGCAGGCGAGAATGCATCGGTCAGGCCTTAATGAGTTCAGCTTTCAAAGCAGAGCTCAGAACAGACTTCAGTTCTTCAGGCGTCCTCTTCACCACCAGGGCCTCGCGATTGATGCTGCATTGTGTCCTACGTACCTCGGGTTCCACCTCGCAATTCTGGGCTGCTACTCTGCTGTGGCCACCTGTCATAGCCCTGGCGCCGTCCATGTGGACGCTTAACATACTTTTTCCCAACCTTGTTCGTTCTCTTGGACAAAGGCATCCAGTAGCTGGAATATGTGCTCAGTTATATTTCTGGTCTCCAGTGATTTACAGAACAAAGTCCTCCTGAGTCGCATGTCATATTCATATCTGACGTTAACAAGCAAATTGACCCAATCTGCAACATCAGTAGTTTCCTCTAGCTGGATGGAATAATCATGATTATAACGTGATCTGCCGTCCCCCAATTCTGCGCAACACAGTGTTTTGAAAGTGGCACCAAGTTTAGATGTTTGGCAGACTTCTCCGCACACGTGTCAACTCTTTGGCTAATGGTAGACACAGTTCGCCAATCGTGTGTGGCTTACCGGCTTTCGCTATGTGGTGGCTGGCAGGATACAAGGCTTCCTGTGATTTGGCTACGGGTGTAACACAAGCTTGAATTGTGGACTTGGACTGCTTCAGTTCTGGGGGGGGGAGCAACTGGTTTGTCTTTTAGCATTGCGTGTTTGGTTGAAGGTGCGGTTTGAAATGCGATGGTTTCACAGATTCATTGCTAAGAACATCACCGCATACCACACATTGCAGCCTAGGCTCTTCCTGTCCCGCTCTGACTGAATCCAAATTTAAGGTAACTCGAGTAATATCTCCTCATGCTATGGGCACACTACATGACTTTCAAAGTTGTCGGATTGCTGTACTGTTCACACTTCACAACTTTGTCTTGTGATCGGGAATCTTACAGTCTCGTGGTTTGCCCACTGCCACCTAAATGGCTGATCGGCCACAGGGGTCACACTTTAGAAGACCAGGAGGAATTGGCGCGAGAGAGAGAGGTTCTTGATCACTAAAAAAAAAAAAAAAAACTAAAGCAGAATTTTAAATAAGAAATATATTAAACCAACAGAAGAAAAGTAAAATAGGTATGTTGTGTGTTTCTGGCTGCTGCTCCGTGCTCTCCTGTCTCTCCTCAACTCCGTCACCCTGTGTCTGCTCTCATTGGATGTAGCTTGTTGCGTCCCTCCTGACTCGATCCTGACACGACCAGATATTAAAATGCTTGCTGTCTCACCGTTGTCGGCGAGCGCTCAGATCACGTAGTGAGCAGTTCACACCACATGTTTGTCACTCACGAGCGCGCTATGATTTTCCTTCTATCTGGGGCGTCGCTTGGCAATCTCCAAAAACCTGTCTGCGAGCGGCAAATCAACCCAGAATCACGTAGTCTGAACTCTACATCAATGTTTTGCGCTGTTTGCTGCTAGCAGGTGCTGTGACGACATCACTGGCGCTGCTTAAGTAGACACTAGCACTTGTGCTCGGTTCACTGGCCGCTTCAGTTTCAACAGGATTGAAATTTTGTCCTCCTTATCTGCACTTCTCTTCCTAATAGTTCCCGTTTGGAGCCATGATTGCTGTGTTTTTGAACCATTTGTTTTACCTTGGCTTACTATCTTTCCATCACAGTTAGCTTCTAATAACCGGTAATCATAAACGTATGCACGCGCTAGTGATGAGTCTGCTCTATGAGCCAACGATGGGAGCTGGCTCCTGTCTGAGAGCTTATCTCCTTTTATTGCTGAGCCAAATGATCTGGCTCACTCAAAAGAGCTGGAATTCCCATCACTAGCATGCGCTACATTCATGAACAAAAATATGACAGGAAACGTAAAACTTATTTTAGTTTCTATTTCAGCAATCAATTAGTTTAAGTATTTTCATTCAAAATAAGTTTTGATATGTTTTTAAAATAAATGAATCATTAAATCATCATATATTTTGGTCATTCCTCCGTACCACTTGAGGAGCTCGTACCATAGTTTGAGAACTAGTGGTATAGATAATTCTGTTGATGGCATAGAATTTTTATTATTTTATTTATTTTTTATTTTTTTGATGCACAGATGGAAAAGCCTGTACATTGTAGTACATCTGGTTGGTGTACAGAATGACTTATTTCTTCACACGTCTTTGTATCTTTCCTCTAGTGGAGCTGAAGCTGCAGCCAGAGCCGTCAGCAGTGCTGAGCCAGCTGGCTCAGAGGCAGCAACAGTCCACCATTCTTCCCACTGCAGAGCCCTCAGTCCTGCCTCCACATGCCCCAATGGTCCCCACACCGCCAGGTATGTGCAACATGTAGCACTGTCCCATCTTAAAAGTGCCCCTAATTTCTCCAAGGAGGCTGTATTTTGAATCTTGTGCTCTGTATTAAAATGAGCCCTTTTCTCAGGCCACGAGTGCTCCCTTCCCCCTGCCAGAGACGGCACCTCACCAGGAGTTAAGCAGTCATCCATGGAACCCCCTATCTCGGAGCCCCCACAGCGACAGATTAAGACCCAGAGACGCAGAGTCCCTCCTCCCTCAAAAGTAAGGATCACTGGTGCAGTATGCAATACATATTATGCGTGTCATGCATTTAGTGACATTTTTAGAGATGCTATCTATGACTATTTGATCGTCCAAATTGTCAGTGCATATATATATTTTTTTCAATAGTCTTTATGAAGAGACCTTAAATCAAGAATCAAAGAAAAGAAAGAAGAACATTCACATAACTTTTTTTTGTTCTTCCATCCCCAGATCCCGTCCTCTGCGGTGGAGATGCCTGGCTCAGCAGACGTGTCTGGTCTAAACTTCCAGTTTGGAGCACTGGACTTTGGTTCTGATGCCGGGGCTGGTACGGTGGACGTGTCACAGACTGATGCAGTACGAGAACCAACTGCAGCTCCAGCTCAAGTCCCCATTTCTGTAGCCGCACAGTCACAGAGCAGCCTGTTCTCAAAGCCCGGACCAGTCAGGTAAAGGACCATGTATCTACTGATTTGTCTATTTTAAATTGTTCAAGATAAAATTAATTCCAATGAATGCATTAAAAGTAAATATTCTGTATTTTTGTTCTGTTCCCTCAGTGACCCCACAAGCAGCTTGTCTACCCTCCCTCCAGCGGTATCAGATCCCAGCTTCCCCTCACCGTCTCTGGGCTTGCCCAGTGCCACGCCTTCACCTTCGCTCGGTCTCCCAAGTGCTGCCCCCCCACAATCCTCTACAGCCCCCTCTCTGGGCAGCCGGGTGGAAAGCAGCAGCTCCAGGTCCCTGCCACCCCACCTGGCCTTCTCCCAGAGCAAAGACATCTCTACTCCTGCTGGACCTCTAACTGTGAGGGCAAACCACAGCTCTGCTTGAGATATTTTTCTATGTGGCTTCTTTATACTGAAACGCTGCAGATGAAACTGGATTTAATGATTTTTAACTTTTTCTTTTTTTATCTTGAAGAATGGCTACAGCAGCATGAAGGCACCAAGCACACAGGATAGTAAGTATTTTCAACCTTTGGAGTAGCCATTAACAGCTGATGGCATGTATACTTAATACTTAACGCATCTAGTAGAAAGTAACAATTATTAAGGGTTTAAATGAGTTTGGATAGGAACATTTAACCAACTCCTCAACTAACTAGTCTGTTTGTTTTCTACATTTTAAGGTACTTCATCCATGCACCTTTTTTCTCCTAATGAACCGCTAAAAACGTTTTTATTTCCCTCCAGCCACGTCCTCTGCATCTCGAACAGCCAAGGCTGATTCTCCCGTGATGACGAGCGATTGTGGCTCGACTCACCACGTCCCATCGCCCGCAGTCACCCCCTCCCACTCTGCACCCCTCCCCTCTCTCACCAGGTTAGAGATACATTTCTTTCTGTTGTTTTCCTTTGACCTCCTCTTTTTTTTTTTTTTTTTTTTTTTTGCGGAAGATCATGATGGTTACAAGCACATGTCAGAATGACTTCATGTAGAATGACAAATGGCTGAATCGTTCGTCTCCACCACTGGCCTGAGATCTGTGGCTCCTTCATTAGATTCAGTGGATGAGGTTGAACCAATTGGTTGTAACGTCTTTCTCTGTTTAGTCACGTGACCAGCACTCACTCACCTGGATCTGCGCTCACGACAAGCTCCTCCCTAACGGTGAGAAAATGCACGAGCACATAAGATCAAATATTCACTCAGTTGTGTTTAAGTGTCCGCATAAGGGATGTGCATTTCACATTATTTCCCTCTGATTGCTCTGTGTGTAAGTGATGCATGCACGTGAATGGAAAAATTTGATGGACAAGTTGAACCTTAAAGGGTGATCAATATGTGAGACAATGCTTCAAAATGTATCTGTATTAGGGATGCAACAGTACAGTGGGCCCGCGGTTCAGTATGTATCACAGTTTTTTGGTAACCACAGTTTTGGTATCTTTATATTTAAGAAACTTTTTTTATATAGGTATAAAAAAAAAAAAGGGTTTTATAGTCTGTCATAAATAACTTTTAATAGTGTAACAGTGTGTGTAGCTGGTGGGAGGGGTAGGTGGGGGTTCAAGTTCATTGGTGGGCTGTTATAATTCATCTGTTCATCTGATTGGAGGGGAGGTGTCCAGGATAGTGAGTAATTGGCCCAGCTAGGGGGCAGGCTCCCAGCGGAGAGCCAGTGTGGAAGGAGAAGAGAGAGGGACGTGACGTGAGTGCCTGGCACAAGTAGAAGAGAAGTTGGTAATAAAAAGGGACACGGCCGTCCCAGGGGGTTATTTTCCGATTGGACACCTCAACCAGGGTTACTTGTAAGCCTCATGGCAGGCAATAAAACTGGCATCGGCTTTCCACGGAGGTTCTGTCTGCGTGTCCTTCATTTTGTCTGTCTGGTCGACCTTGCCATGGGTCACAGTATAATTGAAATGTGAGCTACAACTGTAATTGTTTAGTCAGTGTGAAATGTTGGTACTGTATTTCATTACTTCTACCAGTTACATGTATGTTTGTCCTTTATATTTAAAATGCATCTTGATCAATAAGCAAATTTGGCAGCAGCTCTGGGTCTCTGGTACAATGTAGGCTCATATAAAACACATTTAAATCGATTGTACTCTTTACAAAAACAATTCTATGTAGTTTTATCTTTTGTTTATACGGAAAAGGCTCGCATTGTCGTGAACAATTAACCTTGCGATAAAATAGAGAAATGCCGCGCCGCTGACGTGGCCAGTGGAGCTGCTTACAGACTTGTCTGTAATTTAGCCTGTTGATGGGGTCAATGGCCGTTTCTCAATACGAAGTACGCGAAGTCCGGACTTGTGGCCTTGGTAGTTCAGACTTGGCAAGTTCGACTCGGGAGTACAGACTCCCGGGGACCAATACCATTAACACCGCTTGGTGCGAAATGCATTCTGGGATATTTGGCTGTCCCAAGTCCACACAAGTCACCACCAATGCATCCTCGATAAAATGGGCGGAGCAAGTCCACATCCGGGCCTTTGGACTGGACTTGGCTTGATGCGGACTTTGAATTGGAACAGTACTTGGTCCTCGACTGATGACGTTTCACAAGTACAGACAAGAACGCAGATTGAGAAAGGGCCAACGTCTCTACCGCAATTGCATATAATCCAATTAAGTAATGTGATCTGTTTTGTTCTTATAGGCTCAGCAGTGCCAGAATGTGCTTCGTATTGGTGTTTTGTGGGATTGCCTATTGTCAGCCATCTCCTACTGCTAGGTTTTAAACCCTGCATGCACTGCTGTCCTCTTCTAATCTTACCATTTCTTTATCCTTTTCTACTTCTATCCTTCCACCTACCTCTGAACAGATGGTCAGTGACGAGAGCAACAGCGGCATCAGTAGCATGCATGCCTTCTCGTCATCATCAAGCCAGACGATCAACCTCGGTCTTTCGACTCCCATGGTGGCTAACGGTGTAAACCCCAACGGCCTGATCCCCGCTGGAGCCCCCGGACTCAACGGCATAAACGCCGCTAATGCTGCTCTTTCAGTCTCAGCCAGCCGCACAGCGCCCCTGCTCACCACCTCCACTTCCGGTGAGTCTGCCAAGTGGTCAGGGGTCAAATACTGGCAAAACCTCATAATGCATATTCTTCACTACCAATGTTGGATATATAAGGCAGCAAATGGTCGGTCACTTCTTGAAATTAGTGTGTTGGAAGCAGGAAAAATGGCCAAGTGCAAGTATCTGAGCGACTTTGACAAGGGCCAAATTGTGGTGACTATAGACGACTGGATCAGAGCATCTCCAAAACTGCAGGTCTTGTGAGGTGTTCCCGGTATGCAGTGGTTAGTACCTACCAAAAGTGGTCCATGAAAGGACAATTGGTGACAGGGTCATGGGCCCCCATAGGCTCATTGATGCACCTTGGGAGCGAAGTCTAGCCCATCTGGTTGTGCATCTGGGAAGCGCTGGAACAACAAGCCCGATCCATGGTGGGCCCCCCCCACATCACAACATCCAGGACTTTAAGGATCTGCTGCTAACGTCTCGGTGTCAGATACCACAGAACACCCTCAGAGGTGTTGTCAGATATTTCGGCAGCACGTGGGGGGGGGGCTAGACAATATTAGTGGTGGTTTTAATAAGCACTGCCCCCTGAAAGACAGCGAGTCAAATCATCAGTCTAAAACCCATCACTCAACTGATTCTTCAAGTTGAGCAGCCTTGACATTTATTTATTTTTATTTTTTTAATGCACAGATGGAAAGGGTTGTACATTATAGCACATCTGGTTGGTGTGAGTGCGGAATGACTTGTTTCTTTACACCTCTTCTTGTCCTTTCTCCATCAGTGTGCATTACAATAACAGGATAAAACACAAGCTTACAAAATGCACATGGATAACATTTCAATGAGGAATTATAAAAAAGGGGACTCAAATATTTTTTTGTGACTCTTCCGCACCGGGACAAGGATACAAACAGCCTTCGGTGCACCCTGAACCTGCCCCTGCTCCTACAAATAAAACTACAAAAAAAAAAGTGTGGGAATGGGGCACGACACGTTAAGATTTATTTTCTGTGCATAACACATGGAGAGGGGGTGATCGGGGAGAGACATGGAGAAAGTGTCCCCATTACGCACCGTTTCATTCCGTACCATTCCATACACACTTGTTTCGTTCCATAAGCAGACATAAAATAACCTACATCTAAAATAAAAGCGCACTGTTTTGGCGCGCCGATCGCAGGCACCCCATCGCTGGCATGCACATCGTCATGCCATCGGAGAGGGAGCCTGGTGCGCGAAATGCGCCCCCTATTGCCCCCCCTTGGGAAGGCACCCCTGTCACCACGACGAATAGTCGAATATTTGCATGAAACGGGCGAAACCGATTCGACTGAGAATGCTCAGAGTCGGTTACAGCCCTAGTTTTAATGTTGTTGCTGATGGGTGTGTTATGAGTCTGGACGTAAACTGCAACTTGACTGGTTGGCGAAGCCATACAACCGCGAGGCAGTAATTCTAGTTTTATATTGGAATTTCACTTGTAATTTTTACATGCTTAGTAAATGGACCATCGGGTTCAGAATTACTTGTGTATTGTGTTGATGACTGTCTCATTAGTATTTTAGTTAGTTACAGCCCTGGACAAAGTTGTCTTCTTAAAGCCATGTTTTCAGAAGATGAAAAAGATTGATATTTTTTTCTTTTACCTGTTTGAAATCAAATTCCATTGGTTTCCTCTGCTCCAAAGGTAAAGCACCGCCTAACCTTGCCCAAGGAGTGCCCCCTCTGATGGCCAACCAGTATATTATGGGCCCTGGTGGCCTGCTCCCTGCTTATCCGGTAACTACTTGCTTTCATTGGTAATCGAGGTCCATTACACTCAATTAACCACCAAGAGAAGCTTATCTGTACATTCAGCTTTTACATGTTGTTGTTCTATCCCTGCGGTGTGTTGTGCATTTAATCCTACACATACTCATTCTTTCAATACATGGAGGCAAAGCTGTAATGCTCAGTGTCAATGATTGTTTTAATTTCTTATTACGCTGAGGTTCAGCAGGTTGTTGATAACTGTGTATTTCTTACAATGCTACAGTTGGACCCTCCATTTAATTTTTAATATCATGCTTTAACACGCCAAAATGCTTACATACACCAAAAGGCTGGCTCTGAAATCTTAAAAGAAAACTTAATTAAAACACCCTTGCTCAAGTCTTGAACCAGGAAATTCATGTGTATTTGCCTGATATCTATTGTGTGTTTCCTTATGATTATTCTGATAATAAATCATTCCCTGTTGGCAGTTTTTAGTGCTGCGACACCAGCTCACATTTAGTACTGCAAGTTTTCTTTCTGTGTGGCAAACCGAGCACCATGAAAAATAAGGCTTCAACTTCACTGATAGAACACTCGAACTTCACATTTTATTGGTTTCATTTGGTTGACATTACGCTTAAGGAAACTATTTAGCAGAATGCGATAAACTCAGATAATTGCAATCAGGTGATTATGTAACTGTGATGGCTCTCATGACGCTATTGCCCTTTCTGGAGCCTTGAGCATTTGAAATGGAGAAACCAAAGATTTGTCAAATTCCTATCGACCTTTTTTCTATAACTTTATGAATTTTTGGGGTGTGTTTATTTCACAGCAGATTTATGGATACGAGGATCTGCAAATGTTGCAGTCTCGCCTTCCCATGGTGCGTATTAATCAATAGGCCATCTGATAATCGGCTGATTATCCAAATAATCATACCATATTAAGCCAAAAAAAACCAAAAACATTGCAAACCTTGTGTTTTCCTTTTTCCATCCCTCTCTCTCTGAAGGACTACTATGGTGTGACATTCCCTGGTACGGCTGCTGCAATACCCGGTAGAGATGGTCTTGCCAACAATCCCTACTCTGGTAAACTATCTGGATGGATTTTTTTTTTTTTTTGTCTTCCATGTGCTGATAATTGGCAGATTTGAAGTTGCTCATACAACCGTGCTCTCCTGATTTATTTTTTATTTATT
Organism: Zeus faber; assembly: GCF_960531495.2. Taxonomy (NCBI): domain Eukaryota; kingdom Metazoa; phylum Chordata; class Actinopteri; order Zeiformes; family Zeidae; genus Zeus; species Zeus faber. Next base: position 16,123,090 of record NC_137203.1, on the reverse strand, counting down.
TTTTTATTAAGAAGCCTATGTTTCTGTTTTATGGATTTGTTTTTAATTCAGCAATGATAAGAAAATTCCTAATCAAGTAAAGTGTGATACAGCCTTTCATGGCTCTTTCCTGTGGGGGTCTTGGCCATTTAATGAACTTAGGACTTGAACACAAAATGTCATGGGAAAAAAGCCCTGCTGTGATGCCATGCTGCTCTTTTGCAACTACAGTTTCAGCTTGGCAAAGAAACAAACTAGAGGTGCTCTGGGTGTATAAAACTACAGAAAGCTGGGTACTTTTCACTTTTTCGGTTTAATTCAGTGATGTTTAAAATTTTCCATGAAATATCCACTTTTCTTGGACAAATTGTTAAATCACTTGTTTCGAGCGGTCTTGAAGAAGTGCTTCCACAGGGGTTTGCTTCTGTATTACATAGTAAATTGTTTAAAGTTATGTGCCAAATGGAAATTAGCTGCTTGTGAGTAGTTGGAAAAAAATGCTAAAAGCCGCCTTTACATTGACTCAGACATTTTCTTTCTTTTATTTTTTAAACACACTGACTGACCCCTCTCATGTAATATTCCAGGCGAGGCAACAAAGTTTGGCAGGGCTGATTCGTCCTCTCCAGCACCCCCCACTAGCCTGTCTGCAGGTGGGGTGCAATCCCAGCAGCAGCAGGCACCCCAGGCAGGAACACAGGGGCAAGGCCAGGGCCAGAACCAGGGCCAGCAGGCCCAGAACCAGGCCTTCCTCAACCCACCCCTGCCCCCTGGCTACGGATACACTGGTAAGAACAGCGTACATTTCTATTTATCAGACAGCGTAAACCACTGGAGAGGGGTATTCCATGCACTTTTATTCTCCTATCTCACTAGCACCCATTAATCTTGAGCTTGCATTTTGGAAAATGGAAGGGATCGCACTTCATATTATTTATTTGCACTTAAAGAACCCATTCTAAATTTCAAAATCTTTCTTTAGAATAAACGGCAGTCTTTTCACTAATTTTATTTTTTCCTATGTAGTGTTTTATTAATATTGAATGTAATCATTCAAGTTAGCCCATCTCTCCACAGGTCTACCATACTATGCTGGCATGCCTGGAGTGCCCTCAGCCTTCCAGTATGGCCCTGTTTTTGTGCCTCCGGCTTCAGCCAAGCAGCCAGCCATGGGTCTTGCCAACCCTTCGAACCAGTACCACCAACAGCACCAGCCCAGTTATGGACAGCATGCGTACGGCACAGGTAATGTGTTAATCAATGGATCCAATCATATTTGTATATAGTACATTTTTGCAGTGTAATGTGCTTCACAGTGCGAGAAGAAAGTTGAGATGACTAGAAATTGTCTCAAAACAATGCAAAGGGACAAGGAAATAGGGTCTATATTCAAATTCTCCTCCTGTTCAAGAAGTAATTTTTCAATTGATGTTGGCCTAAGGCTCCTATTGCAATTACATCTAGAATTGAACAATGGAAGTATTTCATGAAGTAGAAAAACAATGGACCACAAGTAGGATTTTTTTTAAATTTTTTTTTTTTTTTTAACTGCTACATGTTTGGCCGATTTGGCCTCTTGAATAATGGTCAGGAATGTGCAGAGATGTATATTTTGGGGTATTAACCCAAAGACATGTTGATAACTCTGCAGCGCTTCCTGGTTGGTCCCGATTCCTTTATAAATGTTCCCTGTTGTTCAGTTTGCATCTCTCACTTTGAGCTGTCGTGAATTTATGTGATAATAAAGGCCAATAACCAAATATGGAACGTATTTGGCAAAGGGCTTAATCGAATCTGTGCACAAATTGTTTTTATTCACAGAATGAAGGTTAAGATGGAAACAAAGCCTTATAGCTTTGCCTTCAGTTCACTGCATTGAAGACTGTAATGGGATTTCTTTTCAATAGCATTATGGCACAGCTGGACTTGAGGACCTTTTGTCATGTTGTCTGCTTAGTCTAGGCTCGGGTCCCCTACACTTGACATCATCATAACCAAGTTTTTGAAGGGTGTAGCTGAAAGCAACTGCATAGAGGTTAATTTTTGGTAAGAGTGACTGAGAGAGTCTCCCTGTTATGCACAGTGATTTTTCTTTTTCTTTTTTTTTAATTCAATAAGGAAATTGAGTAAAAGACATGAATGTTTTGATTTGCATTATTTAGAGAAACGGGACACGTGATCACTCCCTCTCCAATGTCTCCATTACGCATGGAGGGGGAGACAGGGATGTAAATTGCACCCCGACCGCTCCTACAGAGGACCCGAGAGGGAGAAAGAGAATGAATGTGGCCGGGCCGCCTCAAATAAATTAATGTCTGGTAAACACGGCGGATGGGTGGCTGTGGATGACAAGAAAACAGATCGGTTGGGGAGGTAGCTCCACAAGTGTCATTATCATTGTGGATGGATGGTGGTCACCAAGGAGACCTGTACGGACAGGTGCCACCAATACGTGTGGTTGTGGTAATTGGGGATGGAGGGTATCCACCTGGCATGTCTGGGCAGTGCCAGGGTTAGTGGTTGAGGTTTCTCACTGTACGTGGAATATTGGTAGGCTGAGGGTTTCTGATATTGGTGGGGTGTCTGGGACTCGCTGTTAACCCTTCTGGGGGTGTAGGGGACCAAACTGAACGAAACACTCGAGAAATTGGCACTTGGGAAGCTATTTGGAGCCCTGGATTTATGATACTGCCTGAGGAGTGCACTAGGGGTTTAACATCAGAGCCTGATGTTGTCATTGTATGCCAACACTAGCAAATGCCACTCTTGGTAAAGACACTATATGTCGCCTAACCATGGAAATGTAAATGCCACTGCCTTTCAACAACATACTACATTCAGTGTCTGTGGACGTCTTCCCCACATGCGCACTAGAAATCAAAATGGGTAAAAAAAGCACAAATTTACCGCAGCCTTCCACATTTTGCCGAACAGTGCCAACAGAATACATTGAGCTCTGAAGTGCGGAATACCGGTTTCTGAATGAACCTATGGTGAAATACTGACCACCAAACAAAGTCAATTGCTTAGTGACCTTAATGCTGGTTTACGGTATGATTAAGTGACGATTGTCAACTTATTTTCTGGTGAACATCACTGGTGCATGTGCAGTGGGCGTGCTCAGGCGCGTATGGCGGATGCCCAGACATCCACATGGGCATGAGCAGCTGACGAAATTCATATCACTCTGACCCGGAGTATAAATTGCCCTTGAGAATGCCCACACCATTCCTGCAAACCAAGTTGGGATCAGAGACGGGGCTGTCAAATATGTTTCTGTTATCGGTGCTGCTGGACTCGTGCTCATTTTAACTGTTGCGCAGATTCTTTGATCAATGATTGCTCCTTCAGATCACATCACGTTTCCTGGAGTGTTACTGTTGAGTGCAGCCTGTTTGAGTGTGAGACATGATAGACTGTGTATTTATATATATATATTGGGATGAATCAGACTATTAAGAGTTGAAAGTGAATGAAATTACTGGTCAACTGTTTCAAAACTTGCACACCTTGGTCCAGGTACAATAACTGCATGCATGTGTGTGTATTGGGGCCTGTGTTTGGGTTTTCCTTTTTTTGCTTTTGCTGCATGCGTAGCTTATCCCCCTGTTGGAGGCAGCCACAGATAGATGCAGCTCACCGTGTTAGTCAGGTTACCTTACTGCTTCTTTCTCCCTTGCCCCCCCCACACCCCTTGCTCTCTCCACATCCATTTTTCATCTGGCATCTCCTTCCTCTCCATCTTGTGCTCCACCTCTCATTTCTCTTCCCCCTCCATGCCATTCTGTCCTCATCCTCCCTCATTTCTTTTGCTCTATTCTTCTTTTTCCTCCTCCTCCTCCTCCTCCTCTCAGCCTTTGATGACCTATCTCAGGCCCACGGTGGGGAGTACAGTAAGGGAGGGTACGGAGGCTCTGCCCAGTCACAGGCCAAGTCAGCGGGCAGCGGCCCAGGGAAAGGTATCCACACCCTCTTGCACCCACACTTATCAATTCAGTGGCCCGGCCCAGAACACAGGTATACATAATTACAGACCCCTCTTGTGCTCAAGGGCTCCAGAGAAAGGTGTGTATGCGCGCATGTTTGCAGATGCACATGCATGTGTACATAAATACACACGCGCCTTGAGGTGAATATGAATGAAAGCTGCGCTTCCTCACTTAAGTGCCTTTTCTTATTGGCTGTCCCTCCTTCTACTAACAATGGAGAAATGGTCAGGGGTGAATGGCGAATTTTTATTTTTTACAGATGTATACATTATTCCTTTTTTTTTTTTTTTTTTTTTTTTTTCTTCACTCCCATTTCTTTGTCTTTACTTTCTTTACCCTATCTTCCCTCCTCGTCCCTCCCCCCAATTCCTTCTCCTCTTTTAGCTCCGGGACTGTCTGGGTCCGGCAGCAGTGGAGGAGTGCCTGACATGGGAGGATCCATCTACAGCAAAACCCAGGTACACTGTCCTGGTTGTGCGCTGCATTCCGCATCTTTCATATTACATCTGACAATGACTTTACAGTAGACTGTACTGTTGCACAATTTAAAGATGCCAGTTTTATGATTTTAAAATGTTTCAACTTGAGCAGAGCTTAAACTAATTTATATAATTCAACATGAGCTGAGAACTCTAAGGTAGTTTACCTTCAGTTCTTATAGTATCCATTTGTCCATTTATTTGTTTTTCTCTCTCTTCGCTTGCCAGTCCTTTGACAAGCAGGGCTTTCACACAGGGACACCTCCACCCTTCAGCCTCCCTTCAGCGCTGGCTGGAACGGGTCCCCTCAACCCTGGAGGGGCCCCTGGCTATGCCCCTGCCCCCTTCCTGCACATCCTGCCCGCACACCAACAGCCGCACTCACAGCTGCTGCACCACCATCTTGCACAGGATGGACAGGTAAGGACAAGCATAGAAACGAACAATGGTTTATCTTTGGGCCCTTTTTTTTATTTTTTTTTTATTTTAAATGGCTTTGCCTTAACTGCCAAAAATGTTTCCCTTGAAATTAAAATTTCAGTCAGGATCACCGGAGAAAAGTTACATTTTTGCGAGCACGCTCAAAGCCAAATACAGATGAACACTATATCGGCAGAGTTTATACAATCAATATAGTTCTGCGTAACAGGTTTACACGCAACGCTCTTCCACTACAAAAAGCATGATTAACGCATGTGGTTCTCTCCCTCCCCCTGCAGGGCGGTCCTGGTCAGCGCAACCAATCAAGCAGCATGCAGCAGAAGACTCAAGGCAGCAAGTCCAGCTATGGCAATTCCCCCTATTGGGCCAACTGAGGAATGCATCCCCCAACGCTGCCCCCCCCCCCCCCCCCCCCCCAAATAAGGCTCTACGTGTGTGTGCTGAGTGCGTAGGCAAAAACCAATACAAAAACCACACTACCCTTACAATGAGAAACCCCCACTCCCCTCCCTCCACGAGTCCTCATAACACTTTTGTTCTCTTTACCCCCTTTTCAAAATTGGTTGTACATGTAAGATATTTATGTATGTATTTATATATATATATATAATATATATATATATATATACTGTATATGTAATAGTAGAACATGAAATGTGGTTGCTGCATTTTATTTTTTGAAGGACTTTTCTTTTTGTTTACTTTTTCAAAACCGCAGGAAAAGACGTTACATTAAGATGGAAAGGATTATGACAAAGGTCAAGTTATCAAGTCCCTGGAAGAAACCAGAACAAGGAGAGCTATAGCACTGACAGAGTATGAGGATGTTTCAGATGGAGGGGGTTTATAATATCAACTAACTGCATTTGTCTTTTTTTTTTTTCTTTTTTTCTTTTTTTTTTTTTTTTATATATAAACACAACTTCCTGAGTGACCAGGCTTTGTTCCAAGCGACTTATGTTCCTATTTTAAGACTCCATTTTGTAGCCATAGTACCCCTCTCTATTTTTGTGTGTGGAAAGCCCCCGCCCTGTCCTGCCACATCTGCCCATTTAAATTTTATATTTTAATTTAATTTTAATCTTCATTTCCCACAAAATAAAAGTTTTGAGCAGTTGGAACTATGACTTGTCCAAGCCTTTGTGTGTTTTGCGTGTGTCCGTACGTATGTCGGGTATCATGAATTTCTGACGAAACGAAAGCTGTTCATCGCTTGGATAAACGCATTAAAACCTGTTTTCACACGTAACGAAATTCCAGCTTGCGTTTACACGTGTAAAACCTTGCAAATTGAGAAGACTGATACCGAAATGTGAATATGAATGTCAAAGAAAATATTGGTTTGGTTTGAACCCTGCAACGCTTTCTCCCAAGGTAGAGGAAAATGAATAAGATTCTTTCAAATGCCGGTTGAAGGGATCCCCCCCCCCTTGCAAAAGGAAGTACTGGACTGCATAGTTTCTAGGGACATGAGCATGTTGACGTTGTCTTGACCTACATAATTAATAGGCCATGATCGGAGCATCACTGCATTCCAGTAGGTTGGTGGTTAACTGCCTGGAATTTAACAAGCAATACAGGTTCAATCAGCACAACTCCATATAGTTGGTTACCCTGCTTGAAAGTTTTAAATTTGAGGGGGACTTCATTAGGGTTTATTCAGTTTGGTTAATTCACCAGCAGAGATTAATCCTTTTATTATTTGAGTATGTGCTGATTCCTGCTAGCATGCTGTAGTGTCCTTGAGCAAGACACTTAACCCCCAATTGCTCCTGATGGCTGCGTCCGTCCGTGTTTGAATAATTGTAAGTCGCTTTGGATAAAAGCGTCTGCTAAATGCATGGTAATGGGCGAGTGAAGAGGCAAGTGATGCCGAATTTCTTTAAAAGCTTGAGTACAATATTGTGATCGTTCACTGTAAACTTGTGAGATGTAATCGATGAACCCGCCAACCATTACCCGACAGTTCTGACCACATGGCCACCGGCTTGAGTCAACATGGAAGCCCTCGAGAACACACAGGAGACCCGATCACGGTGGATTTAATTTCTAAACTGCTGAAAGCTTTCTCCTAATGGAAACCATATTTGTGCATTTGCAAGCTCATGTTTAACTACTACAAGGAAGGTAGAAAGTCCAGGAAAATAATCTTACACCTTTTATAAGGCTACATTTATTTTCATGCTTCTTTTGACAACCCACAGACGACTAGTTTGCCTGGGTTTAAGCGAAAAGGGCAAAATGAAGTTTTGTTTCACCAGCGTTGATGGTTAAAGGATCAATACTGGCACTCATTCAGCTTCATTGCAATTTACAATGGATTAATAAAAAAATGCTGGGGCTGAATGGCTTGAGAAAGTTGGCTGGTTGAGAGAATTGTGTTTAATGTCCTTCAATCAATTGACATACAGTATTTTCATGAAACAGCAGAACTGAATAATGGTAATCCATTGAATGTGAATACACTATACACTTTCATGGACGCGCGCCTGTGTGTGTGTGTAGTTTGGATGTTGGCATCCGTGACTATACTTGCACGGCTGACACCACAATAGCGCGTGTACTAAGATGAATGATCATAAACAATCCAGTTGCTGTAGTTGAGCAGCAAACAGTGGCTGTCGTTAAAAACGACGCCGACAGGTGGCGCTGTGTGACCAGCGGCAGCAGCAGCAGCCCAGCAAGACCGTTCCAAGCTCACAACTCGAGTTTCTAAAAACGGGATCGAGACCCCGAGGTGGATCAAGCAAAAAACATGTTCAGAAATAATAATTATTATTATTATTATGGAAAAGTTGAGCACACTGTTGAATGAATACACGTTGTGACATCCATCAAGGAATAAAAAAACAACAACTTGATTTCAGTGTCGAGTGTGAATAACTCAAATTTGTTCGAGGGCGAGCGTCGGCCGGATCTTGAACGTGTGTATTTGCGTGAATCTCTGCATGTGCGTATGCACCAGGCACCCCCTCGGATATTACACCAGAATTAGCGCGTACAATCCCAATGGCAGAAACCATCGAATCCGCAAAGAAGATGTTGGGCGGTGGGGAGGCTCCCACAACATCCCGTCCCTTTTTTTTTTTTTAGTTTTTTTTTTACCGTGAACGCTGAGAGCGCGTCGGCCACATGGACGCACACAACCACGGTATGTGGCTGAGAACAGAGCCAGGGGGAGAGGGGGAGGGGGGAGACAAAGGAGAAGGGAGAGGGGTATGTGGCAGAGCGGAGGTAAAGTCAGTGAGTGGACGGTGCTATTGTGGCCTAAGTGCGGGATCCTACACCAGCAAGGTCAAGGGTCAAAGTGAAGTTGAGAGGTCAAATTTGTCTCCTTCCGAAGCCCACCCAGAGAGGGAGAGAGAGAGAGAGAGAGAGAGAGAGAGGGGGAGAGGGGGTCGGGCCGAATAAACAGGAGAGGTCAGGCGATACAGGGGGATGTCATTGTGTTCAGAGGGGGGAGAAGAAGGCCCGAATGAAACGAAGGCCGTGGTTTAGTAAAAAAATAAAAATAAATAATAATAATAATAAAAAGATGCGGAAAAGAAAAATGATATTCACGGTGAGGGACCCTGGCTTTTTCCTCTCCGCGTTCCCGACCGATGCGATAAACTATTATGGTGTACGGGGGGGGGGGGTTGGGCTCTCATGGCCCCTGGTTGGATGTTAAAGAGGCGATTCGTCCGCCCGGACGTCTGTGCCGCGGCGGGTCACGGCTTTCCCGTCCCAGAATGCCGCGCGTTTCCAGGTTTACCCGCGAGCCGGCGCTCTCCAGACGGCCGAGTCGTTTTCTCGGAACGCCGAGGCTTCCTCCCTCCCGTCCGTGGGTTTCGCTTTGTTTTTCCTTTTGTCGCTCGGGGGGGGGGCAGGGTGGTGGTGTTGGTGATGGTGATGGTGGTGGTGTTGCATCCAAGGGTGCCGTTGTCATTTCACGACGCTGCTCCCTATCGGCACTTTCACCGGCCACCGCCGCTTTGTCGAATTCATCGCGGCCGCCTCTCGCCGCCTGATCGCCGCAGGGGTCTGCGCTCAGGCGTGAAACGCTCAGGCGGGCGACGGGCGGTGCGGCTTGCAGCCGAGGCGTCCGCACGACGCCGGACGCACCGAACCGGGCTCTCCGAGAAAGATCCGGCCAAAAACAGCGTCGGATAGGGACAAAATAACGGCACTCCATCAGCAACCTGTGATCCCTCCGGGGCCTCGTTATAAAACCACCGATGTTTTTAAAATCGGAACCTCATAAACCGCGAACACGTGTCGACGGACGGACGGGTGGGTGTTCCGGCGGCCTGTAAATCGAGGGGGCTCTGTTGGGTTTTCCGGGGGTCGTGTTTTGCCAAAACACACGCCACCGCCGCCGCATTATTTCATTGAAGAGGGCCGGGAATGTTACGCGGGAATTCCCAAGTGTTTGTTTACACTGTGACTGCTCCGTTCTCAGATGTCGACAAAGACGTTTTGTTGGGGTTCATTCGGTTCACTGGAGAACCGGTGGGGGGGGGGGGAGGTGCATGCGGCTGCCCCGGGTCCCCCGCTGCCGGGGGGCCGCGGCGCAACTGAATGGGGGCCCCCGGTGCTCGTGAGCTGGGTGCCTGATGCGGGCCCTCAAATCAGTTTCTTCTTGCGTCCCCAACCCTCCCTCCCTCCCTCCGCCCTTTTCAAACTCGTTAAATTACAAGCCCGTCCATCGCGGTGAATGAAGCGCGGTCACAGGGTGTTTCTAGTCCCTTTCATCTCGCTTAGAGAGGACCGTGAGACATTCTTGTTCCTCCGCTTGTTGTGAGATTTGACAGCGGGGTCCATTCACCGAGAAATTGGCCGCAATTAGTGCAATTATGCTGATTCGCGCTTGTGTCCCATGCAGAACAGGGTTTTCGCTGTGCTCGCGCGCCGGGGCCGCTCCGTGGAAATGGCCGCGAAACAACAACAACAAAACCCCCCCCCCCCCCAAAAAAAACGAAAAAAAACCCCAAAAAAACCCTATCGCTCAACAAAAGGCATGAATGGACGGCTCAGCGGCACATGATGCCAAGCAGGTTGGGTAATAACAGCGTTTAGCCAACTGTGACCCGCGCCGAGCGCTCCGTGACGCGCGGGGTCGGTCCGGACCGGGGAGTTTGGTGGGCAAAACGGCGGTCGTCCAGGTGTATGTTTTTTCTTTTGTTGTTTTTGTTGTTTTTTTTGGGGGGGGGGGGTGGGGGCGCCGCCGCGTTTTGCGTTCCCGGATACTGTGTCGTTTCGTTTTACAGAGACGGGGTGAGGGGTGTGTGTGTGTGTGTGTGTGTGGGGGGGGGGGGGGGTCAGGGCCTGGAGTTGGGGCCTGAACACAATCCCTCACACACTCTTCCCACTGTTGCAGGCGGATCCGCATCGCGCATGCGCAGCGCGGTATCTTCCGCGGCACCTTCCAAACTCTGAATGCGGGAGGAATCCAACAAGTGTGTCTTTAAGACCCGGCGGAGCTCGGGACGGGAAACCCCGCGGCTTTACTCGTCTCCTGCGCTCCAGACGTAGTGTGCGTGCGTGCGGGCGTGCGTGCGTGTGTGTGCGTGTGTGTGTGTGTGCGCCGCCAGTTATTTGGGGGGAGGCGCCGCAGCCGTTTCGCCACATGATGAAAGCCCGATGAACGCGCGGCCGACGTCCGAGTTTTGTTCTGGAGCAGAGAGAGACCCGCCTCGCGCGCCGCACGCGGAACGCAAACCGCGAACTTCCCAACTCCCTCGCGCGCGCGCACGCACACACACACACACACACACACACACACACACGCGCGCGCACGTACGTACGCACGCACACACACGTACGTACACACACACACACACACACACACACACACAAACACACACACACCGCCACCGGCAGCAGCGGCGGCGGCGGCAGAGCCTCGAGGAGCGCGCGAGCGAGCACACGGCTTCTTTTCGCTGCCCTCTCGCGCTCTTCCCTGTCTGTCTGTCTGTCTCCCTCCCTCCCTCCCTCCCTGTCTGTCTGTCGCCCTCTCCGTCTGTCTGCCCGAGGGGGCTCGGTGAGAAGTTTGGTTTTTTTTTTTTTTTTGTTTGGTTTTTTTTCTTCTCTCTCTCTCTCTCTTCTCTGAGGAGGAGGAGGAGGAGGAGAGGAGGAGGAGGAGGAGGGAGCCGCGGGAGAAGAGCGGGTTTGAAAGTGGGGGAAGAAGATGGTCCGGAGCTCGCTGTGCGTCCTGGCGCTCTGGCTCTGGCTCGGGTTCGCGGCTCCGCCGTGCGAGGCTCGGATCTACACGAACCACTGGGCGGTGCGGATAGCCGGCGGAGCGGAGGCGGCGGAGCGGATAGCGGTGAAGTACGGCTACAGGAACATGGGGCAGGTAGGTCGAGGCGAAACCCCCGAACTTGTTCCGTGTTACGCCAGCGACGCAGGGGGATCCCGCGCCGGGTCCTACTGGCGCGGCGTAGTGGGTTGTGGAAAGGGAAAACTCCCGAGGGCCGTGGCAAATAAAGTCGAAAAAAAAATCGGAATCGGAAACAAAATACAAGGAAAGAAACAGGAAAAAAAAAAAAAATGGGCAAAAAAATATAAGAAAAAAAAAAAAAATGAACATACAAATAAAATGAAAAAATATAAATGTCTGTACACTTTTAATCGGGGGTGACGATGATGACGTCGATTCACCGTGTGCGTGATTTGTTATGTTTTTGCTGATTTGTTTGTATGAACAACACGCCTATCGAGGCTAACACGCCGCCGGGGTTGATGCCCAGTTGTCAAACGTCAAGACCGGAGGCCGAGTTAATTAAAGGCCACACGCACGTCTTCCGTTAGCCCGACTGTGTGCGCTGTCAACTTTGTTTTCCGAATGAAACGCCTTCTGTTGTTCTCTCCAAGCCGGAGGCTCAGAACAGCCTCTTTTAACTCTTCCGCTGGTACAACAGGTGCCTCCCGATCGTCCCCGGTGCAGGTGGTGGAGACGGTCACGCAATCGGTTGGACCGTTTTTTTTTGTTTTTTTTTGTCTCTTTCTTTCCGCACAAACGCTTCGCCGGATTTTCACTGATCCATATGTGTTTTGTTGTGGAAAGTTCCTCTGCGCCAGAGTCAACGTGTCTGATGTCCCGAAACCCTGAACCCGATCCTTACCTTCACACTTATCTGTGCCGAGAAAACAAAAGAACATGCTTGTACTTACCGGTCTGAAGTGCAATGGAAAAGAAAGGTGATTAGATTTATTACGGTACTTAAACGCTCCACTGCTATCCGACCTAAACGAAGGATGAGAGAGGGGAGTGATTATTATCACCATTTTGTTTTGGAAAGTTCTTAAAGCTTACTTCCCGATACCGTCCAGACACCTTGAATCCTGTATCCCCGGCCTCTCCATGGCCTGCTTTGTTTGGGGACGTGACCTTTTGTCAACGAACGTGAAGTTCCTCGTTCGCCTCACAAATGGGAAGGTATTAATTTGAGTATTTAACACGCTCAAGTTTCCACTGTTTTACCTCCTTTGATGAGTTCACACAGAAATATTGTACGCCTGCGCTCCCGTCCTCAACTAAAGTGTCATCTTAAATATTCTGGAGTCCGGTCCGTTGGGCTTGGGTCGGCTCGTTGCTCACATGGCAGTTGAGACCGGGGAATGAGATTCGCGAGTCCCCGATCAGTATGTGTTTTTTCGTTAATCGGTCGGATTCAGGATGCCACCAAAAGTAAAGCTTCCAGAGTTATGGTCTACTTTAGATTTGACCCCAGGCCTGACACAAGCGTGGAACGGCGCGCATCCAAGACCCGTTCCGTTCTCTTGAGATTATTACACAATTGTATTCTGCAGGAGGCCCGTGCAAGTTGAGGAGGCTGACTTGACATGGTTCCTTAGCAAAATCTTTGAAACTGTTTTCAAAAGAGAGGTCACTTGTCCTTTGTGGAAAGAGAAATATGCCAAACAACCTCAGACCCCACACGTAGTAGAGTTGCTGGAATTGGGTTCGTAGTTCAAGCCTGCGCTTGCCAGTACTCAACATGAAGACAGGGCGGACTAGAGGGGCATTCTGACAGGTTGTTGTCGGGTAGCCTAGTGAACAGCTATTGAGGGTCCCTTTATCCAGCCCACCCTCCCACCCACTACACTCCCCAGAGAGTAGGCCCTAATGGCCTCGTTTATCCCCTCTTCTACAGGAACTAATGTGTAGTGAACCCTCCCCCCTTCCAAAAACACCAGCTCCCTTAGGAATTCACTTGAGTAGCACAGCGCTGCTTCCAACCCCCACCCAATTGCTCTCATTTCCATCTCAATATAGAGCGTTCATTAGACTTTGACACCTCATAGACAAGAGGTTCACTCCACTTCCTGGTTGCGAGGTCAGCTGGAAGACACTCCCACGGGGGGGACATGACTGTACAGGCAAGCTTCCTAATGTGAACTTTGACACCCTAAGCCCCCAACACCACTACTCCGCTTTTTTATAACAGTACCGGTGAGCTTTGTTCGTCAGCACAGAAAAGGAGCCTCGGACAGGACTGCACGCTAGCCTGGTAGCCTTTCTAGTACATGTGGTTTGTATCAACAGCCCGATGTCCTGCCAAAGTGTCTTTGAGCAAAACGCGGCTTCCCCTAGGTTCCATACGGTTCCTTGCTGTGAGGCGCTCTGTATGAATGTTGTTAAAATGGCTTCAATGCAGATGTAACTGTTCCCACACTGCAAATTAGGGTGCGCGCTTGGCCAGAGACCCTGCTTCGATGCTTGAGTGGCGGGTTAATACTGATATCAAGCACCGTCAAGGCAGAAGCGTTTCAGTGTAAGTTACTGATTCAGGATGTTTTGCAAAATCTTTGGGGAAAAGATGGTTCCTCTGTGAGAATAGTTGTCAAGAGGGAACGGAAGTAAAGTTGTGAAGGGGGGAGGGGGGGGGGGTTGCGTGACAGAGGGACAATATAGTCAAGTTGACAGGGCTGGAAAGGGAACAGACAATGATAACCACACACTGTGGAACTGAAGGTGAGGGAGGTGAGAAAGGGTAGACGGATGGATGGATGGATGGATGAAAAGAGTTGGCATGGAGTGAGAGAGCACCTCCATGAAGAATTCTGGGTAATCCTCTTAACCATGAAGCCCATTGCCCATACTAAGACACTTGCCTAAAGTGATTCTAAATCAGCTGATTTGGTCCAGACATGCATATTGGTCCGGACTGGTGTATTTCAAGCCATGGGAGAGAGTTTAAGCTGGTTGGGATGCCCTGATGCCATATCAGATGTTGCATCAGTATTGAAATGAAGATACAAGAAAATACAATTATAAGATGATATTGTTGATTTTATACAATACTGAATTTCAACAGCAAGCACCGTGCAGGCCTTTTTCATGAATAAGTCCTTAAAGTGCTGGCCAAAATATCATATTGTGATATTTTTCTCCTAGAAACAACTGTATATGATAGTGCTGCATGGATGACTATGGATGGAAAAAGGCAAAACGATTTAAAGAAGTCACGCAGATCAATGCCAGTAATTTTTTGAATTCTTTCCCAGCCCTTCATTTTGGCTAAGAATTTTTTCTTTTTATTTTCAAATGGTTTCTTTCTGTTATTGAATGCGTTCTTACATTTTAGATCTGTTAACTAAATGTTTGGCATATCTGGTGAAATTGAAGTGGCACCAAAAAGGTTACACATCAGCTCGCTCTATTAACGATCCTCATAACTTACACTGGAGTGTGAGCGGTTTCACTGCACAAATTGTTTACATCATCACCCGAAAGTAACCTTGTTGGGTGCCGAGTATGCTTTATTGTTGCACCAGAGAAAACATGTTGCTGATTGCAATTCCCATGCCTCCCTTTGACTGAGTATAGCTGTTACTATGGCAGAAGTGATCCAGGAGAGATGGGAATCAGCAGGGACTTCCTGATTAAATACAGTGCCTTTATGATTTGGTGCTGATATGATATCTAAGTCAAGAGATTCTGCTTTTGAACTGTTATACAGTGGAAACCTCTTATAGTGATCACATCTGTTCGGGTCAAATTGATCACTATAAACGGATGATTATTATAGCCAATTTTCTTTTTCCTTTTTCTTTATTTCTTATGGAGATTACCATTTTATTGTATTCATGGCTGTGCGGCGCCTGACACAGGACATACAGGGCTTTTTTTTTTGTTTCGTTCAATTTGGAAACAGGAAAATAGATACAATCTAAAATAAAAACACACTTGTTTTTATTATTATTATTATTATTATTATTATTTTTATTCATTCCCTCTCCACTATGCATTTATGCAACTGCTGCCTGTTTTACGAATTATCAGTCTTGCATACATTTTTGACTTCATGTATATGTCAGACACAACTTAAAGAAAGTGTTTAATGAAATTGTAAGGAAATCCCTGGGGAGGCGGGCGTGGACTGCTCTGCGGCAAAATCCTGATGGCGCTATAGCATCGGCAAGCCCCCAGCATAGCGCCGCCGCTGCAGACGGGTTACTGCGAGGCAAAGTATCATGGGAGTTAACAAAAAAAAAAAGTTGAAGTAGTTACCATTTTTCTTCCATATGTTGTCATGCATGAAAAGACCCCAAATGAACACTGTAAACTGACTACTTGATTACTTTAAGCAAATAATTTAAAAAGCATTTGTGTTGGAATGACTCTGTGCAAAGCTTTTTGATCCATTTAAGCAGTTGATCACTGTAACCGTGATCATTATAAGCGGTTTCCACTGTATATCTTAAACATCAGACTTTTCTGTTTTGTCTCTTTGGCTATTTGTATATATCTGACATTTAATTTTAATTGTAATTTTTTTTAATTGTATTTTATTTTATTCTCCTGTTTCTCGGACTGTTAAGCTTTTTATTTTTTAATGCTATGGTCTGTACTGGAGTGCACCAAAGCTCACAGAAGATTATTCCTTGTATATGCAAATGTCCTGGCGAAATAAAACCAATTCTGATTGTTTTATTCCAATTCACTGAGTTGTGTGAATTGCTATTAAGATCATTATCAATTTTTGGATGAAAATTATGAGATGAGAAGTATTAGAGCCCAGTTGGTTTATATTACCAGTCATTTTTTCCAATGCTACAGTTTGTCTGCATGGTGGATGATGGCTTTCGGGAAGAGCTTTTTGACTGGTTTGCCTTACAAATGAATAAATAAGTTGGGTACCGCATGTGTGTGATAAAGAGAGGCTGAAAGCTGATCTATCCAGGGCTGTGGTGGTGGAACTCAGCCATGGATCAGTGACATGCCATAAAACCCTTGGCAGCCATGACAGTTTGATCATCTGAGGGATTGTTTGGTCTTTATCAATTATTAAAACTAATCACCGTCCCAACAGCCTGCTAGCTGTCAGTCACCCTCTGCCTGCTTATCTTTTTTCCAGCTCCTCAAAGTCTGTCTTGTATTTCTATTTCAGATTTTCTTTTAGTCTCGCTGTCCTTGTGTCAGACTGTCATTGCCCTGTTTTATTATTTATCTACCTGTGCTCTTTCGTTGTTCAATTTTCAGTCTGCCTGTTTTTTTCTGCAATTGCCTGTCTGACAAAATGTCAGTCTCATACATACAGTTGATTTGTCCCTTTTTTATTTTGTGATTGTGTTGTATAGCCTTTACCACTTGATTTTTTTGTGATGGGCTTGAGTTAGGGTTTTTACGAAAGTAATTATACCATATTTCAATTAATTATCCTGTTCCTGTGTTCAGAGCACTGACAGTGGCAGGGATTCTTTGCAGCACTTAACTGCATGTGTGTGAAAGTTATTTGAATGTTCTGTATGTGTTGCAGATTGGGGACCTGACAGACCACTATCACTTCTTCCACAGCCGGACAATCAAGAGGTCCACTCTGTCCAGCCGTGGTCTCCATAGTTTCATCTCCATGGAACCAAAGGTAAGCCCTAGACAACGGCACGCTTCTTAAATTCAGATTATTATTTTTTTCCACCCAAAATGGGTCACAGCAGGCTGATGACGTAATGTCAGCCTATGCAACCATGACTAATTTTGGGGTCCATGGCAAGACTTGTTGCAAGGTCAGGAACGCTTCCGAAGCTCTTCTCTGGAAGAAAATGTCCCTTGAGCATAATAATCATATCTAAAGTTTTTTTTAACATTTCATTTGTCTTTGTCAGTATCTTATTTATTGATGATTGGCATATGATGGAGTTGGATAGTATATGTTCCTGTAAAGATTGTCTGTTCTGTTTGAAGAGTTGTCCTTTAGCTTTTGCTTAGAGGACATCATTTGGGAAAGAACCACTTTTAAGGTTATTGGCAATAATTGGGAGCTTTTTTGACAGCATATATTACTATTGGAAAATCCAGGTTGGTTAAAAAGACTTTATTTATTTATTTTTTATTTTTTTGGCTTGTTCACAAGTAAACCTGTTTTCTGGTCCAAATGTGGCCCTCCAGCTCACCACACCAGGTCTTCAAATCTCGCCTGCATTATTGATGGAGCCAGAACTTCACACCACGCCACCTGGTGACCCAGATTGTTTTGATGTTTCCTACGGAGAGTCATGCCACCCATTTGAAATGCTTGTGAAATAACAGAGATACCGTAACTGAGTTATATAACACAGTCACATGCATGAGAGATTGACAGAATGACTTACATTATTTCTGGACTCTTGTTGGCGCAAATGAAAGGGCTTCATTGTCATGTTAATACCCAAAGATCAACACCGACTTCCAACACAGTTTTCCTGAGATTTATTTCATCATTTCGATGTGTCATCAAGCTGGAGAGATTGCCAAATCAAAGTGCGGGTTATCTCCCATTGTGGCTCGTGGTGTTGACAGCTTGACAAGCTCTGACTGGCTAATGGCTTGTTTAGTTTTGACTGTGTGCCTGACTGAGAAGTGCGCTCAAGTGGATGGGTTCATAGGGTCCTTACTAAATAAATAACTTGAGGAATGTGTCATTGAAACCTCATAACCTGTCTACCTTTTTTTACACGCTGGAAATTCAAAGTTTGCATGACATTCATTTGAGTTTTGATTCAGCTTTTTAAACTAGTAGAAACCCCAACATTTCTATCATTGCGAAATATAAGTCTCTTTCAGCTTATTGACTACAGAGAAAGGATGGAGGCAAAAATGGATGGGACAGATTAAACGGTTGTCGTTCTCTGTCTGTGGCTTTCACAGACTCTTCGTTTTGTTGCCTTCAACCTTCTACACTGCCTCATGGTGTTTTCTGTCCACCTGCAGTTGGGGTTGGAGGGCAAACCTTAATTTATTTAGCTATAATCGGTGCCAGCACAGGTCACTTGGCCAACCTGCGGTTTGGTCGGTTTACCGGTTGTCTCAAGATTTCCACAACTGCAATGCGCATGTGCTGCCACAGGGTGGTCAAAGGATAACTACAAATTAAGTGGTTACTGGTGTAATGATATGAATAACGGTACTAGTTTGTGGTCTTCTTTTACTTATTTTATTTAAAAAAAATATTTTTTTTTTTTAGTTTAAGGTCAGCACACATCAGCAGACAATGCCAAATAGATATGTTATCTGTGACATATTGTGGCTATATTGCCAAGGCCTACCTGATGTCTGTTCCTTTTGTCACAATGGTCTCCCTCACTTTAAATCTGGCTCCTAATCTGCTCCCACAGTTGCTTTGTCTTTAATTTATGTTGCTTACCCTTTTTTTTTGTTTTGTTTTCTCTGTGCGCCCCCCACCCTCCAGGTCTGAAAGTGTACTCTGGTGGAGGTAGGTCTGTGATGCCAGCTGGCGGCAATACTGACGTTTTAGGAGACTAGCAAGGGGAGGGGATGTTGGAGGAGAATTTGAAGATGGAGGGGGGGGAGGGGGCATAGGAAATGTTACGACATGATTTTTGGAGGAGAGCAAGGCGTGAAGGGGTGCTGGGATTAGAGACCACAACGAAAAAGAAATGACGTAGAGGAAAAAAAAAAAGACGGGCGTCTAGTAAAGGGGGGGCAACGCTTTCTGTGTTTTACCCTCCAAACCCGTATCCCATATGCGTCTTTACTCCCTGTAGGTTTGGAATCAGGAGGATGGCTAGTTGTATAACGGCAGAGTCTCCGATTCAGCTAATCATGTTTTGCAATGGGATTATAGAATAATGACAGCCGTGCGTGTTTGTTTGTGAGTGAGTCATATGGGTGTAGCATGCCATTGGAAGGCGCACCCTGCCATCCACAGTAGTCATAGGCACGCATGTTGCCATGGTGATGCGGCACAGCACTGATTACCAGTTTATGGCACTTGGCCTATTGGCGTGTCCTCTGCAACCCCTGGATCAAAGATCACTCATTCCTTGAGTCTGGTGCCGTCAATGACCTGTATGTGGTAATCGTCCTCGAGGCCGCATGTAACCACATCTTTCTTATTACTTTCTTAAAGATACATGTACTTTTACTTTATACTCCTCACTTTTTGAATACTTGTATATATTTGCATTGTTAATATGTATCAGTTTACGTCACAGTCTACTGAGGAACAGCAGACTGTGCAGTTTTTTTGAGAGGATCATTTCTACTTTAGTAACTTGGAAGATTCAACTCCATTTTGTGCAGCGTTCCGAACCACAAATATGAAGAAGCAGCTCGAGTTCTGAAAGTAAACTTGGAAAAATCAAATTAAGTTGTCATTCAATATCTTGTTTCATGAGATTAGCAGTTTTGTGTTATCAGTTGTGACAGATTAACGGAAAAGATTATGACATGGTCCCGCAAGCCATGTCAACGTCTACCAATAACCCTTCAGGATTCATCGCTAGACATCGGTATGGTTGATACACTTGTGCTATTTTTAATCCTGAAGTAAACTATCGTTCTTTGGCTTCATTTAGGCAATTAAAACAATCATAAAATAAAGGAGCTTTTTTGGGATTACCTATCCTATCACAGATCAATCATTATTGACTCAGAAAAGAGCCGACCAAAGAGACACAGAAAGTTCAGAATTTACCAGGTTGTGTTTGCGAGGCCGTTTTGGGCTCCATGGTTATTCACATATGAACAGGTATCAGGGGACCGGGCCCCAGACAGATAGCCTGGACGTCCGCTTGACACTTTGATTAGCAGTTAAACCTGTTAATCAAACACTAACCTCCTGGTGTGAGTGAGGTAACACAGACACACACTCACACGCACAGTAAGCATCAAACTGTCTGTGCGGTGCTGTCAAGTGGCTCAATCTGTGAAGCTAGTGTGTTAAAGTGTGTCACCCCGAAGGTTGTTATAGCTGTTCTTCTACACCATCCTTTGACCTTTTTGAAAAACTG
This sequence comes from Zeus faber, assembly GCF_960531495.2. Lineage (NCBI taxonomy): Eukaryota > Metazoa > Chordata > Actinopteri > Zeiformes > Zeidae > Zeus > Zeus faber. The sequence continues at coordinate 16,102,983 of NC_137203.1, read as the reverse complement.
CCAGATTTCAGTTCAAACATGGTCACATACACAGCAGTGAAAGTGGATCAATTTGTTCTCTTGACGTGAACTCTTCCCCAGTTTTGTCTGGTTACTGACCTATCCAGTAAGCGCCACCTGCAAACTGTAGTTCGTCTCTTAGACTCTCCCCCTTGGTGTGTGTGTGTGTGTGTGTGTGTGTGTGTGTGTGTGTGTGTGTGTGTGTGTGTGTGTGTGTGTGTGTGTGTGTGTGTGTGTGTGTGTGTGTGTGTGTGTGTGTGTGTGTGTGTGTGATATCACTGTTTCTTGCCCATCTGGAAAGAACAGGGGAGATCTATTGATTGTGTCTAAAGGTTTGCCGGTGAAGTGGCAGTGAATCAAATGCAATGATCCTTTAGGCCGGGCTTTGAGTCACTAGGAAAGAGTAATGTTCTCATGTTTGCGTAGGGATTGGCAAACAGGACAAAATCAATGTGGATAACGGCGTGGGCTGTAATCAGTGATTTCTAGCGAGGAAGAGAGGGAATGGCTTCGCCTTGTTTTGGAAATCGGTGTTGACAGATCTTAGATAGAATGTGAAATAACTAACGTTTACTGGCCGCAGGAATACCAATCAATGGAATCGTCCGTTTTAAGTGAAAATAGGAGAGTTGTGGAGAACTTTGCAGGGAGGAACAATGCAACGCATGTTAAGTCAAATACTTTACATGTGAGAGGGAACTATCCTCGAGTCACTGATATAAAATGACATAAAACCAGAAAGGTTATAGTGCAAATCATTCTGTGTGATAAATCAGTGAAGTTAATCACGTGATTATGTCATAACCACCCTTCCCTGAGCCAGACAGTTGGTATTTAGGAGAAAAAGGTGCTTGTTGATGGAGGCCCTTGAAGAGACGTCCTCGAGTTGAAAAGGACGCCCTGCCGCTCACTCAAAACGTCAGTAAGCTGTGCAGGATCTAGTGCTGCGGGAGAAAACCTGTCTAATTGGTACTAAATTTTGACAAGACCATTTAGTATTTTGCCAGCCGTAAAAGCTTGTGGTCTGTTTGGAGATCGCTAATGGATCTTCAGAGGATGGCGAATGCCACGACCATGAACGGCAAACGATGGGCAGTGACGTGTTCATTGCCTGGCGTCATGCATAATTGTGGGCAAATTGCGCAACCGATCAAAGACCTTTTGTGACGCTATGCTAATGAATGTAAATTGTTGTGATACACTCGTGAATTTGCACGGACACGAACACAGATCCTCATGACGCCGTTGTTTTGAAGCAAATGGTGTGTGGAAACAGTTGCTTTGAAGCTAATGGTAATGACTGAACTTGTAGTGAAATGAGCTGCAACCTCAGCAGACGCTTAAGCATCAGGCGAGTGACAGCTCCAGTCTGTTCTTTTTTTTTTTTTTTTTTTTTTTTCTCTCTTCCTCGGTCGCTCTCTACTTTTTTGGCATTTCTTTTTTCCTATCTTGTCTGCCTTTCTCTTTATCTCTCTGTGAAAAGACAAGTGTCCACTCTTGAGTAAAGCCAGATGCTTTCTCTATTAAATCCTTTTTTCTCTTGAAGGACAACGCACTTCAGTTCCTCAATGTCATTAATATGAAGAAACCTTGACACTTTGTCTTCCGCACTTTTCTGCTTTTCCCCTTCTTTCCCTCACTTCCTTACTTTCTCCAGCTCCCTGGGGACTTCTTTGAAGCACATTATCGGCCCTGCTTCTCTTGTCTTATCCCGTCTCATCTCGTTCTCTTCTTCTCTGGGGAGCCCGACACTCTGTTTTAGTAAAAGAGTTCGGATAATCACTCTGCAGTCACTGTGTCAGCTCCGTTCTCCTCAACCTCATCTTGCGATCAAGCGGTGTTGACGTGGAGTAACTCCCCTTTGGAGTCAGACACGACTGTATTAGGAGACCTTGAAATTGGCATTGTAAAAGAGGAGGGAAAAAAAAAAAATTGTCTGCGAATTATTATTCTGGTCTTTTGGTTTGATTTCATATGTCTTGCACTATGTGAAAGGGTTCACATGATAGCAGAGCATTGGATACTTGACACATTTCCAGTCATCAATAAACTAAAGAGTCACTACAGCGTCATCAAAATACAAACCTCCAAACTGTGAATCTCAATCTCTTTGATTTCAGAACTGCGGATATTAATGGACAGGCTCCAAGATTCTGGTCCAACATGGGCAATTTTCAAATCTTTCAAATTTTGGCACAGAATTAATTGGCTCCTCTCAGAAAGGAGTCTGCCAACTAAATTTTGTTCTTTGAAGCCAGCCAAAATTTGAGAGAGTTGTACTACCTGAGAGTGATGTGTTTTTTTTTGTTTTGTTTTGTTTTTGTTTCAATTTCCACCCTGGAAGTGATTATAAAATTACATACGTGGAGTGATATACAGCATCTGATCTAAACCCCCAAAAACCCACTAGAATATTAACTTACATATGCTACACATTATTATTATTATTATTTTTTTTTTGTCTGTGTTTTTACTATATATTCTTTTCAGTGCGTACTTTTTCCTCCTTTGGCCTCCTCACAATCAGTTTTGCGTGGGCATATCATGAGGTTCCACTACGTTAATTATGCACAGCCCCTAATGGCTACTCTGCTGGGAATTGTGACAGGTCATCGCCCCATGCAAAAGTAGCTGTAAACAAATTGGAATACGTAATATTTAATATTGTATGGAGGACTGTTTGTAGAAGCAATAGTCAGCAACGCTCTTAAAGCGCACGCGTGTGTGCGTGCGTGCGTGCGTGCGTGTGTGTGTGTTCCATCGGGGAAAATCCCGGGAATTGTTGCCGTTTATGCTCACACACAGAATGAATACCAGCATCGAGAGTGGGGGGGGGCATCAAACTGTGAAACAATGCATGCAATTCACTGGGGGGATGAGTGAATGCAAACGGCGATTGCATTTTTTTAATATGTCATTGAGGTGCTATATGTTTTATTAAATTCTGAGAAGATGTAAATGCAGACAAAACACATTCTGTTGGGAAGACAAAGTTCAAAACCAGACACGATTGTAATGACTATGGGTTGTCTTCATTGCATGCAAAATCTGTACTCGATGCTTCTACTGTGGGCATTTGGCTTAAAGACTTGTTGGTGCCGCATACGCCTGGGTGGCATTTATGAGAATCTTTCCTGACATGTGAAATTGCAAGATTTTGCAATAGCTTATTCAAGATCAACTCAAGGTACAGACTTATATAGTCTTATATTTTTTTTTCAAAGCAAAACTTATATAGTGTGCTTACTCCAATGCACTTGCTTTGAAAATGATGTGTAGTTTTTAACCAGTGTAGTGTAAAACTGTCTTTGGCGTAATTCTGGTAAACATTACTGAGTTTTCTACCACATGCATAGCAGATGTAATCTTTTGGGTTCGGGGGCAGGATTAAAAAAAAAATGTAAATAAAACATTTTGGATGGATGGAATTTGATATAACATATAATATGCATGTAATTTAATGCATAGAAATGTGATAAAACAATTCACACTTGTATGCACTATATGGTTATTTTTTGCCTTGCCATTACTCAATTTCATTCCTAAATGACCAGTGCACTAAAGAGACTGTAAAAACCAGACTTTCCTCTCCTGGGACTTTTTTCAGTTTACAAATCTATTTTCATGTGCAAGAAGTATTTGGTAGCACTGTTGTATCACTTTACTAAATCATGTTTTTATTCATTTAGTTATTTGTTTTTTGACCCGCCCATGACTACTGCCTCCTGTGTGTAGAAGCTTTTCTTACCATATCTGGCCTTTCAGGGACATTTCTTTTGAGAAGTGTTGTGAGTATAGTGATCTAGAACACTCAGGATCATAGGAAAACGGATTTACCAGTGAGAGTATGAATTTTTGCTGTATTCCTGTTTTGTAACTCAGGCCCCACTGTTATTTCATGAGAATTGACTTAACATTGACTACACATGAGTAGGGGGTCGTGAACAAGTAAATGAGTTAGTCAGTTTCCACCATGTCGTCCTGCCTCTCTGTTTTAGGTGGAGTGGATACAGCAGCAGGTGGTGAAGAGGAGGATCAAGAGGGATTACAAGCCGGCTCCGCCCCTCTCCTTGTCAAGCCCGGCCCAGAGCAGCCCGGCCCAAAACAACATCTTCTATAATGATGCCAAGTGGAGCAGTATGTGGTACATTGTGAGTATGCTCTCTGCTTCTTTCCAGCTGGTCTTGATTGTAGGACTGTCGATAATCCATCATTCATATGTTTACATTCACAAATGAGGCAACGCCAAACCCTATCAATTTGGGGTCTGATGACCCCCGGGGATCCTTCAAGTGGTTCCAGGGGATCCTCAGCAAAGTTATTAATAACTAAACTTCACTGTTATTTTATTTACAATAAATTAGCACTATCAGAGAATGGACAATGATGGCTGTTTTTAGCATAGTTCCACTGTTATCTCCCTAACTATAGTATAGACAGGTATTAAGGTTTGTGCAAAATCACATCTAACAATAAAAGCTTTCTCATATTGGGGTCCCAGAGACAAAGTCTTAGGGTTCTTGATCTGAAAAAGGCTGAGAATCATGACTGTAGATTACTTTCAGGGAAGCCAATTTCTTAGCATCAGATGGCTGCATTCCCCGCAGCCAGGTACACGCTCTGACAGTGTTTGTTTATCAATTGTCACATTTTATCATTTCATAAAGAAATTAATTCATTTTTCATTTTTTTTCTTTTTGCATTAATGATGATTACTGGAATAGCAAAATAACAGATTAGCATAATCAATCGCATTTGTATTCTGTACTATCCCATCGAATTTGCATTAATTGCTATCTATAATACAGTATTACAATGAAATTGCGGTTGGTCATGACCTTGAGCGAATTACTGTGGGCACTGTCAAATCTAGAGGTTCCAGAGGGATTGAAAGATGAGGACAAAGTTGTAAAGATTACAATTATAACATTATTTTTATATGAACAAGATTTTGTCTTTGCTCTCTGTTAGAAAGCACAGTGAGGGGACTGAGCTCTCAGTACTCATGTGTTTTAAACTACTGACATAAAAGTAGTGTCTCTTTGAACCTATTCTGTCTTTTCCACTTAACTGAAAAGAGAAACATGCCAGCCATGCTCAGATTCACTTCAGTCTGAATAAATTGTCTTGTGCACTGTACACTTTGGAATCATAACGCGTGCGTGCGTGCGTGCGTGCATGTGTGTGTGTGTGTGTGTCTTTAGTTCTGTCAATGGTTAATTTAGTATAGATAACTCATGATACATTGACCTGAGCTTGAAATGTATTTTTCTAGCTTTTGTATATAGTGTTCTTTTTGTCCAGGCATGTATATAGTCGTTGCTTACATTAATATTGTTGTCTTTTTATTTGTTCTGTTTAGACAGTCAGCAATAACTAATAATTTGGTAAATGTCTCCACATGCCCCACATGGATTTAGCTGCTCAGGGAGAGACATCCTATCATAATACACAACTGTGCCTTGTAACCGTCATTAATTAAATTAGTCAGTTAACAGCTTGCCAATTGAGACACTGAACATCTATATCCAATACATAAATTATTTGAAGTATAATTTAAAAAGATTTGTCTTCCAGTTGAATTTTCCTGTTTGGGAATGGGGGAAGCATATTTTATCTTCTTTTTCCCGCACTGCCATCCTACATTGCACAATACTGTAAAAGCTCTCTTTCCAGTGTAATTGACCTAACCATTCATTTTCTATTCACAACAATGTTCTATGATGGAAGAAAAGCTGTAGCTGTGCTCCTATCTCTTTGACATGTATAACATAAAGTGCCTCACTCTCAACGCATACCTGGAAATGGAGGATCACTCCTGCTCTGTATGGGATGTACCCTATTTATAGGCATCGCTCTAATGGATTCTCTCTCTTCCTGTCTGCCCCCTTTTGTCCTCTCTCCATCTTCCTCTGCTCTGTTTTCTACTCCTCTTCCCCTCACCTCTCTCACCTGGCTTCTATCCTGTTGCCTTAATGGGTGCTCTTTGACTGTCTCTGTCTCCATGTGTCCTTCTCTCCAACTCCCTTGCATCCTTTTTCTCCCATTTTTTTCTTCCTTCCCTCTCTCCACTCCTCTCCTTGGTCCCCAGCACTGTAATGATGACGTGAACAACTGCCAGTCGGACATGAACATCATGGGGGCTTGGAAGAGGGGCTACACAGGCAAGGATGTGGTGGTGACCATCCTGGACGACGGCATCGAGAGGAACCACCCCGACCTCATTCAGAACTATGTGAGTGTGTTTGTATGTGTGTGGGAGTCGGTGGCAGGGGAGCTGTGTGTTGGTGTAGTGATTTGTCAGTGTTTAAGTGTAGGGAGGGTGCGCATGAGTGAGGTGGTGCCTGAGTGGTGGTTTGTGAAGGTGGGTCTTGTGGCCCAGGTGAGCGTCTTCATTTTGGGATTGCTGAGGGCACACACACACACACACACCTTAGTTAATTTTATTACGGGTCCAGCCCTATATGTCATATTGAATTGTATAATTTGGTTATATGTCATCTTGAATTGTAGTTAGTTATAACATTAATCTAAATATATTCTAGTCAAAGTTTTCACATCAGTCTATATTTCGAGCAGGAGTTAAACGCTTTTCTCGAGGACGCGGAGATAACGTACTGGAAGTAGCCGACCGTGGAAAACGCTGATGCTAATGCTGAGTTCCATGGGAACTTGGAAATTTGTAATTGGTGTCGGTAGGAAGTGATCCTGAGTTTCACGGGAACTCGGGGAGCTGTAATTCGTAATTAACACGACTAACCTGGCTGCCTGCGGCTATATTTAACTGACTATATGTATCATGATATTAGTATATATTGGTATAGGTTATGGAAAAGAACAACTGTGCCCCTGAGCCAATCTTTAAATCGATCTTTCACATCTGAAAGATATTTATTAGAATTAATTAAAGGGTCAATAGACAAACTTTCAACTTACCCCCCTAGCGTTTCGAAGTGGTATTATTGTTTGCGCCGCTGTCCCAAAGACCACCAGATCGCTTTACGTTTTCCTCAGAGCGTCGTGGAAATGATCAACACTACTTTGGAAATAAGAGAAGAAAGAAGATTGTTCACTGAAGAGGTAAATTGAAATACATCAATGTCGCTGCCATATTGGAAACAGGCAAGACCGGCCTGTAAACAAATACAAGTAAACGGAGGAGCTGCGGTTTTTCTGGATAAAAATAACTTATAACATTAACATTTCTCAACCAAATTCAATGAGTCGTTTAATATATTCAAGGGTTTATGATCTATGTGGAGTAGATTGCTCCACCGTCCGCCATTTCTACTAATGGTTGCGCATTGGTTGTCCACACTTCCTGTGACGCACTGCCGTAGATCATTTTCTCAGGGATTCGTACCCGGTGGCGGTTCGAATTGCATATGGAGGCTTTTTCATTTATTTCACAGATCAAGTGATCGCATTATGTAGTCGATTCAAAATCGATGATTCACATGAGGAAGAATTAATTTTTTGGAATGCATCTTGGCTGAGCGTCACCATTGGTTAAATGTAATTTTCCGCGTGCGGCAACGGACAGCCAATCAGTTTGGACAATCTAAAGCGGACCTCTGCCAATCACGTTTGTCGATATAGAAATAAGCCCCGCCCCCTCCCTTGTGGACAGGTTGCGCTTGTAAACACAGTAACACACGGAGCGGAGACAGAACACCGTGGCGTTTTTTTCCTCACAAACTCTGGCGCACGCACATCAAAGCCAATGATGTGTAGGCTATATAAATAGATTTATTTATTTAGCTTTTTTTTTAATTTTTTTACATATGTTTATTCAATGGATTCAACACGTTGTGACATGCATAGCCTTTGTGAGTGGGGGGGGACTCGAGGAGGAACGTCACGGCCCATAATAAGTAAAACAAAAAAAAGTTGTCCATTTCCCCTTTAAACACACATTAGTCAATCCAAGCAAAAAGTAAACAAAGAAATTTCACAGATTTTCAGAGCGGGGAATGATTTTGTTCCCTGACTCACTTTTAAAATACTAAAATACATTCAAGGTACATGAAGTAAACCGAAGAGCAGGTTTCAGGGGAAAATGGATCCATTTGAATCTCATTTACTTACGCGTGGCAATTTTATCATGACACCCCTCGTATAGTAGTGGAGCCTTTTTCGGAATGATACCTTGCAACTGGGAATCGTTTAAATAGTGTCAACAACTTTTAAGTATCCCTAGACGCTCTCGTTTCTAACCGTTTCTACTGGGAACAAAGCCCCAGCAGGTGAGGTCAAACAGGATGTGTGCTCATGCTAGAGTTGACTTTTCTGACCGTAAGGCGTGCGTGCATCTCTCAAATGACTGGGCTGAGAGTGCTTTTGTTTTTTGTTTTTTGTTAATACAAAACAATTCCATACTTTAGAGGTAGCAACTTTTTGGCCTGTTTTCTCTGCCACCCGTAATGCTTAAGTGGCATACACACAAATGTCCCGCCCATTGAGCCTACAAATTATTTTTTTCAACGTCAAACTCATGTTGATTCACTGGACACGGCATAATTGTTTAAATTGTCAAAGTGGTCAGTATGAATAGCACTCTATCAAAGTTATAAATAATAATTATGTTATCAAGATGTTATTTTGAATCGCAATCTTGTGATCCTCCTGTCAAAAAATAAATACGGTTCTCACTTGCAGTTTCTTTCAGGAAACTATACTATCTAGTTCACCATAAAATGTTGTTTTTACTTAGTTTAGTAGCTCAAAATATATTAAAAGCAAAAAAGATTGTGAAACTGTAAACTCCATAGTGCACATCTTGAGGCAATAATGTGATGGTGATGTTAATAACATTACAGAATGAAGGCAAAGAATCATTTCCTCATTTAATTTAATGGTGTTTACGGTTCAGGGACAAAATCATCCGAAAGTACATGAAAGAAATAAATGAATGTAACCTGTTTTTAGAATGCATTCATACGTCGACATTTTAATCGAATAATTGCTAAGTTCTGTATAACTTGCATGTACATGTGCACTGGCACATATATGTCTGTTTTAATAAACGCTCACACCGAGGTATGGGTTTATTAGAAGAATCCCAAATAGCTGGAGTGTTTTCTAAGCCTGGGGCCGCAGGTAAGTCGATTTGATAGTCCCACCATTGCTGCCATTAGCTACTTTAACTGCCTGGATTTGTTTATGCCCAGGGTGCTCAGTCCTGCAGATTGGGTTAGTACAGATTGCATTCAATTTACTAATCTCTTGTGTTGTCAATAGGGAAAGGTTGATTGGGTTAGAGACGACACTTTTGTACGAGTGCGACTTTTTCCATCTAACGACCTTGGTTAATTCAGAGTTTGTTTTGGAAGCAAGCGCTCATGCTATTTCTTTGACGTGTCGTCGTCATCGTCGCATTGCGTGTGAGACCAATCAATCCAGTGCAATTTTCATTTTGACCGTGTCTCCTCTCCCTCTTCTTCTTGTGTCCCCGTAGGACCCTCAGGCCAGCTTCGACGTGAACGGTAACGACATGGACCCCATGCCTCGCTATGACGCAAGTAACGAAAACAAGTAAGACAACCAGCCGTCTAACCTTGTATTGGAATGAGCGCTCACATAGGCACAAGTAATGTGACACTTCTAAGACACTGACCTTAATACGTCAGTAAAGTTACGGTAGAGATTACAAGTATCAAAAACCTCTCGGAGATTCACTGCAAAGTCTTTGAAGGCTAAGTAGTTTATCTCTTGAACGTCAGCATTGTACAGCTGGAGTAAATGTCTATGAATGTGTACATTTATTTTTCATTTTGAAAGAGATTTTTCTATGTAAAGCTCCAGGATAAGAGATTAAACACATTGTTTTTTTTATTTGAATGCAGTATATGACCTTTAACTTCTCTATATTTCCAGTATAAACAAATGAAATTGATGAGATAAACGCATGGCTCAGGATCTATTATCAAAGTAAAATTACTGGTATCTGCACTGGTATTGAACATTTTCAAATTATAACCACTCATTTGTGCGCTTGTTTTGTGCACGTGTATGTGCGTTCTTGTGTGTTATTGCAGTATGTTGATACTTTCTCTGTGAGATTTGGTCGGAGTGTTTGGGGTAATCTTGAGGCTAGGGGTTTACGGGGCAAGTTCATGAAATGCGTCCAGACGGTCTATTAATAGAAACCTCTTTGCCCGCGATTGCCACCTTCTCTTGATTTATATTGACCAGAAGATGTGGGTCTGACTATGTTTGCCTGCCCCTGGTTTTGTTGTGGGCGTAATGAATTACATTTGTGTGTGTGTGTGTGTGTGTGTGTGTGTGTGTGTGTGTGTGTGTGTGTGTGTGTGTGTGTGTGTGTGTGTGTGTGTGTGTGTGTGTGTGTGTGTGTGTGTGTGTGTGTGTGTGTGTGTGTGTGTGACTAAGAGAGAGAGACAGAACCTCTCCCCACGTCCAGGGACTTGGAGTCTTGTGCCAGTTTGGCCTAGTGAGTGATTTTTTGGTGTGTGTTTGGCTGCTGCTGTCCAAATACCTTGGCAGCAGCCGAGTCCTTGCTGGTTGTGTGTTGTCTTAAAGAGACACGAGGCCCACAGCGGAACGACCCGCTCTGCTCGAGCTAAATTCATACCCGATGTCTTTTTTCTTTGACAAAAATAGAACATCACTTTCTCTCTTTGTCCTTATATGCATTTTGTGTGTGTGTTTGTGTGTGTGTGTGTGTGTGTGCGTGTGCGTGCGTGTGTGTTTATTCTTTGTGGCTTTTGTTTTTAAGTTTCATAATTTGTGACACATTATGTTGCTGTTTATTGTTCATTACCAGGCAGTACTTTTAGCCATCGCTAAATAAGATCATTGTTTTAGAGATTTCGTAAAATATCCTCACTGTATTTCTACTGTATGTATTAATTTGTGTTTTAGTCTGCCTTCATGCGCGTTTGTCTCAAAGTCTCCTTTTGTCCGTCTGTCCGCCCTTCTGTCCGTCCAGAGAAGCACAAGCTGTTCCCTCCTCGGAGGTCAGAGTTTCTACATTCCCATATGTCGCAAGTAGCTAAAAACTGGAAGTTTTAAAAAGACCAATATTTTGTCCGTGGGCCGAGTCTGGTTTGGTTGGTTGGCTTGAATTCACAGAGAAAACCAAAAAGGATATGCTTTTCAACTCTCTGCTTTTCTGATCTTTGCATGGTTGACTTTACACATGGAACCCATTCTTTAACCTTGTTTAGATCCTTGGACAACCATATAAATATCAAATATTTGGGGTGTGTGTGTGTGTGTGTGTCTGTGTCTGTGTCTGTGTGTGTGTGTGTGTGTGTGTGTGTGTGTGTGTGTGTGTGTGTGTGTGTGTGTGTGTGTGTGTGTGTGTGTGTGTGTGTGTGTGTGTGTGTGTGTGTTGTATTCCCTTTGATCGTGTATTCCCTCCGCAGTTGTAAAGCTCTGGTTTGAGACACAGAAAGGGCATGAGTAGCTATGACTGGGAGATATAAATGGAAAAATATTGTCATCAATGGAGATCTGGAAGAGCAACGATGGCCAGACGGGCAAGAATTGATGACCAGTCTCTCTCTCTCTCTCGAGAACTATCGTTCTGTTCATTTATTGGTTTATGTCTAGGTGCATTTGTATATTATAAACCTTTTATATGTAAAACTTAACTAAGTTGGTTTTACTGGGTTTTTATATGAGCTAGCAGTTAAAATATGTTGGTGATATTTAACAGTGGCTTCACACGAGTGCAAGTTAAAGTGGCTTAACTAAAGCTGAGTCTCAAAGTTGCAATCACACTTAAATTGCTGACACTAACCTGGTGTTGGATAAGACCTAACCCGAGCAGTCGAGTAGTGTCGCTTCGACCAGAACTTTTTGCACACTTGGCTTTAGCGCTGCGTAATGCAGGAAAAACGTCTGGACTGGATTCAAGTTGGAATACACGTGGGAAAACAATCCAAGGATTGTTTCTGCTCTTCCAGACATAGTATGAGCGGAGGTCAGCGCTCCAAACTAAGGGCGGGGGGGCGTGTGCTGTGTTTCGGGCTATGGTGTGCGCCTGCCTGTGCTTCTTCTGTGCTGTCACCCTCACGTGGGACCCGGGGCCATATTGGGTGCAGGCAGCAGGTTGTGGCTCGGAGTTCACTGCTCGGATTCCTTTGGGAACTGAGGCGTCCGCCCGTGAAACAGCTGTGGACTGACTTGACGTGTTGGGTGTGAGTTTGGGATGCCTTTTGAAAGGCTTGACCGCGGTTGTTTAATAAACATGCGCTCGACACTTGAAGAGAACTTCCTCGGCTTCCTCAAAGTCCGCCCTTCCTCCCCTGAGGCTTCGGATTGGAGGATTCTGGGTTTCCATAGCAGCGGTCAGAGCTTTTTCCGTAGGGTGTCACAGTGCAGATGTTCTCTGCAGGGGGTGTGTGTGTGTGTGTCGGTGAATGTGTCCATATCCGTACGTGTTTTTGTGCGCACAAATGTTTGTGTGTGGGTGTAGTGGTGAGCTAGTAAGTGCTGTTTGCGGACACAGACACAATCATGTTTGTTTACGCTGGTCATTGACCCGGCCGATCGTCACCACTGCAGTTGTGTGTGTGTGTGTGTGTGTGTGTGTGTGTGTGTGTGTGTGTGTGTGTGTGTGTGTGTGTGTGTGTGTGTGTGTGTGTGTGTGTGTGTGTGTGTGTGTGTGTGTGTGTGTGTGTGTCTGGCATTGAGAAAGACGTGCCTTGGTTTGAATAAGATGAATTGGGTCGGGAGTTTGTTTGAACGCTTTTCACTTTTGAACCAAAATGTATTTTTGCTTTAAGTTACTGGAAGTGTTTGGAGAATCATAGCCCAATTTGGACTTCATATATTGTTTAGAAATAGCTCAGCCAGAATGCACTCATTAATACATGTATATGTGTGTTTACTTGAAAGCGTTTCTGCTTTCCACTTATAAAGCAACATGTTGATCTTGCAGTTTGCACTTTGACCCTGTGTGTACATTTATTTGTTAAGCGCGCCGCTGACATCTTACTCCAATATGCCATTTGTTTGTGTGGGTCGTGGTTAAATTTTGTTTAATGTGTCCTCCACTCTGTCTTTAGGCATGGGACACGGTGTGCTGGTGAAGTTGCTGCCGCAGCTAACAACTCGCACTGCATTGTGGGAATTGCTTACAACGCCAGGATAGGAGGTGAGTAATTGGCTGTATTTGTCTAAATCCTCCGGGACTATTTACCAATTCCCTTCATGCCTCTGTTTGTCAGTAGGAGCACGTTAAACTCTACTTGATGTATGTTGTTGTGAATTAGGGTTAATACCCAGTAGTCTCTATGATAAACAGTTAGAGGAGATGATGAAGAGACTAAAAGCGGCAATGCGTAGCAGACTTCCAAACTCATTTATTCCAGGTATTGACGACACACCAGTTCATTGCTGAGAGGAATGATTAAATCCTTCTTGCGCATAAATTTACTACAGCTATCAAGCGATTGCCTCGGAGCTTTATGTTTGTGCTTTACACAAAATGTAAAGTCAACTTGAACCAATTTTCATTCGGCCCACACATCGTTATTGATGACACACCTGACGTTTGGTAGTTAGAGCTTTCCCACCCATACTGATCGTGTGTTTATGGCCCAGATATTAAATATTAGTTGCCATTTATTTACTGTGAGCGTCATTCCCCAAGGTGTGCGCATGCTGGACGGAGACGTGACCGACATGGTGGAGGCTAAGTCCCTGAGCCTCCAGCCGCAGCACATCGACATCTACAGCGCCAGCTGGGGGCCCGACGACGACGGCAAGACGGTGGATGGACCGGCATCGCTGGCGAGGCAGGCGTTCGAAAACGGCATCCGTGGGGTGAGTGGGAGACATGACGCACACACACACACCACCGCTCAACGCCGACGCCTGCGTGTTAGGGAGGAAAAGAAACTCAAGCACAAACTTAGCGAGAGACTTTTGAAACTTTTTCTTTTTAAACTCGTCTCCTTTTTCACCTTTGCTTATCAGAAACCGGTTTTAACGTTAAAGATGCGACTGCATCGATTCGCCAACCCCTGGATTGATCTAAATGTACCATGACCTGGGCGATGGCCCCATTCTGAGGTTATGAAGCGGTTGACTGAAGCCTTGCTGCTTATTCTACTTTAGTATAAACCAAGCTGCTGCGGGAGACTCATTGATATGATGTTACAAGTCATGTTACTTCCGCGCCGTTGAACCAACAACCGAACACTTCCTCCTCGCTTTCTCTCACTTTCCGACCCTGTCCTTGCCACAAACACACACACACACACACACACACACACACACACACACACACACACACACACACACACCCCTGCACCAGATTGCGGGCACATATTTTCCTCTCGCGAGAATTGTGAGCTGCCCTTAATAACCAACGCATTCAGGGTCATTACAATATTATATTTACTGTATCAGAATCACCATGTATTAGATATTGTTATATCTGAATGTCATGAAAATAAAAATACTTGGTACTACTACTACTACATAAAGGTACTTGGGATTCCCGAGTATTTTATGAAATATATCTATTCGAAGGTAAGCAATACCATTTTTTGAATCTGAATCATAATTGGTTTATTTTCAGCAGATACATTTACATGTACTAGGAATGGTGAGGTTTGGTGCACTTCAGTATAGACTATGGGCATTAAAAATCTTAACAGTTCGGAAAAAAGGAGAATATTTTTTTATTTTTTATTTAAACTGTTAGATATATATCTATAATAATATCTATGTAAAATATAGAATTTGTATGTATACAAATTGTAAAAATACAAACAGAAATCGTCACATATTTAAGAAACATTTTTATAGAATTGGCTTATTTAAATTTTTAATGCGAAAATCAATGTCTACATTAAACACATGTGCAGAACTGTATCAGATTGCATCGTATTGCATCTCATAGAATTGCACCGACTCGTTCCATATTAAAATATATTGTCCCTGATTCATTTCATAGCCCATGTTATCTAGATACATATTGGATCGTCTTACAGTATATGGGCGAGATGCACACTTCAAAATTGGTCTTTGTAGTGTAATATGCATCAAATGATTCATCATGACATTTTATTAATTATTAATTAATAATTGCAATTAATTTATTTTACTTAACAATTCTCTTTTTTTGGTGTTAATTCTATCCCTATCTTTACCACTTTACGCCACTAGTATTTGAAATAAATGTTGTAATAATAATGATACATGTCTACCTATTCCAGAAGAGACCTTTTATTTGCATTGGAGCAAAAATAAATTGAGTAGACCGTTCATTTGAAGAAAACATTTTCATTTTATGCCAACATATCTAACGTTTGTTTTAAATAAACACATGACGATCATAACGATTACACCAAGGTCATTATCGACTCAAATAATTGCAAGTATCTATTAATTGTAATAGTTGGAGTGACTGTTAGGTTGTAATTGGACTTTTATAAAAAAAAAAAATTGGCTTTTGGGTATGTCTCTTACTTGATAATCCTGCCCCTAGGTGCAGTGATTAGATGGAGGAGATAGTGCTCCTGTGCACTGACATTGAAACTCACATCTCTGAGCAGAAGTGCACAAAGCATTCACCCTTGCATGGCGTTACCTCAAACCCCTTGTTGAGAGCGTTCTCGCTCTGTGAGAATATTCATTTGCATATTAATTTGCAGATTTGCATAATCCCAAACTAGGTGACTGTTTTTGTTTGAGTAGAGCAGAGGGGTGGCATTAATTTGGTGACACACACACACACACACATGTTTGCCGTACAAGCCTTGCTTCGACTTTGGCTCAAGTCAAGGAGGCAGATGCTTAGGTAGTTGAAAAAGGTTTGTTTGGACCTCAAGTTTATTTTTGGACTCATCATGAAGGTACAAAAGTTTCTAGTTCTCATGATGACAACCTGTGTGGCAGAATACCAAAAAAATAGTTTTCAGAGGGAGACAGAGAAATGGCAGATGCTTGCATTTGGAAGGACAGCAGGAGAGATGCAGGGGGGAAAAACAACACATGTCGTCCAAAAATAAGGAGATGGCATGTCGGGCTGATGAGAGGTGTGTGTTGTGTGGTCCCGTCAAAGACGATTCCCTTTAGCCCTGACAGGCTGGCCTTTCAAGGTGTCCAAGGTGAAGTGGAGAAGTGTCAGGGTGGCGAGAGATGTATGTGTGTTGGTGTTATCGTTGCTGTGTCTGTGAAGGGGAATTGAACTGACGTGTGTGTGTGTGTGTGTGTGTGTGTGTGTGTGTGTGTGTGTGTGTGTGTGTGTGTGTGTGTGTGTGTGTGTGTGTGTGTGTGTGTGTGTGTGTGTGTGTGTGTGTGTGTGTGTGTGTGTGGGGGGGGGGGGGCTCTGTCCAACGACTTGTTTTGTATCACTTAGAAACAACTTTTTGTCTTTAATTTTATGTGAGGCCTGTCAGGATGAGTTTTATCTGTGCCTTATCATTAACCATAATGCCTTGGCTTCTTCTTTCTTAAGATTTGTCCCTTTTTGTTACTTTTATTCTTCACTTTTCAAAAATGGACACTATGCGTCAATCTGTACAAGTCAAGGTGTGTGTCGAGTGCATAGGTATACATTTTTGAATTGACTGGTAAGTGCATTAATATACTCTATGTGAAATAACACTAGTTATTACATTAACATTGTACATACTGTAATAAACTAGTTGTAGTAATTCATATTTATAATTTATACCCATAGCAATCATTACCCCGGTGCTTACTATTCTGTATATCTTTTTATATATCTAACCATTTTTGTTTTGTGGCAATTTGTATATATTTGACAATTTTGACAAAGGGTTACTCTGATGCTTGAATTATCCAGCCACAGCTGTGTTTTCATTGGGTATTTGTTTCATTCATTAATGTTACAATTTCTGAGTAAATCCCCCCAAAAAGACATGATGTGTTCTGTGGGAAGGAAAATTCTCATTGAAAGTTTTTTTTTTTTTTTTGTTTTTTTTCTTTCTATTTCTCGGAGAATAAAATTCTTCCTGTGTCACTTCCTGTCAGGGGAGGAAGGGGCGCGGCTCCATTTTCGTGTGGGCATCGGGCAACGGTGGGCGCAGCAGGGACCACTGCTCCTGCGACGGCTACACCAACTCCATCTACACCATCTCCATCTCCAGCACGGCGGAAAGCGGACGCAAGCCCTGGTACCTGGAGGAGTGCTCCTCCACACTCACCACCACCTACAGCAGCGGGGAAAACTATGACCGCAAGATTGTAAGTAAGATTGTAAGACCGCAAGACGGGTGTTTGTACCTGTTCATCCCCCTGTTAATGACAAGCAGAAATAGTTCTGTTGCTAGGCAGGATCTCACGATTGGATTTCGATACAAAGGGTCATGATTTGATTCAATCCCGATTCAACCCAATATCGATGAGATGTCTCTTCTATATCGATATATTGACATTTTATATATAATGAGAACTGCTATCGACTTTTCAGTCTACCAGTTGCGTGCATGACAATAACAAATTCAGTCAAATACAGAAAATAAATATTAGAATTAATTTGTAATGGAGGTGGTATCTAATTTAAAGGTGCAGTGTGTAGAATTTAGCGGTTGCAGATCACAAGCTATTGAATATCCCTCGCCATGGCGGTGCAACGTGGGGGCCTCCGCGAGAGAGACAGTGGCCTTGAAACTCGGGGAGAGCCAGTGTTTGGTTTGTCTGTTCTGGGCTACCGTAGAAACATGGCAGATCAACATGGTGGCCTCCGTGGAAGCCTACCTTCTCCCTGTCTGGATAAAAACAGCTCGTTCTAAGGAAACGCAAACACAACTTTTCTTATTTTAATGGGATTATACACTTATTATAATATACTCATGAATTTATGTCATGATAATATATTTCTGCCAAGCCTGTTCCGTAAATTCTACACACTGCACCTTTTAAGAGGAAAGTAGTTGCATAACCTCAAAACGAAGTAATGGTATTACGATTTTTTAATGGCTTTAGAAAATTTAAACAATTTAATTTTACGGGAGTCACATTTATATATTTATCTAGATTTTAAACCCATCTCAAAAGAGTACACTCATGTTTAATTTATATTAAATTTAATGACTTTCAAAATGCTGTTGGAAACGTTTCCTCCTGGATTGTTGGAGGCTCCAGTGCATCACCCTGGTTCGACCTTAGCTTTCGCTCCTGGTTCCACTGGGACGGACAGCAACACTTGGCCCATGTGCGCAAGCTTGTCTGGCAGTTGTTTGTTACATACCACACACTGGTGATGTGGGACACGCATTCTCACACAAAAACTAAGGCTTTTGGTGTGTGTGTGTGTGTGTGTGTGTGTGTGTGTGTGTGTGTGTGTGTGTGTGTGTGTGTGTGTGTGTGTGTGTGTGTGTGTGTGTGTGTGTGTGTGTGTGTGTGTGTGTGTGTGTGTGTGTGTGTGCGCATGTGTGTGTGCGTGCACGCGCTTGTGTGAGATTCTGTCTCTCTTCTGTCCCACTCTCGCACTCTGACGTGCACGATTGCTCTTCTAGGAAGGCTCGGAGCACTTTCAGTAGAGCCTCATTTATCTGAATGTCGGCCTAATCTTCTGCAGCACATACTGTCCTGCCTGTATTCAATAGTGTTGGACCACTCTCACGTCTTACTAAACCATATCTGCGTGTGTGTGTGTGTGTGTGTGTGCCCACGCACGCATGCAAGCATGCAAGCATGCACATGCTTGTGTGTTCAGATAATCCCTCAAACTCTTTGGTCAGGGAACGGTCCTTTTGATGGAGGCTCAAACTGGAAGGAAGCCAAGATTTCCTTGGATGGCTGGCAGTCTGACTGGCAAGCTGCCTGAGTGACCAAAGTCTACTATTAGAGAAGAATATACAGCGTTTGAACCACATTCTTTAAATACATTTTACCGCTGCCTTTGTGTTTTTTTTTTCCTCAGTGTTGGATTATTTTCTTTAGTTACTCACAAAAATAGTGAGTATACTGTCTGTCTCTGTGTATGTCACAAAGCTGTAGCACTGCAGTGTATCAAAGCTGGAATGTGGCTCTCAGGTGTGTCTAAATCTCCTCATAATCTTCCCTTCCTGCCCATACTGTTTTACCACCTTTGCTCCCACTTTGTTCTGTTCTCTATACATCTGCCTGACTCATCGCCAATCTTTTATTTAATTATTTTTTTAGTTTTTTCCCCACTTTCCACATGCACACCTATTGCCTCGTCCCACATGGTCTTTATATTCTCTGTCTCTCTCTGACTCTAGATAACCACAGACCTGCGGCATCGGTGTACAGACAGTCACACAGGGACCTCTGCCTCAGCTCCTATGGCCGCTGCCATCATTGCCTTGGCTCTGGAAGCAAAGTAAGAAGCACTTAACTTCATCCCGATGCCCTCACCTTAACCTCTTAATGGCCCCAAACACCTCTTTGGCCTTTCCCCCCCCCTCATTGGTTCTCAAAGGGGAGCACAACCTTTATCTCTGTCTGGGGGAATGAGCAGCGGTATTACTGCTGTGGACTGCACAGAACTTCTTCTTTGGGTCCTTCAAATATCTGCATCTCGCCATCAATTGTTTACACTACAGGCTCACACTGTTTTTAAATGTATTATTATATATCTATCGTTCGATCTATAATTTTTTCAGTTTTTTTTTTTGTTATGAATTAGTATTGTTCGGAAGCAGACTATGAGACAGTGGTAGAGGGAGATGTAGAGAGAGCTGGTTGGATTCAATTCCAGGGCGGTTGTGGGGGAAGCACAGCTGTTGTAGCAGCAATTTGACACAACCGTCTCTGGGCAAGTGTTGTTGTAGTACAGGTTCCCCTCACGTAACGACCTCCCTGTTTGACCGTTTTGGACCAACTCTCTGACCATTTGGTATTGTGCACTGCATACAATACCGCGGCATCTCAGCGTCAAGCATCTCATTGCGCACCACCCTTTATAAGATATATACACTATATATGCTATATACACTATACTATATTCACTATATATACTATATATACTATATACATCTCATTCTCTGCATCACCGTTCTCAGTCTCGTTCCCACAGTCTGTCAGTATTCACTGCACTAGCATTTGCAATGGCCACGCCCCCTTACCGTGAAATAACACGGGTCCTCGCTTATCAACCATTTCCCTTAACGACCTGGTCCTAGGAACGGAACCCGGTCGTTAAGTGAGGAGTACCTGTACTTGAATTGATTCACCTTAACATCCTAACGACCAGATAAGAACAGATGTTTACGCACATTTAGGTAGAAAGATGTGTCACGTTTAAATGTGCATAACTCTCTGTTGAATCGGCCGCACGCTCTGAAGCAACCCCTGCAGTCAGGCTAAACGTGAAAGCTTCCTTGAAAACCTGTCGGCGCCTGTAACTCGGGAAGAGCTCTTTAGTCAGAGCGTGGGCAGTGCAGGCTCAGCGACTCTGAATTGGGCTTTAAACCGTTATCACATGTTGCACAGCTCAGTCAGCTGAGGTCACTTTATTTAACCTGGATAATCCGATCCAAATCCCCTCCAGTAGAAAAAAATAAAAAGCTCAATTTCCAAGCAGTCCTGGGCACATAAGCCTGTTTCCTCCACAAGATTATCACACACATTGACTCTTGCCCACTTCTGTCTCCTCTGCTTTCTCTCATCACTACTCCTGCAACCTGCCGGTCCCTCTTGTTAATTGTTTTAAATGTTTTTGTTTTTTTATATATAATTCTCAGGGGCTTCTATGCTTTCACTCTGTTCTTTACACATATGAAGTACAGAGTGGTGGGAGTTGCAGGTGGAAAAGGAGAGGGGGCGAAAGGGAGGAAACTGTTTATAGAAACCCTTTGAGTGGTGGTGATGATATCAGCTGTTATCTGCTGAATGAAGGCGAGTGGCCTGGCTGTGATAAACACATCCGGATGCCATAATGCCAGACCTTGCAATAGAGGTGGAGTGCTTATTTCGAACAGAGCCCGTTGCCTTGCCCTCCCTTGATCTTTGGTATTGTTTGCCTACAGTTTAAGATGTTGTGGAGAATTAAGCAAAGTTGTAATCATTTGATGGGTCAGCGGAGGTTTTATCACATCAATTAGTTGATGGACCGAGCTGGAGAAACCTTTTTCTCTCTTTCTGAAGTCCTTGAAGCGGAGAAGACCACAGAAAGTGGAAAAAATAAGGGGGGATAAACAAGAAATAAGGAGGAATAATCTAGCTCAAGAATCTCATCACCACAATTTTTTTTGGAGGTCCAGGGATTGTAAGTGAGTGAGTGCAGGGAGCTCTCCACTTCTTCTTTTCCACATTGAAATTCAGACCAGAGGCCCATTTCCACTTCCCCGGAGTAAAAAAGTCTCACCATATGTTAGCATACATTTAAGTCTTGTGTCCCCGAACAGGAGCAAAGCAGATAGTTAGTTTTCCAGACAGAACCCCACCCTGTCCCATCCTCCTTCTGTCTCCCTCCTTCTTCTTTTTCAAATTACGCCAGCGTGTGTTCATCCATATTTACTTGGTAGCCACCAAAGCCTATATCAGGCATACTGATATGTTTTTGACTATGGTTCACCCTAACATGTGAGCTTCTCCCTTAATTAGTATTGGCCTGTTTAGAGGCTGTTGTGGCCTAGATAAAGATGCCAAAGTCACTTTTAATTAATGGCCATGAAACATTTATAGAACCATAATTATACAAGGAAAGCTGAGCCCATTAATATTGATCTGGTCATTAATCTATTCTGACTGCTTATAGCACTCCTCTTCATCTCCTTTTGAGATAATCATCTTTTAATTATTTTTCACTCAATATTTTGTGTTTGACTACTTGGTATCCATGTGTTTTGAATGGTGAAGCGTCTGGGAAGTTCAAGTCAAAGAACTTTACGGAACTCTTTAGGATAAATACAGCCTCATTTTATTTTTTCTTCTATACAGTCAGCAATTCAGATTTCATCCCCTTAAGTTCCAGGCTTTTTATCTTGTCTGAATTAAGGGCCCAGTTGTCTATTAACCTTGAATGAAATCAGTCCCAAGTGTAAAACAAATAGCAAAAAGCTTGACTGCACAATGTGTTTGATTGCTTTTTATTTGAAAGCCTAGGAATGGATGGACTGCTAATGTGAAACGCCACATCCTTTCCAAGATTTTTGTGCCATGAAAGATTGATGGCCTGTGATTTATCAACACCCAGACATTTCAGACATTTTTTCCTCTATGGGTCCATAAAGCATAACATAAATCTCTATAGGACTGCTTTTACCAAAACAGTCGTGGCGGTTCAGTGGACTGTGTTGCAGCGATTTGACTTCAGCTCTGAGCCATTGACCTACCTGAGCATGTGACTCCCATACAAACGGTTCCTGCTGTACTTCACGATTCTCTGAAAGCCTTAAAACAAACAACCCCTTAACCTCGTAGATCCTCGGATCTCTCTGCTTGAATTGAAACACCCACTCACAATGGTTTTGTGCAGATGAAAGCTTAAGTTAAAAAAAAAAAAAAAAAAAGGGGGGGGGGGGGGGCAACAAGCCCTGCATAAGATTTTTATTTTTTATTTATTTATTTTTTTCCTGGTATCCAGGACAAAAATCACAAATCCGGTGGTCTCCAGGGGCACTATGGAGAGGCATGATGGCAGGGAGCAGAGCATCTGGCTGGCATATGAGATTGAAGGGATTCCCAGGAAACTTGTTGACCCACTTCTTCCTGGTTTTTCCTTTTAATGTAGTGTTTGGACATCAAAGCAGCCAAGACACATGGCTGCCATCTCGTAATAGATCTCACGTGAGATCTGAGGGATTAGGGAGGATGGATGGAAGGGCATCTCTGCTCCGTGCCTGTAATTTTCCTTCTCACTGATTCTCCACCTACGCTGCCATTTCTGTACCTCTTTGAAAGATTTTAAGATTCCATCCTGTCTTCTCTTACATTTCTTCTCTTCTGTGTCCTTTTAAATCAATGTTTTTTTTTCATTCCTCCTCCTGTTTCCTTCAGGACTCCTACTCCTCCCTCTCGCGGAGACCTCTTAAAGAAGTTATACCCATAATGAATAGCTCTGTGTCTCTGTGTTTGGCTTTCTTTGTAAGATGCACACACTCGCAGAGCCCCGTGCCTTACATAACCCATGCATTTCTATTCCTTATTTCCACTTCTATGTGTTTATTTTTTCTATCACTTTCTGTCTTCTTTCTCCAGTCCTTTGCTGACGTGGAGGGACGTTCAGCATATCATTGTGAAGACATCTAGAGCGGGACATCTCAATGCCCCCGACTGGAAGACCAACTCTGCCGGGTACAATGGTGAGCCCTTGCACTTGCACACGGACTTGGGACGCCTACATGTAGAGTACATCTGGGTGTGAATGGAAATAAGATCACAAGAGAAGATGAGATTTACTTGAGTTTATGGATCTGCGAGGGGTTATCCTTGTGTGACAGCAGCAAAACGAACAGAGCCAAAAAGAGATTAAAACAGATTCAAGTATATACAAAAGAGAGATGCATATGAAATATAATATATATCATACAAAATAAATGACACCCGCCATGCCCATGCAATTCACAGAACACAAAGTTAAAAGTAAAAGGATGGATAAGTACGTAGTATAAGGATTGTAATTTTTGTGAAATTGATAAAATTGATCTTGACTTGAATGCAAATCTGCACAAAGCTTATAAGTAACCTTTTGTTTTGGTGAGCTGGGTGACATAGCTGTCACCCAGAAGACACTGCAGTCAACTTGGAGGTTTGTGGTCAAATCGGCACGTTACAAGGCTGTTAAACTTTGGCACAGGCTGCTGGCCCGGGATAGAGGTGGAAATTAATAACTTAAGAAAAGTCAAAGAATTTAATTTTTCAACACTATAACGATCCAAAACACACAGCCAACTCAACTGGGGAATGGTGTTTGTAAAGTAATGAGTAATGGGTGTGTTTGGATGGTTTGCTCGAAGCTGGATCGAGGACAGAGCCTGGATAGTACTGTACGTCTGCGGGTAGAGGAGAGTGTACAGAGGAACCCCCCCCCCTTATATATGTGCATATAAAGTGGAAAGCCATGATTTAATTGGTTGTCATTTTATATCTAAAGGCCAAAAAAATATTAAAATGGTTTGTGTGGACTTTTAGATATAGCTTGTACCTGGACGCAACCATTCAAATCCACATATGCCCACATATAATAGCCTACATATAATATCGCACATGCCTCAAAACAGCATAGGTGTTTGTAAAGGCTAATTAACTCACTTCTCAGACCACAGTTTTCAGCCCACAGTATTTATATGGTGGACTGTCTTATTTTTTTAGATTGTCCTGTTAACACATTTGTTATGCGATCACAAGATTTATGCGCAAAATCGAGGGGAATGCAAGAGCTCCTCTTATGTTCCACGCTTGCTTCACTTTCTTTTTAGGGTGTGTTCACACCTTAGTGTTTTTAGAGTGGTAGAAAAAGCACTGCCTTGAGTAATGTTCTGTCATGTGGAAAAGCCAGTGTGCACATTGTATCTATAACCACATATTAGCTGACTGCCAAAACTAATCTTTCAACAGGCACTTGGGCCTTGTCCTTTTTCTCTGTCTTTGTTGCTGTTGTTGAGGGAAACCGCAGGCCTCCTGTGCAAGCTTTACTTTGTCGTTGGCTAGACAACAAACAAAAAACCAAAACGGTTGATATTATATGGACTGTTTTGATAAAACTCAGCTGTTTTCAACTTTTAGAAGAGCTTGCCTGCATTCTTCCTATACAAATCTATGTATTTAAAACAAACCGGCGGTTGCATTTTGGAGCAGAATTTGACCTGTGAACCAGCTGTAACGCCATCTCAATATAAGCAATGTGCTTGAAGGATGGCCTCCTTTCTGTTACAGTCAGTCATCTGTACGGCTTTGGCCTAATGGATGCCGAGGCCATGGTGAAGGAGGCGGAGCGATGGAAACAAGTTCCCCCCCAGCACATCTGTGTGGAGAGCGCAGACCGACAGATCAGGTAGAAGTCCTGCTAATGTGCACACAGGCATGCACACATACACACACACATAATTATTAAAACAGTCTAACCATTTGTGCCATCTCAGCACCTCGAACTGCAAAAGCCACCTGTTCTCTTTAAATTATTCTGGGATCAACTTTTTTTGTGTGTGTGGGTGTGTGCGTGTTGCTAAGTGTATATATCTGCTTGTGGTAAGGCTGGGCCGGTCATTTTATGACCGGCGTCGCATTCACGAAAAGGCACCATACAGTAATTAGAATGTAATTGAAGCAGGCTTGCTGCCCCGGTTCAGGCAGAATGACGGCGAGAGACGCAGGGCTGGAGGTTTGCCGGCACACTGGGTTTTATTTGGGACAGTTCAACATAGACACCTCCAGTGCGGAGGTAATAAAAAATGATAAAATAAGGCAGACACAGAAGCGTCATTTCCCGGTGGCGGTTGTGGAACGCTCGGTTCAGGAGCGCACCTTCACAATCCCTGCTTGTGGGGTACAAACTGGAAGACAAACGGACACATGAGAAAACTTCCCAGCTGCCGTCTTTGGCCAGTCAGCTCAACGAGACACAGCTGACTTCCCCTCGCCTCCCGGCACGGGTTTGACCACGCCCCCAAGTCTGCCACAATAATTAACACTTATTTCTTTAAACAGAACAAAGATTTAACATTTCGAAACGTTTTGGAATAAATCAAATAAATGTTTATTTTCACAGTGCTAAACAAAGTAGGCTATGTTAAAACAAAATAAAACAGACCGTCATTGGCTGACCAGGGTGTCTTTCCGACTGCGACGGTTGAATTAAGTCAGATAAAATTAGATAGCCTTAACATTCTCAATAACATTAAGTATGGTAGTGTTGAATAAATAAATCAAAATCAAAGAGATCAGCATTTCCTCAAGGGATTAGGCCGAAATGCGCTTTTCTGGAACAGTTCCGGTTTACTCTACTTGTCCCTATTAAACAAACAAACAAACAATAAAAGACATCTCGTGGTTCAAGTTTCATCCATATTGATCTACATTCGGAGCAGGAATAAATGGAAAAACAGATTTGACCGGAAGTAGCTGAACGTCCGTGCATCGTCGACACGCCAAGGTTGTAAAACTTCAGGTTGGTTTGTGGTGGGAGATGTGTTTGAGTAAGACGCTTTGTGCCATAATCATCCAATTTGTTATATATGTGCAGGTTGTGGCTCCAAACACACATTTATATGGTGCAGGGTGTGTGGCGTCGACTCCATCGCTCTGTAGTGGTTACAAACTGAGCGTGTAGGTGTCTGTAGGTCGGCTTACCTGTTTGACGTTGGCGGGGCTTTTCGATTGATATTTTATCTCTTTTTGCCTTAACCGTTGACGCCTTAACCCTTTTTTTTAAGTAAAAGCCATTCTGTTCTGTTCATCTCACCCTGTGTGAGATGTGGAATTGTGTCCCTCCATACTTTGTGGGATTCGAGGAAGTCATAAAATACCAACTGTAGGGGTCCAGCCGATAGCTTTATTATTACTATTATTATTATTATTATTATTATCCTTATTATCATTATACCATAGTCTACTGCAAAAGGGAGATTAAAAACAATACATGCTTTGCAACGTTGCCCAACCCCCTCCCAGACGAGAGGAGGAGCACAGTAAACA
This sequence comes from Zeus faber, assembly GCF_960531495.2. NCBI lineage: Eukaryota > Metazoa > Chordata > Actinopteri > Zeiformes > Zeidae > Zeus > Zeus faber. The sequence continues at coordinate 16,076,433 of NC_137203.1, read as the reverse complement.
TCAAAGAGAGCACACTTCAGAGACAGCAGGATCGCAGGGAGAAGTTTTGTCTGCTTTGTTCTATCTCAGCGGCTCCCAACCTTTTCGGACTCACAGCCCACTTGAAAATCTCAAAAGTGTTGGCGGCCCACATCCGACCAGAAGTTATACGGGAGCCAAACAGTGCGTTCTCAGAGGACGTATATTTTAACAATCATGGACATTCTCATACATACAGTGCAGTAATGGTAAAACAAAAAAAGAGGTGGGTTAAAAAAATAACCTTATATCCATGGAACTTTCGCGTAACGTTAGTAATGGTATCTTGTAGGCGCTGTCTGAAGGGCACAGTGTTTTGAATGTCACATAACTACTAACAGGAGCACATTAATATTGACTCACCTCATGAGAAGGCTGATGTTGCATGGCAGACACCAAATGCTTGATGCATCCCTTGATGCTGTTGTCCCTTAAGCCAGACGGCTTAAGGGACGACAGTCTCAATCGAAGAGCTCGCTCAACATTCAGTTTATTCCTGTATTTCATCTTCGATGCCACAAGCTCCGAAAAGCCAGTCTCACAGAGATACGTTGTCGGGAAAGGCATCAGAAATCGCACAGCTCCGTCGGACAGATCGGGATACTTGGAAGCAACATGAAGCCAAAAGTTTGTCAGGTGTTTGTGTGAGAAAGCCAGTTTCAATGCGCTGTCGCAGGAGAGATCCACAAGATTGCCCTTCTATTTTGCGCTCAGGCCTGCGAGGGTCTCGTCACTGTGGCTGGCAAAGGGGTTTTCGATCCAGCTGCACATCTGGGATGGGGGAAGTATTCGCGCAGCTTGGTCCTCAAACCATGCAGGTGCTCTTTGACATGATTGATCACGGTAAGGGGAAGCCGCATTTCTTCCTTTGTCAAAAAATCCGACAGATTCTCAAACTAGACAGATTCCAAAGTTTTACCGGTCAACTCACTTGGCCCACATATCCATTTTCTTATGGTCGGTTCTATTTTATTCTGGGCATGGAACATGGTCACTGCTTTTCCTTGGAGACTGAGGTTGAGTCCATTTAAGTGGCTGAATATGTCGAGAAAGTATCCCAATTTAGCCAGCTGTTCAAAATCACTGAAGCGATGTGCGAGTTCAAACTTTGTGTCGAGGAAAAAGCACCCTTACCTCAATACACAATTCAGAAAGTCGCGTCAGTACCCTCCCCCTTGAGAGCCACCGGACTTCAGTGTGTAACAGAAGCTGCTTATGGTCACTGCCCATCTTGTCACATAAAACGTAAAATATGCGCGATTGCAGTGGGCGGCTTTTGATGAAGTTGACTGCTCTGATTGCCTCGTCTAGAACAAACTCTTTTTTAGCTCTGCAGGCATTTTATCTGCAGCCAGCGCTTCTCTGTGTACACTGCAGTGGACAGATGCTACTAATGGAGCCACAGCTTTCACCCGGGTGATGCCTCCGCTGTGCTGGTCCAGCATCGCACGGGCCCCATCAGTGCTCACTCCCACGCATTTGGACCAATCAATCCCGTTTGAAACTATCAATGTGTTCAGAATGTCAAAAATGGCCTCAGCAGTTGAATGCGGACCTCTTCTTTTATCTCTCCATTGTTTTCATACCTTACCTAGGCAAGCAGGTTTGACAGATTTGTGATGTCTGTCGATTCATCCAATTGGAGGGCATAAAAACAACTCTCTCATACGCTCATCATCTGCTGTTCTGACACATTCTCTGCCATATCGTCAATCCTGCGTTTGACTGAGTTATCAGACAATGAGATGAGGTGGATTGGCTTGCACACCTTCTCTCCCAACATCACCCCCACTATCTCTTTTGTGGCGGGAAGAATTAAATTCTCCCAGATTGTATGTGGTTTACCAGCCTTGGCTATGAGTTGGGGCGACCCGATAGGACGCTTCCACTGCCTTTACGTTCTCGGTGCCCATACAGGATGTTTGGATGGCTTTCTTCTTGCCCTGATACTAGTTTATTATCGAAAAGTTCAAGCGGCTTGGACATGTACTGTTGGTGTTTTGTCTCGAGGTGACGGCGCAGTTTACATGGCTTCAGAGCTTTGTTTGAATAAAATCTCGGAACACACCATGCCTAGCGGTAACGGTTCGTCTTCCGTGCCTGTCCAAAAAAAATCCCAATGCTAAATATTCAGCACCATACTTGTCTGAACCTTTCTTTTTTGTTTGACAGGCAGGACTGTCCCGCCTGGACAGTGCTTGTAGTCAATGTACCAATGGCTTCTTTCCTTTTCAGTGTGCCTGATGCCAGCCAACCATCCATTTTGATTATCACCTTAAGTTAAAAATGTACAGGTGCACGTCGATCATGGTCCGGCTTGCACAATCAATCGACGTAGTAGGCCCTACCATAAGTTCTTATATATCAGTGATGTCGAATTTTTGAAGGTTTTAAAGAAAAAATACCATTAAATCATTATTTATTTTACACAAAGCATTTTTTTTTAATTATTAATAGATTTTTTTATTTTTATTTTTTTCAATAAAATCTGTTTTGCCCATGATTTGGTGGCCCGCTTGCAATACCTTCCCCGCAAGTCGCACAGCACCTCTAACTGTAAAAGACATGTCTAGTGTCTGAGTAGCATTTTTAAGAATAAAAATAATAAAATGTAAATATATATTGACCTGTCACCATAGAGACTGGGACGGGTTTCAGTTGCTCGCCTTTGCAGCGAAGCTCCACGGTTCGGATTGGACTCACCATTTGTCAGTGTTGTTTCTTTGTTTTGTTTTGTTTTTGTTTTTTTTCTTCCCGAAAACAAATAATTTTAAAAATATTTGTACAAAATAAGTATTCATGATAACCCACTATTTGTGCTTTATTTGGATTCGGCTCCACCCCTACTTTATGGCAATGTTACCGCTTTCATCCCCGCACACTTCCATTCACAGCCGTTCAGGCAATTTGCCGGAAATTATACTACTTTGACAGCGGGGAGATTTACGGAACAACTTTTACGGAACATTGAGGCGGGCTCCCATTGCCACATGACGCCAATACGGACCATTGCCAGTAGATTTACGGCTCTCAGTGCAAGTGGGAAAGGGGCTTTTGTAAGGGCTGTCCTAATACCTGACTAACAACCAACCCCCCCTAAGAAAACACGTGCCCAAAAGATTGGTGCTAAAGATGATAAAGCGTTCAGCAAACACCCCCGCCCCCCCCCCCCCATCCTTCTTTCTTTCTCACTTCCCCTCTCTTGGTCTTGTTTTCCTTCCCCCCCCGTGCATTGTGTGCGTGTTCTCGCATAAGGCCTTTACCACACATGCTGATCCGGAGCTTCGGAGCTTGTCGCTCTCGTCCTGCATGTGGGAGTCTGAGCTACGTGTTGTGTGTTACGGTGGCTGAGCAGGAGACCTGTACTCCTCTCTGTAAGGCTCAGTGTCCGCAGACTGCGGCATTATCGCTGTGTTCCTGTCTGTTGTGCTTGGCTGCACCAGTCAGCCCTTATTAGGCGTATTGAAAGTCGAGCTTGTGTCAGAGGAAGGCATGGGCCTCGGACCTCTGTGTTTTGGGATCATTTGTTTTGGCTGTAGTGACATTCTACATGTGTGGACCGTTTTTTTCAGCCCCAAAACGATGTGCTCCCTTTGTTGTATTTTACTTCCCATGTAGTCGGAATTTATTAATAGTGAAATGTAAATTTGAAATGAGCACTTGCACCCAAGTTGACTCACAGAAAGATAGATGTTGTTGTTCCAGACAGTTTATAGACTTTACAGAGTTATGAGTTGTTGGTTTGGAAATCAGGCCTCAGGGTTGTGAGAGAGAGGAAAGTGATTGACCAGGTTTTTTCCAGAAAAATACTACGTAGGTGACACGAGAGAGTCCAGACAAACTTTCTTTGCTATTCTACTAATGAGCTAACTGTTAAGGTGAAATGGTCAGTAATAGCTTAGACAGAATGAGAACAAAAATGGGTGATAAACAATATATTAGTCTTTCTGTCAGTGGTAAAAGATGCTGTACATTATAACGTGTCCTCCAATGGTTCACCGTGATTGTGAATGTTGGCACCTACACTCATGTATTTGCACCTGCGAGGGTATTCCCCCCCCATATTTTCTCTCTCTAGCTCGCAAAATAAGTCAAGCTTTCACATCATTGTCATGTTCCCACACACCCTCTGGCTGGCCCCTCTTAGTGAGTTTGGTAATGTCTGTCTGCAATCGCCCGCTTCGCTCCCCTTGGAGCACACACAAGAAAAACTGCCTGATCTGCGTGCAATCAGGCTGGTCTTAATCGGCTCTGCATCTGCTGCGCTCAGTCCCACACGTATGGTTCAGATGTCTGTGTTGTATTGTCGGGAAGCCAGAGCTGGGACGTCAGCCCTGGTCTCCCCGACCATTAGTGCTTTCAGCTTTCCAGTTGCTAATGTGCAACTTCTGGAATAGATACATTTTATTTTCTGGTAGTCCTCACTGCTCATGCAGTGAGCTGTCTGTTGCGTTAGTTGCACTTGTATTTGGGGTAACGTATTCATATAGACTTTTGGTTCCTCGACCATTTCTGTTGACCTTCCAGTGAGTAAATGAGTACTGATGTTTACTATATATTGGACCACGACTTGCCTTGAATGAAATAACAAGTAGAGAAGTCGATTTTATTGTCCTTCTTTCACTGTTATGAAGACGCTTGTCCTGCTATACTTTTCATATGACATGTGGATGATCATGGTCATAACACAGCTGACTGTAGCGTAGATGACATCAAGGCATTTTAAAGTGTTAAAGTACTACAATGCCTAAATCACGTCATGTGTAATGGAGTGTTGTTCACACATATATCCCAATTTAAACATTTTAAGATACAGATTTTCAATTTAATCCTTAATTGTTATAGATGGTTATATTTAAATTAAACAATTGATGGAAAAGCAGAATGGCAAAGAAAGTAAATAGAAAATATTTAATAAAAATGAAGTCTTTTATAAGACCTTAAATATGGCTTAAAAATGGAGTTGAATTAAATTGTCCAATTACCCAGCGCTAACCTCCATAAAACCCTTTAGCCCCAATTGAAGAATTAATTCTCAGAAGGCTTCAGTTTGTGCGAATTGACCAAAGCAAATCTTAGCCAGTCAATGTAGTGGCTAACATTTGCACTGCATTGATGAACATCTCTGTATTGTATCAGTAAGGCCTGAACCTCTCAACACTACTGCTGTAACCCTGGTAACTGATTCTAATTGCACACTTTCCAATACAAAATCAACCATAAAAGCCATTAAGGTTTCCTAGTACCCCTACTATTTTGCCAAAACAGATAATTTGCTCACAAGGTTTCCAATAAAGGGCTGTTGCCTAGGATCCTATGTTGAGTTGGCCCACAAACCGGCAAAGCCCCACATGCTACTGCCGTGGAATAGCAACTTATGCTGCTTCAAAGTTTTTTCTTTCTGAAGTCCTTGCATAACAGTGTGGGCCGTCCTCTAAAGCAGAAAATAAAAAAATAAAAATCGTAGCCAAAAGCTGTACTTATACCTACAATACAACCTCAGTTTTTTGTATAGTTAGTTAATTTCACTGTTTCTTGTCAATCTCCACGAGTTGTCTCCCCTGAATGGTCGATTAAAAGCCATGTAAACCGTCAATGACAACAAATAACCAAATAATGTTCTGAATGTTGATTTTTGACATGGTTGTAATTTTTTGTTCCAGAACTATCCGCCCAGAACATGTGGTGCGTTCTGTTTATAAGGCAACGGGCTGTACTGACAACCTCAACCACCACGTGATCTACCTTGAGCATGTTGTTGTGCGCATTACAATCACACACCCACGGCGTGGGGATCTGTCAATCAACCTCACCTCACCCTCAGGGACCAAATCTCAGCTGCTTGCCAACAGGTAACTGGAAACAATGTCAATATTTACTGGATATACATGAACAAGAAAAAGGCTAGCCAAACTAAGCAAAAAACAAAGTTGTTTCTTTGTCAAATCCCAGTTTTCTGTAGACTTCTTGATGTGTGCTTGCATATTTATGTTGCCTTGTTAATGTATGTATTTTAGGTGAACATTTTTGTATTCTATGTATTTGCCAGTGTTTGTATCCAAGTGCATGCTCCTTTTATCCAGGTTGTTTGACCATTCTATGGAGGGCTTTAAGAACTGGGAGTTCATGACCACCCACTGTTGGGGAGAGAAAGCAGTAGGAGACTGGGTCCTCGAGATCCACGACTCACCATCTCAGCTTCGTAGCCAGAAAGTACCAGGTAGGGAAGACCTACGGCATCAACAGCCCTTAAACAAAGCTGTAAAATTAGTAGAATGAAATAAATGTGTTAGTTTCTACCATCTATCACATCAAAGGTGAAGTTAATCCGAGCACGTTTATCTTTCCGACCACCCGTCAAGCTTAGAATCATTCAGTGTTATGCACCAGCAAATTTTGCTTATCCCGAGGTTTTGAGAATACTGCTGTGAGATGAATGAACATACAAAAAAAATCAAAATAAAACAACCACATTAAAGACATCAATGTTAAAGGAATGTTTGAGATGATTATTGTAGTTAACTGATTTATAGGTTCTCGTATAGGCTGTAATGAAGTGAGAAGAGGTAGGTTTTCAGTCTTGATTTATAGATTTCGACTGAGCGTGCTTCTTTGACATGTACTGGGAGGCCATTCCAGAGATAAGGGGCACGGTAGGCAAATGCATTGAAACCAACAGATTTATTTTGTATTAACTGAGCGAATGACTAGCAGACCAGCATTGAGAGAGCAAAGAGGGCGTGCTGGTGTATATTTTTTATTAGCTCAGATAAGTAAGGTGGCGCAAGTCCAGATTAAATCTTTTTTGTCAAGATTCTAGATGCATTATTCTGAACAAGCTGACAATTTCTAGTAGTACAACTAGAAAGATCAGTGTAAGGGACATAACAATAATCATGTTTTGAGGATACAAATGCATGGATTACAGTTTCAGCATCGCGCAATGATAGAATAGGTCGGATTTTAGAAATATTACTTCATCATAGATGGAGAAATGCTGTCTTGGTAATTTGCCTTGGGACTGGAATGACTTGAATGTCAGACAAGAATCCAAAAATCAATACAAGGTTTTTGGTGGTCGAGCTTTCAGGAATAATACAGCCATCGATATTAACAATGACATTCTCAAACAAATGGCATATTATTATTTGGCTAGTCTAACAACTAATAACTCGGTTTTATCAGCATTTAACAGTGGAAATCAGGCCTCAGGGTTCCCACAGTTCATACCCATCCATTTTTTTTTAATTTCTGATAGACATGTCTCTAATTCTAGGAGTTGGGAAAAGTCATTTGGCTCTACCTGTACATATAGCTGTGTATCATCAGCGTAGCAATGAAATTCAACACAATATTTGTAAATAATTTCACCTAAGGGAAGCATAAAGATAGAGAAAGGCATAGGGCCAAGGACCGATCCCTGGGGTACACCAAAATGTACTCTAGAAAATCCAGGAATTGTATTATTGTAACTTACACATTGAGTTCTATTTGATAAATATTCAAGATTCAAGAGGTATGAATGAAACCATGAAAGCACCGTCCCCTGGATACCAATATGCTTCTCCAAGCGGCTTAGAAGTATGCTGTGGTCAACGGTGTCAAAAGCTGCACTCAAGTCAAGAAGCAGCAACAGTGATGTCGGAATCAACAGTAATTAGTAGATGATTGGCTACTCTGGTCAAGGCAGTTTCAGGGGAATCACTGAACCGAAAGCCAAATTGAAATTTATCAAAGTGATTGTTGTTGGATAAGTAGGCAGTAAATTGATCAGGAACAGCCCTTTCAAGTAGTTTCGACATAAGAGAAAGATTGGACATTGTTCAGTAATTATTCAAAATTTGCGGATCAATATTAGGTTTTTTGAGCAGCGTTTTGATAATGTCAGTTTTAAAAGCTGAGGGCACTTACTGGGTTGACTTATTGATAATATGAAGAATAGGACTATTTAAAACAGGAAGCAGTTTTTATAGGGACTAATATGTGGCTTGTAGATTTGGAAGCGGTTACCAGGCTGGTAATGGCCTCAGGGGAAATTATTTCAAACTGTGAAAGAGAGCGGTTGGTCGGCGTCACAGTGCCTGCTTCCATCAAAGCATTAGAGAGCTCATAGTTATCATTCCGAGAAGGGTGTAGATCAGTTAATTTATCTCTCATGGAGTCAATTTTGTTTGTGAAGTTCAGAAAATCATCAGCATTGAATGAAGGGCTTTTGGCAGGGGTATTCTGTGTGAGTTAAGCAACGGTCTCAAACAGAAACTGTGGATTAATTGTATTATTGTTAATCAAGTGAGATAGATATGGTGTGTGCTGAGAGTGCACGTTTATACTTATTAAAACCCTCAACCCAGGCATGGCGAGAAATCTCTTGTTTCGTCATATGCCATCTGTGCTCAAGTTTTCTACAGGTCTGTTTGAGTACACCGGTGTCATCTGAAAACCATGGCACTGATTTCATCCGAGTGCATTTCCTTGTTGTAAGAGGAGCGACAGAGTGTTTTGAGCAAGGCACTATTCAGATTATTAAGGGAATCAGAATTTGCACTACAGGAGTCAAGTATATCAGGTAAACGCTCAGCCAGTATAGACCTAGCATTGCTGTCAATACGGCAATAAGTATGTGTATCAGACTCTGAACAGCTTGGAGTACAGAGCGAAACATGGCATGACATTTTCCGGATAATCAAAGACTTAAGCCAAGGTCTGATGATAATGCATACAATGACAGTTCAGGCACCCATGGATCTGGTATCCTGAATAACGGTAAATTTGCCGTGGTGCTGACTTCTTTAATGGTCACCCACCAGTATGAGCAATCGCCTTGCCGAAGAAATGAGAAATTTGATGTGAAGAAACTTAAAAAAACAAACAAACAAAACTCCTTTATGTTTTCCCAGCTCAAGTGTTCTTCTATCCAGAAAGTGTTGCGTCTTGGAGTTGAGAAATTATTTAACATTTATTTTTGACTTAGCTAATAATGAGATCCTCAGCATACACATACAGTGAGATGCCATTCAAATGCCCTAAGCTGAATCAGTCATGAAAGTCTTGGGCTCAAGAAAGGTAGTCGAATTGGTAACTTCTCAAATCTGGCAGTTCTGAATGGAAACAACTGAGATGCAAGATGCTGTGTCCCCAATCGCCAAGTCTTTAGAGTTAGCTGTGCAATGCCTACATCACCAGGGCTTGACAAAGGAGCCTTCACTGTTGGAGTTCAAGTGAAGCTGAATATATTGCTGTCCAATGAAATTTAAGTAGCCTTTATAAGCTCACAAACTGCCTCAGTGGAAGAAAACACCAAACCCACTGTTACTATTCAGGACAAATGTGGAAAGAAGAGCATGAGGAAGCAGCACGCCGGGTTGAGTATTTCCATGAAGCGCCCCACAGACGCCAGCCAACCCTTTCCTGTACCCTGTATCCACAACCTCACTGTCAGCTCCACAATTGCAGAAGAGGTCATGAAGGAGGCAAAGCAGCAGGCATTGATTCTATTCATGCCAAGACGCTGAATGCTGACTTTATAGCATCTACTAAAGCACTGACTGCCCTATTCCGAAACACCTGGGTTGGAGAAACTATCGCTCATGTTTTGTTTAAGGACCTCACAGTCAACTTCTCGAAAAGACAATCTCCACTTCTGAGTCATGCATCTGTTGAACTCCTTTTAGAGAGAATTGACACTGTTTGTGTTTGTGTGTGTGTGTGTGTCTGTCTGTCTGTGTGTCTGTCTGTCTGTCTGTCTGTCTGTCTGTCTGTCTGTGTGTGTGTGTGTGTGTGTGTGTGTGCGTGTGTGTGTGTACGCACACAACTTTGGTGCCACGGTAATGGTATGCTTTTAAAGTTAAAAGGTGTAAAAATATATATATATATAAATATTTTTATAGTAGTCTGCCACAAAGGATAGTGTAACACTCTGTGTGTATGACTGAGGGGGGAGACAGGTTCAAGTTCATTGGTGGGTTGTTATTATTTGCATAAGTTCATCTGATTGGAGGGGAGGTGTCCAGGATAGAGGGTAATTCAAATATTAATTTCTGTTAATTATTTCCTTATATATACTGTATATATAATACTTTAAAAACATTTCACAATAAAAAAATAAAACCAGTACTACAGTAAGTTATTTTTGTGTAGAACAGGTATAAACAGTATTTTTCACACAAATAATAGCAAAATAAAATGGTTCTTGTAAAAAAACTAAAAAAACATAATGTAACACGAATAAGTTCAATGTATTTTACAATGGCTGCCTGATAAAGCTCTGCTCCCCTTCACTGCTTTCCTAATACCCAGGAGATATGGACTTAGTATCTGTAACATGTATTTATTTGCATAATGACTTTCATAACGATTCCTTTTTTTTGTCTAAAGGCAAGCTAAAGGAGTGGTCACTGGTTCTGTATGGCACCTCTGTGCACCCATACTCTTCTCCACACATTGAGAAGCAACGCTCTGTTTTCGCGACACATACTGATGAGGAGTTCACAGAGGAGTACAACGGTAGGTGGATGAGGCCATGACCATTGACACTTGTTTTCTTTTGTTGAGCAGCAACAGTTGATATTCGTACTGTTGCAAATGGGATATGCAGTAGCTATTAATAGTTGCATCACATATCACTGGTGTAAAACTACAGTTACTGTTCCCCAATAAACCTAATTTAGAGATTTTTGTGTTTTTTTTTCTTCATCTCTGTGCATTTAGGCCCCTGTGACTCGGAGTGCAATGAGAATGGCTGTGAGGGTCCTGGACCTCACCACTGCATCAACTGCCTCCATTACTTCCTCAAATTCAAGAACAACACAAGGTTACAATATTTGATTATTTTCATCAAAACTCAGAAATCGCTTGATATTTCCCCAAGCATTATTACATTTCCCAGGCATAGATATTCTGGGTGTTCTAAACAAGTTCTGAAGTGTTCCTTTGAAGTGCCCTATATTTTCAACCTTGTTTTTTGGGGGGAATATCATATTATACCTTTTTATCAAGTTTCCGCATTGGTGCACTCTTAAGTGACTTTGAATGGGGGGTGGGGTAAGTGTGCAGTTCTACACATGCTCTCGATTATGTATCCCTGAACCTCATCTGCGAGCTATAAATATAATTGACATAGACAGCGTGTGGTACTCTTATGTGCAGTAGTAATCTTGTTGGCCAACAAGTATAAGGCTCAAGGTGATGGAGAGAATGTCCATTCTATGTATGCGTCTGGGTTTCTGTTCTGTGTAGCAAGTTGTCTCTCAGGATTAAAGTGTATTGTAATTGCCTTTGTGTCAGAAGGTACCTATCCCTCTAATAAAAGGCAAGCTCTGCAGGTGCATGCAGACAAACCGCGAGGATGTGGAAGCTTTGGCACTGCCTTATCATTAGTCCACTTTAAAGGTGTATTGCCCTTTTCTACTTCCATTTGTGGAGCAATTGATGAATGAAGTGGGAACAGGCTGGGTCGGGCTCAGGAAGACGTTAGGGTGGGGTGGAGGGGGTGTAAATGTTGACATAATTACATCCCTCCATATGTCTTTGATGGCGTTGGCTTACAGAGCAAGGTTGGAGTTTAGTTTGTAGGTGGTCTGTGTATTTGGGTGTAGGTCGATGGCTCTGTGTTACCTCACAGGGATTGTGGCCATGGTAAGGCTTCTAAGGTTGAAAGAAATGGCCTTCAGTGGAAAGTGGTCCTATTTTGTAAACCCATCTGTTTTCTTTTTTATTTATTTTTTTACAATTTTAATCCAAGGCACTAATTGTTAAGAATTTGTCTTAGAGATGCATGGGCATTTTTGTTGGTGCACTAAGCTTATGTGTGTGTCAGTGAGCAATCTAATACATGAAGAGTGCATCTACACATGTGTATACTCTGTGGTCTTAAGGTTTTGGCATTCTTTTGTACCTTAGCAATAAGGGCCCCATATGGCGAGAAATGGCGTGAGAGGGGGTGAGAAAGGGCTAGGAAGTCCCACAGATGTTACACCTGCGAACCATATAGAACAGGCACGCACACATGGTCCCGCTGCCCTCCATCCCAAACTGATTACACTATGCTATATTGGTGTTAATGTTTAAAATGACCAAAATACCTACACTTATGTGTGTGCTGAAGCATGTGTCGCACAAACAGACACAAAGAAACACAGACCCCCAGCACAGACAAACAAAAACTTCCACATATACACGCACTCTAACCTCATTATGCTCTCACATAACTGTATTAGTGATAGAAGTACTCTATATTCTGTTCTGTGAGAGAGCAGTTGTAATTGTTGAAGGCCGAGGTCAATTTGGGTTTTAATGTTCTTCATAGAGAGCCAGTGATCAGAGTGCATCCAGATGCCTCCCTTAAAACTACAAACTGAAGGGGGGGGGGGGGGGGCGCTTAAGCTGCCATACATGACGCGGCACGGGACGCACAGGGATTTTTTTGTTTCGTTCAATTAGGAAATGTAAATAAAAAATAATAGGGCTGCCCCCTGAAAGTCGACGAGTGGAATCATCAGACTAAATACAAATATGCTCTGTGCGGTAAATAAAATAAATACACGCTGTTTTGGCACCGGTCGGGGGCACCCCATTAGCTGGCACGCGCATCGTCGTTGAGGGAGACGGGTGCGAATACAATTCGACTGACAAAATTCTGAGTCGAGTGCAGAATAATCTAAAAAAACACTGTTTCTATTTGTTTTGTTTGGAGAAACGGGGAAAGCCACGGCTCCACAGCTTGTGCTGAGGTGCCGGATCCAGTCAAATAGGTGCCGGTCCCGGGAACATGTTCCAGCACAAATTAAGCCTTGTGTGTAACGAGTATGATTTGTGAAATTGTGTCATCTCATGCATTTGTTCCTCTGCATCCCTTGAAAATTGTATACTAGAGGTGTACGAAAGTATTGCTGCACTTGAGAAGAGTGATTCTTTATTTTCCAGTTCTTTAATAATACAAATGGATAAGTGTAGTGACAAAACATTTCTCTTAGAACTATTCTGTTGTATTAGCTCCGTTAACACATATCGCCATTTTATTCACCAATAGAAAGCCCCTTTGAATTCCATTCACATCCACTGTTGATCCTCAACTTCCTTCTCGTATTTCTATATATATTTTTTAATCCCAGGATGTGTGTGTCAGAGTGTCCCAGCGGCTTTTTCCGCGACGACAGGAAACGCTGCAAGAAGTGCTCGTCGATCTGCGAGACGTGCGTGGGCAGCCGCAACGACCAGTGCACCACATGCCGGGCGGGGTCGCACCTCAACGAGGGCTCCAACACCTGCGTGACCAGCTGCGGCGACGGCTTCTACCTGGAGCCAGGTGAGGGTTATAAACAATAAAAATTGCCAATATACAACAAACCTAGTGAAAAACAATAAGCAGTAAATATAAACCTGGCAATGAACAAAAACATTAAAAATAAACCTAATATAAATAAGAAAAATGTCAAAAATGAACAATAAACCTAAAAATATACGATAAACCCTAAATAATTGGCAATAAAGAATAATCAAGTGATAAACAATAAAATACACCTAGAAAATAGTTTCCATGCTTTTTTGAATTTGCTTATTTCATTTTCCTTCTCACTTCAGTCACATTTTGAGGAGCAGCTCTGTCTTTCAGTGACACCCAGCTTCACAGCGCTGCAGTGTGCTGTGTGTGCAAGGTTCACCTTTTCTTCTCAAGGAAAGAGTGTTGTAGTTGCTGGGTGGAAATGTATGTTTGTTTTGCTATGAAATGGAACATATTTTTCACCGGTTTGTACTCGACCCTATGTGGATAGTTCTTGTGCGAGTCTGTCTATCTGCACTGTTCCAAAATAATACTCTTAACTTAGCATACTGAGTTATTGATACACAGAGCCTTAGAATGATTGACAGAGCGCAGTGTTAAGTTTGTGTTTGCGAAAAAAAATGGACTAGTAGGTACACACAGTACCCTGTGTTTGTCTCTGTGACATGCTATGTGTCATTAAATAATCTCACAAATGTAATTGACAGAGTTGTGTAGCCAACGATTCACAGAGGAGTCTGGCCTTTTGAACAGCGGTCCTTTAGACCGCTCTGCAACTGTTTCCAGTCCTCGGATAATTTTCAGCTTTTGCCAAAATGACACTCCCCCCCCCCTCCTACACACACACACACACACACACACAATGTTAATGTAATTCTTCTCTGTTGTCCATATTACCGTGGCGTGTATGGGATAATCTTAAAAGTTATGACACAATTACGACATTTTTAGGGGATGAATAATTGTGTTGGCGGCCAGCAGCTTGTGTACCAGGGTAATTCATAAATAATATACTGTTTGATCCCCATGGATTTGACTGTGTTTGTTTGTTTTGCCTTTCCCAATCCCCACTGAGGGCAATCCTGTCCATCTGCATTGCCTTCAAGCGTGTCACGGCCTTTCGTCTACCCTTTGAAATATTAATCTGCACTCACATCCCGGCTTACCACCACTGCAATGTTCTGTCTCATCCTCAGCCACTTTAGCCTTTTGACTTTTCTATTCTACCCACCCCCTTCCGCATTTTGTCCTCTCCTCCTCCCGTTCTTTTCATCCTCAGCCCCTCTTCACCCTTATTTCCTCTCCTTTCCTCCTCTCCTTGTCTTCCTGGTCTTTGCTGCTCTTTCATCTGCACTTCCCTCCCCACTTCCCTCCCCTCTCTCATCTTCTGCCTTCCTGGTCCACCTCCCTTCATTTTGATTATGAGCCTCTTCTGGTTCCTATTAGTCACCGCACAGGACTGACTCTGTCTGTCTCCCAGATTCCAACATGTGCAAAAGATGTCCGGAGAACTGTAAGAAGTGCACCACGTCCAATATCTGCACAGAATGTAAACCTGCAATGAGGTAAGGTAGCGTCCATGACAAACCGCTGATCCCTCCTCATCTTTTCTTAGTTCTGTCTTGCACTTGGAGATTTTGTTAGGTGCAGTAAATAAAAGGCATCAACTCTGCCAGTAAAAGTAAATAATACCTTGCCTTTATTATTGTGTTCATCCTGAAAGTGCTTGCAAGTCTCGCAAACCCTCTGATCAATACCACATAGATTGAATGTGTGACTCAAAGACATTGTTTCATAATTTTTACTGCCCCATTCAAACTACTCCTGACTATTTCTGTTTCCGAGATCAATGAGTTACAAAACGTGCAGACCTTTATTATTGACTGCTTCTTGCCAAGAATTTGAATGAGGGTAATACTCAGTTAGGGGCTTTATTATATAGACTATAATTATTGCACAGCTCCATGTGAATTTCCACTGCAGTGAAACATACCTTATTTAGACTGAGGTTTTGGCTCAGGATTGCAAGGTGGCTTATTTTATTTATTATTTCTCTACCCTGGCTATGGGTGTCAGATTTCCAGTAAAACTTGTATGGGATTACTGCAGTCTTTATCTTCTGAACAGCAGAAATGCAGTGTGGCTGCGCCAGAATGGAACAGTCCGTCCGTCTCACGATGGTTTTCATTTGCGAATTGAAGTATTTTGACACTGGTTTCTTCGTCCATTTCCACTTGGAACCAAAATGATTTAAATGATTAAACATTCGTCTGGGCTGCCTTTTTGGATCCGCTTTTTGATGCCCCGCAGTCCCGCGACCTCTAAATATCTCATCTGACATGTTTTGTCACTATCTCCACGACCGCAGCCTCTTCGAGCCACACTGGCCACACTCGAACCGACTCAGCAGGGACATTTTTAAAGGGGTTGTAATTTCTGACAGGTTATAGAGAAAGCTCTCGTAAAATGTAAGATGTGATGCGGTTATAAGGGTCCGGCACAGCCCGAGGTGGAGGTGGGGACACATGTTATCTTCCTTACATGCCGACGGGAGTGCAGCGAGACAGGCTCTCGCAGCCGCACGTGATCCTCCTGTTCTATTCACTGTTCATTGTCTGTGGAGCCGTGAGGAGCAGCAGAGGACCACACCAGATTCTTTCTGGGGAACGTTAGCTTAACACGGCCCAGCTGTTTTTCAGCTCAGCACGGAAAACTCACCAACACTCTTCACTTTGACTGCTCCAAACAGTGTTAGGAACCTCCAACTCTGCTGTTTTTTATTGACTCTCCCCCCAACCCCCCCTCCATTTCTCAATTTAACTGCAACTGCAAAATAACACTTTGGTCTTGGATAACACTAAAGGTCATCAGAATGTTGTGCGTGCAGACAGGAAATGGTGTCCTGGGAGCTGAGATCCTTTTTTTCCTCTTAGGTCTTCATTACCTGCACAGTTTTCTGCTTTATTGCACTTTTATGTGTGACGTTGCTTCCGTTTTGTGTTGTTTTTCTGTGTGGTGTTTCAGTTTTAATTCAACTTAACACAGCAGCTATTAACTTTCTGTATTTTTGTATCCAGTCTCCAAGGGAACAAGTGTCAGATGACATGCGACCCAGGAACTTACTACAATGGCCACAGAAGGACATGTGAGCCCTGTCATCGGGCTTGTGCCACCTGTGCCGGTAGGACGTCAGGGATTTAACCACGAATGGAATCTAATGGCGGAAAAACATACCTGGAAAAATACCTCCAACAGGATTCAAAGCCTCTCTTAATTTCACTATAATCTGCAAGCAAGCAGGGAACGCTCGGGGCATTCTGGGGGAAATGGACAAAAAATTACACACAGTTTGGAAACATTTGAGGCTCCTCACTAACAAGGGGCCAATTATCCAATTATACCTGCAAGGTTGTCATGTTGAACCGTGATTCGCAAAAACGTCAGAGCACGAGCATTTTCTCAGTCTGCATTTTTCAGAGCTTGTGGATTTGAATTGTCAAAGCATAAGCATTTTGCTTTTCTTCATTGGCATGATTAGCTCAATTATCTCCATAATTCTTGGTTGTTATAATAGGCATTAATGACGGGCCCATTATGTCTCTCATATTATCTTTTTTTTTTATTTTTATTTTTTTTATTCTCTGTTATTTTCATTCTCATGATGCCCTCCATGTTGTGTTTGTGTCTTAGGGACGGGGGTCGAGGCATGCAATAAGTGTGCAGATGGCTACATGCTGGAGGAATGGCGCTGCGTGTTGACCTGTAGCGCTGGATACTACCGCACAGAGCAGAACTCAGACGGAGGACAGGTGCTGAGGTTCTGCAAGAAGTAAGTGAGAACAGAATAAGAAGTGACCAGAGCTTAAACTACTTTGGCTCCGCTATTTCTTTCTTTCTTTCTTTTTTTTTTATGACTGATGCAGGACCCTTGGGAAAAAAAAGTGAAAGAATCAACGAGAGTAAATCGCAGGGTACATAATAAGCCAACTCTAAGGAAAATAAACACCTAAAAAAAGGAATAAATATGTAAATAATTGCTAAAGAGAACCCATATATATATATATATATATATATATATATATATATAAAGAGAAAATTCATAGAGAATAATGAAAACCATAGGTTCCCAGGCCCTGCTTGCATATCCCACCTGTCTCACAAAACTGGAACCGCAATCTCTGAATAGAACAAAAAAAATTATGTGAATTCCCATTGAGCTTGTTAGGATTACACTTTTTGCAGCTATGAATTGGAGTTATGTCATATAACCAAAACAAAAGTTGAGACAGTGATGCCGTAAGGTCCAGGCAGTTAGCAGGGCAGTATTTCTTTTTTCTCTGCACTTCATTAGCGTCGGTCTCAAGACTGCGATGGGAAACTAAGTGGGGAAGCTGTGTGTCACAGCTCAAGTCCTGCCCAAACAGTAAAACAATAGTTGGGCTTTCTTATGACACCATTTTTTCGAAATGATGTGTCAAAGCAAAAAGTAGTTCAGAGGGCCACTTTGTTGTAAAAACCCCGCCGCACTGAAACCAAGATATCGTGCGGAAGCTGATTATTTTGTATCAGAATTCCCAGGTACAACAACAAATCAAGCCTTGGAGTCTTTATAACCTGCCTTAGGCCTTGGATGACTTTTGAGCTTTCCACAAGCGTTTTTCCCTTCCCCGTTTTGAGTCTGTCGTTCGTAGTTTATAATTATGTTTTTGCACATTAATCAAGGGCGGAGTTGTCTCAAAACAAAAAATGTCAGGATTTCCCGCACCACAAAAACCTTAACCTGAATCATGAGATGGAATGGAATGCAGGGGAAGGGTTTGCTTGGAACAGACATCAGTCCTCGTCCTTCATTCCTCCAATCCTTCTTTTAAGGCGCTGTTGGTTTAGCTTCACAGTGAACCCGAAACTTCCTCTCCCACTTCGTCCATCGTCCATTGTCGTTCTTGTATTTCTCCCATGCTCCCCTCAATCTTTCATAGATATAAATGGACTAACGAGGCAGAAATGATCTTTAAAGTAAGAAGCCAGAGCGGCGGCCACTTCACACACTTTAGGGTAGTCTGCAGTGCTCTGGGTGGATATTTCATCAGGTCATTTAATTTCAATAACTATGGACCCCCCCCCCCCCCCCCCCAATCCGGCAGGTGTGACCACAGTTGCTACGAGTGTGCGGGGCCCGGGGAGAGGAACTGCACCACCTGCGTCAGTGGTTACAACCTGGAGGGCGGGGCCTGCGTGGTCAGCACCATCTGCAAAGATGGTGAGCTATCACATTTCACTCCTGCAACATTCATCTGTTCAGGCCTCTGATTTTAT